>NC_140072.1:64632131-65232131 GCF_964194135.1 Talpa europaea | reverse complement strand
ACCAACATGTTTTGCTTTCTCATATAGTAATGCGCAATGTGGCTTTACACACTCCAAGTTCACACTTCCAGTGTTTGATCACCAAAAAATACAAAAATATATGTGATTCTATTATTGGGACACAAAAGAAGTCAACACATACCCTCTAGGTTCTTCTAGACTAGAAAATAATCGAACAAACATCTGACAGATTGATGAAAGAAAAATAAACAAAAATAAGTTTAGTAACATTTATACTTCCTGAACACATGGGAGAGACCCAGCATGACTGAGTAACTCACCCACATGGCTTCAGACACCATCTTAAATAGCTAAGCTAAGACAGTGGAGGTTGGAGAGGATGGTGAGAATAGGGGAAATTCAGTTAAGAGTTTACCAAGAATGGGCCTCCCTGGTGGCACAAGGGGTTAAGACGCAACCTATGAAGCTAGCCACAGCCTCTATAGCATGAGTTCGATTCCCCAGGCACCAGGGAGCTACCCACATGGCACAGCAGACCTCTCCTGACTCGCCCGCTGCTCCCCTCAGCAGTGTGCTTTGGTCAATCTGCCTGTTCTGTTTCCCACTCTGTCTCTGGTGGATCCTCTCACCTCCCCCTCCCCATACCTCTAGCCTGTACCCCAGCTCTTGTATGCATAAATAAATAAATCTTTAGAGAGAGAAAGAGAGAGCGTTTAACAAAGTCATGCAGCTCTAAGTTCTGCCTTCTTCATTAAAGAGAAAAGGAGATCAGTTCTCCCCAGTACTATGAGGGAGATACCTTAACAGAGAGATGTCTTTGTCAAAAGCAACATCCCCCCAGTCTTCAGAACCCCTCCCAGGAAGTCAATCTTTTGCCAAAGATACATTTTGGGGTGGAAGATTTTTGCTCCCCAAGATACGCATGAAAGTAAAGGGAAACAGCTGTTATTAGACATTCCCTTATTAAACTCTCCTTGAACATCTTCACTTGACAGTGCTATCTGCTTTCTATCAATCTACCTAATAAATTCCCATGTGTGGTTCACCTTCTTCACCTTTGAACCTAACTCCTGGGTGAAATATGTTTCTTTGTACCAGGGGCCAGGAACAGTAAAGGTAGTAGATTCAAACCTCAGCCTGAGAACTCTCATGTGTATAAAAACTACAATTTTTTCAACTTTTCTATAACCCAACTTAATTTCTATTTCAGCCCCAATTCTCCAGGGTGGCAGAAACATTAGCTAAATCAGTTCAGGGCACCCCCTGATAATTAAAATACAATTAATAAGTCTAAGAATAGAATTACATGCCTGGAGTTTGGGAGCCAAGAGGAGGGACACCTAACAGCCTCAAAGGAGGAAAAAAGGGGCATCAAGGAACTTCCTGGAGAGTGTGATGTCTGAGACGAGAGAAAAGGGTGAATGGAATTAGTCAAGCAAAAAAAGAAAATGCCATGCTAGACACAGGATACAGCCCAAGCAGAGGCACAGCGACAGGAAACAGCAGAACTTGTAGGACACCACAATCCATTCAGTGTTGTTGGAGCATAAGGTTCAAGGCAGAGAGAAGTGACAGATAAACAGTGGCTTGAGCTTGAAGAGCTGTTACATCAGATTAAAGAGCTTGAGCTTTATCTTATAGGTCAGTGGTCCCCAAAAGGGGAAGGCTCACACCACAGAGAGTGCAAATGCTAGGACACCTAATGTAATTTGTGTGTGTGTGTGTGTGTGTGTATGTGTGTGATGTACATAATATGTTAGTATCACAGGATATGTTATACAATAAATAGTATGCATATTCTGAAGTTGGATTCAACCTCAGAATTCAGCCAGAATCTGCCAATTGACTTTGCACAACTGTTTTATAATCACAACAAATGACTACAGAGAATGCCCTGTGCAAACAGTACAAAAGAGATTCAGATTGAGGTGTTCCCTCAGGCAAGACTGAAGAGGTCAGCCTCTGATATTTGGAATTTAGGATGGCTGTCGTCATCGTGTGGCGGCACAGCCCATACGTTCTATCAGATTTCAACTGAATTCTTTTTTTTTTTAAGATTTATTTGTTTATGCATACAAGAACTGGGGTGTAAGCCAGAGGTGTGGGTGGTGAGAGGATTCATCAGAGAGAGTGGGGAGCAGAACAAGCAGATCTACTGAAATTCACTGTTGAGGGGAACAGCGGGTGAGACAGAAGAGGTCTGCTGCATCGTGTGGGTTGCTCCCTGGCCAGCCAGAGATCAAACTTGTGCTGCAGTATCTGGCAATAGCTTGATAGCGCTGTCTTTAACCCCTGCACCACCAGGGAGGCCCTAAACTGAATTCTTGAGAAGAATGGCCCTTGGCCCAGATGGAAGTGGGTGAAGTGTTTAGTTTCCTGTGTCATATAACTAGGAAAGTGTTTCCCCTTTGATGCAGCTCCAGGTGGGGTTGTGCTTCTTAGCAAACTCCCTCTTAATATGGGCAACACTGTCCTTCTCCAGTGCCTGAGAAGTACACTTGGCTGAGTCCTGTTACATCTCCCCTGACATGTTTGCATGTTTGATCATGGCCTTTCAGTTGTTACACTGGGTTACTGTGGAGCCCTGGCTGCTAAGGTCTCCTAGGGGAAGGGGTCGGGAGGCTCAGAGCTACAATGGCTAGTGAAGCCATGGTGCACCTCCAAGTGCCCACCTTCAAACATTTCTGAAAACCTCTGCAAAATTAGTGATCCTATAAAAGCATATGTCACCACCATATGTAACATTAACAGTTACGGAAACAACGCATGTAATTTGGTTTCTTGGCTAGTATTAGAGTATTTGTTTTCCAAAATCAGTGAGAATTCTAGATGCAGTTTTGAATATATTCTCCTGATATATTTTATTAGTGAAAATTCTACCAGTTAGATTAAATGTGTGTGTATTTATTTATTGAAAGAGTAAAATGCCAATGATGACTGTGAAGCTAACAATTTTACATATAAAATTAGCTTAAAATTTTCAAATTCTAAAATAAATAGGGAAATATATTGGTACCTAATATGAAGATTAAGAAAGAGTGTAGTAGTAGGATAGTTTTATGAAGAACTTTATATTCTTTAGAGCCAATGTTAATAAAACTGAAAGAATGATATAATGCAGAATCAAAGGGACTCTGTTATATGGTAACCTAACATTCGTGGAACTACTTGGTGTACTACTTGTATTCATAACACAAAATGAAACTATTTACTTCCAGTTTAGCCATGACAATGTCAAGAAAAAATACCTAGTTGGGTGCTGATATCTAATAAACATGAAGTCACAGCATAGCATCAACTTTGCCACTTCAAAATTTCACTCCCCTATCAAGTAACATAATATCCATGACACATTATCTTTAATTCAGACATAATAAAGATTATAAATAACATTTTAAAGAGGAAAACTTTAGGGGAAAATGAAATGCCAAGTCTACCTTTGTCCATAGGTGAAGTAAAACAATCTTTAAAAATCTTTTCATTTGATAAATTCTTTTTATTTATTTCCCAAGCTAAGAATCCTAGGTATAAAATTCCTTCAAAATTACAAGGCAGGGCCTCCCCGGTGGCGCAGCGGTTGAGCACTGGGTTGCGAAGCTGCCTGCGGCCTCTGCAGTGCCTGTTCAATCCCCAGCTGCTCCCGGGCCACCAGAGGAGGGTCCCACATGGTGCGCAGACCTCTCCTGGCACCCGCTGCTCCCCTCAGCAGTGTACCTCGGTCCTTCTGTCTGCTCTGCTCCCCGCTCTGGCTCTGGTGAATTCTCTCACCCTCCCGAGCTTCTGACTGTACCCAGTGCTTGTATAAATAAATAAATAAATAAATAATAAATCTTTAAAAAAAAAAAAAGAAGTTAAAAAAAATTACAAGGCAATGGAAAATATTTTATAGAATTTCATTTGCTGGGCAAAAAATAGCAGTGCTTTTATTGACCATGTTGCTTTGAGTTGTGATGTAGGCATCGGGCATGTGGAAAAAATCTGACATCTTCAAGATTGACAACTGAGCGACTCTTTTGGTTTTTATGGATAATGAAGAGGTTTTTTAAACTTAAACATGACACTGAAAGTTCTTAAACTTGGCACTAAAAGCATTCTTTATAAACTGATAAATTGGACCTCATTGAAAAGAAAAATATTCTGCTCTACAAAAAGAATTCAAGAGATAATCTACAGAGTAGGGGAAATAATCATAAACCTTGAATCTGACAAAGGACTTGTACCTGGAATAGATAAAGAACTCTTAAAACACAATAGTAAAAATTTAAACAATCCAGTTAATGTAAGAGTGAAGGACTTATGAAACATGAGACATGAGAGAAGCAGGGGTGAAAAATGACTCCCAAGTTTCTACCTCAAGTGAATAGCAGCTACCAGCTAAGACTGAGAATGTAAGGTTTTATATTTTAAGGTACATGTTAACTGTGATATCATAAATTTGACATAAAAGAAGATTGCATAGCTCAAAACACAAGACCTGAACAGATATTTCATCAAAGAAAATATTCAGAAAACAAATAAGCACATAAATCGATGGCCATTAAATTTTTAAAAATCATTGGCCATTAAAGAAATGCAAACTGGCCTCCCTGGTGGCGCAAGGAGTTAAGCACCACACTATGAAGCAATCCATAGCCTCTGCAATACAAGTTCAATCCCCGGCCAGGGAGATACCCACATGGCACAGCAGACCTCTCCTGACTTGCCCACTGCTCCCCTCAGCAGTGTATTTCAGTCAATCTACCTGTTCTGTTCCCCACTCTGTCTCTGGTGGTTCCTCTCACACCCTGCATCTCTGGCCTGTATCCCAGCTCTTGTATGCATAAATAAATATATCTTTGGAAAAAAAAAAAGAAATGCAAACTAAATCCACAATGAGATACCACTACATACATATCCGAATAGTCAAAATAAAAATATGATAGCTCTAAATACTGGAGAGGATGTGGGCAAACTAGATTGCTCACATATTGTAGAATGCCAACTATTACAGCCACTCTGAAACAATTTGGCAATTTCTTATAAAATTAAACGTGCAACCACATTTGACTTAGCAATTACCTTCCTGGGTTTTTAATCCCAGAGAAATGAAAACTAACATTCACACAAAAGCCAGTACATGAATGTTAGAGAGGCTTTATTTGTAACAGAAATATTACATTATAAATATTCTATCACAGAAATAGAAACAACTCAGATATCTTTCAAAAGGAAAAGGTGAAACAAACTTGTACCATAGAACTCTACTAAAGAATAAGAAGGCATAAACTTTTGTTACATACAACAACTTGGATAAATCTCCAGGAAATTTGTGGGATGTTAGAGCACCATTTATGCTCAAGTAGTTTGACAAAAACAAATAAATCCTATTCTTTGCACTATTCTTGCAAGTTGGGAATTGTATGGGGACTATTACCAAGATGAAAATGCATACATTGTGCAAAAATGAAAAATTATGTAAAAAATATATAGAATTTTAAAATAATAATAAATAAAAGAATATTAATGAGCTTACCACTTATCTCTGATGAAAATTCCCTTCCTGATACAAGTAAAAATTTGGGTAAAAACAAACAAATAAATAAATAGATAGATAAATAAAAAGGGGAAAAAAGCAAAACTCAAAGTTTATTAGGACATGAAAAAGAAGCAAGGATTAAGCATGAACTCAAAAAAAAAAAAAAAAACAAAGCTAGGAACGGAGGGAGGGAGGGAAGGAGGGAGACAGGAGAAGAAGAAAGGATGGAGGAAAGACTGGCTCCTAGACTCTTGGGTTTCTAGCTTAGGTGCCTGAGGTTACCAAATGAGACTGAGAATATAAGCCTCCTATCTTAGTTACAGTACACATTAAATATGATTTCATGAATTTAATGTGAAAGAGGATCAGAGATTCCCTTTTACTATTGCATGCTAATTTATGAAGTGGTTTGACAAATATCTTTATTTTCAGCTAAATTCTGAAAATTGCCTGTGGTCTGATGATTTGGTACAAAAAGAAACCCTGAGTCTCATTCCAGGCTCTAATTTTACACTGAGGACTTAATTTCTCCAATGCTTGCTTTTTCATTTACAAAATGGGACTAATAATTCTAGTCTGCAAAGTACTTTCCTCAGGAGAGAGTCATAATTTGAGTGCAATTAACTGCTTCTAATTCTTCAAACATAAATTCTACTTGATGATCACCTAATAGTAAAGACACAATGTCCCAAACTACTTGTTTCCGAAAAGTGATTTTTTAAAACCATCAATTCATTTTGAGGTAACTTCATAAAATGAAGATTAAACTGGATCGCAGATAAAAGTAATATCCTTTAACATTAGCCATAACAACTGTTCAACATTACCTTAATTGGAAAGTTTTGCAACATGAGGAGAGGGAGGGAAGGAACAAAAACAACAGAAAGTCAATTCCTACATAAAACTTCACTTTTTCCATCATTATTGGTATCCCTCTTCCCATCAATTTCTCAGAATCTGCAGACAGAATTGTGTATGGTCCCAGTATGAAACTAAGAAACTCATAATAAAGAATACCAGTAGGCATAATGGAGATTCTACCTTGGGGTTTTAATGTCAAACTCTAAGCTTGAAGACCAGACTTGGGGTCCTACCTTAATTAAATGGGACTTACAGGGAGATAGAATACTCAGGCGGACTCTGAGTCTAAACAGGACACTTTTATCTGCCAATTGTGAGTCAATTTTTGCCATATCTTCATAATGCCTTTCAGGTTCTCTTCAGAAGACCAAGAAAGCTGAAGAAGAAAAAAGTAGTGGGGGAGGGGCGGAGCAACATGGCGGCGAGGAGACTCTGCGAGTAAGATCTCCCATTAAAAAAAGTTAATAGGGAGGAAAAGCGGCAGGTCCCAGTGAGAACTGGGACACGGAAGATAAACGGACGACTCCAGCAAACTGCCCGAAGAAGAAAGTTGCCATAAAAGAGGACGACGAGAAGGGAGGGAAGCGCAGAACCCTGCTCCCCTCCCCCGCCCACAGAGGCGGCACTCTCCGAACGGCAGAGAGGAGGAAAACAACAAACCAAAACGCCCAACAAGAAAAACGGACGCAGCAAGTGGGACTGTGAGTGGAAAGGAACTATTTCAGCCACCACACCCCGTGAACGGGAGCTGAGGCGAACCCTGCAGGATCCGCCGCGGAGGTGAGCTCCAGGCGCCATTAAAGAGAGCCCCGCCCCCCAGGAGGAGACCAGCACCAGCACACAGCCCCGGCCGCCCGGTAAGCTTGCGCGAAAGCGGCGCTCGGATTGTAGCTGCCCAGGTCCCCGCGCCTGCGACCTAGGCTTGCGGGGAGACCGCGGAGGCCCTCCCTGAGTGAGCAGGAACAAGGTGCCCAGGCAGGGGAGCGGGATTCAAAAGGCGCCATTCCCGCGCCACTGATCTGGGCTACAGCCCGCGTCCTGGAACTGAGGGCTTTGGAACTGAGACCCGGGGCACGAAATTAGGGGCGTGGGTTCCCCACGACGGTGGGACACAAGGCAGACACAGCACCCCAAAGCCGTTGAGGTGTACCCTACCATCCCCGCTCTGCTCCCTGTCCCACGGGGTGGAAAATCAGCTCCCCAAGGGCTGTAGGAGAGATCTCTGGCGCCACCTAGCGTCTTGACCCCAGCACAGGCTACTGAAGGAGCTAGTGGCCAGCTGGGGAGTTAGCCCACACCGGGCCCCTTCCGAACAAGTAGTCTGAGCCCACAGGGAGAGCGAGCACCCACAGCCGGGGCAGACCAGGAGCGCAGAAGAGAGTGCCTGAGACCAGAAGCGCAGGGAGTGTGTCCCACATCACCATTTTAGAACAGGGACATTTCTTCAGTAAAGACTACCTGCAGAAGGCTTCCTCAGGAGCCAGAGGTGAGCGGGGGAAGTTCGCCCACGCCAGACCCCCTCTGGCCTGCAGTCCAAGCCCAGAGGGGAGCAGAAACCCACCGCCGGGGCAGACCAGGCGCACAGGGGAGTGTGTCCCCACATCGGCATTTTAGAACAGGGACCTTTCTCCAGTAAAGGCTGCTTGAAACTGACAGATGACTCCTGGAAGAACCAGAGGGGAACAGAGAAGCCCACCCAAGATGCCGGCCAGTCCCAACAACACAGTGTCCCAACGCATACGGCAAATTAGAAAACAGACAGTAGGGAGGAGAAGAACCACACGCAACCTAGCAACTCTCCAGAGAAAAAGCACACCACAAAAAGAAAGCCAGCCCCCAGATTGCAACGACAATAACTTGGAAGAATTTCTGAGCCTTCCAGAAAGAGAATTTAAAATTGCCGTGATTAAAAAACTGACAGAAGTCATAAAGGAAAACAATGATAAGGGAAAAATAATCAACGATCAGAAGAATGCAATTGAGTCCCTAGAGAGGGAAAACAATATTCAGAAGAAAGAAATTGAGTCCCTAAAGAGGGAAGTAAAAGAAATGCAGGAGATCAAAGAATTAATGGAAGAACTAAAGAATTCTGGGAAAAGCAATGAAAGCAGAATAGATGAAATGGAAGAACGAATAAGTAATCTTGAAGACACAGAAATAAAAAGAACCAAAACAGAAAAGGAAAGAGAAGTACGAAGGAAAAAGAATGAAGAAAGACTTCGGGAACTATCTGACTCCATGAGGAAAGGAAATATAAGAGTTATAGGAATACCAGAAGGAGAGGAGAGAGATGTAGGAACAGAGAAAATATTCAAAGAGATAATTGAAGAGAACTTCCCAAATGTGAAGAAGGAGCTGAAAATTGATATACAAGAAGCAAGAAGAACACCAAACTTCCACGACGAAAGGAAAAATACAGCAAGACACATAATAGTAAAGCTCCCAAGAATCCAGGACAAGGAAAAAATAATGAAGCTGGCAAGAGGAAAGAAACAGATAACATTCAAAGGAAAACCAATCAGGCTGACATCAGACTTCTCCGAAGAAACACTACAGGCAAGGAGAGAGTGGAGGGACATAGTCAACAGACTCCAAGAAAACAGATGCCAACCAAGAATACTCTATCCTGCAAAGCTCTCCTTCCTCTTTGAAGAAAGAATATGGACCTTCCCAGACAAACAGAAACTCCGGAATTTCATTGCAACTAAACCCCCACTCCAAAAAATACTACAAGGAGTCCTAAAGCCAGAACCTCAGAGCGACGAATAACAATGAAAGAAGGCCAAAAAAAAAAAAAAAGTTATTAAAAGAATAAATAAATCAAATCAAAGGAAAGACAAACACAATGGCAAATACAGATGTTAACATATCAATATTAACTCTAAATGTAAATGGACTAAACTCTTCAATAAAAAGACACAGAGTTGCAGCCTGGATTAAGAAACAAAACCCAACCTTTTGCTGTCTCCAGGAAACACATTTAGCTACAAAAGATAAAAATAGGCTCAAAGTTAAAGGATGGAAAACAATCCTACAAGCAAATGGACCAAAAATGAAAGCAGGAACAGCTATACTTATATCAGATAAAACAGATTTCAAACTCAAAAAGATAAAAAGAGACCCCAATGGTCACTACATTATGATCAAGGGGACAATACTTCAAGAAGAAATAACACTCATTAACATATACTCACCAAACGAAGGAGCACCAAAATATATCAGACAACTGTTGTCCTCTCTGAAAACAGACATCAGAGAAAACACATACGTAGTGGGAGACTTCAACACACCACTATCAACAATGGATAGATCAACAAGACAAAAAATAAGTAAAGAAACCAAAGCTCTAAATAAAGACCTAGAGCAATTGGGCTTAACAGACATCTATAGAACACTAAACCCCAAAAAAACGGAGTACACATTTTTTCAAGCGCACACGGATCATTCTCTAGGATCGATCACATACTGGGGCACAAGACAAACATCAACAGATACACCAAGATTGAAATCATATCAACCATCTTTTCTGACCATGAAGGCATCAAACTAGAAATAAACCATAAAAAGAAGGCAAGGAACTTTCCTACCTCATGGAGATTAAAAACCACACTACTGGAAGACCATTGGACTAATGAGGAGATCAAAGAAGAAATTAAAAAATTTTTTGAATTGAACGACAAGGAGGACACCAATATCCTAAATGTATGGGAAGCAGCAAAAGCAGTAATAAGAGGAAAATATATAGCAATAGAAGCTCACATCAAGAAACAAGAAAGAACGCAAAGAAACAACCTAATCTTGAAGCTCAAAGATCTAGAAAAAGAACAACAAAAAAAACCCAAAACCAGTAGAAGAAAAGAAATAATAAAAACCAAAGCAGAAATAAATGAAATTGAAACTAAAAAAACAATCCAAAAGATCAATGAAACCAAGAGCTGGTTCTTTGAAAAAATCAATAAAATAGACAAACCCCTAGCCAGGCTCACAAAGGAAAAAAGGGAGAAAGCACAAATAAACAGGATCATCAATGAAAGAGGAGAAATCACAACGGACACAGCAGAAATCAAAAGAATAATCAGTAACTACTATGAACAGTTATATGGAAACAAGTTTAATAATCTAGAGGAGATGGACAAATTCCTACAACTCTACAATCACCCAAAGCTAGATAAAGAAGAAATAGAACACCTAAACAGACCAATTACAATTAGCGAAATTGAAATGGTAATCAAAAACCTCCCCAAAAACAAAAGCCCAGGACCTGATGGATTTACAGATGAATTCTACCAAACATTCAGAGACGAATTAGTGCCTATCCTTCACAAACTCTTCCAAAAAATTGAGAAGGAAGGGACAATACCAAACACGTTTTATGAAGCCAACATTACACTAATACCAAAACCGAACAAGGACAACACAAAAATGGAAAACTACAGGCCAATCTCCCTAATGAACACTGATGCAAAAATCCTCAATAAAATTTTAGCTATCAGAATCCAACAATGTAGCCATAAGATAATTCACCACGACCAAGTTGGATTCATTCCAGGGGCACAAGGATGGTTTAACATCCGAAAATCAATCAACGTTATCCAACACATCAACAAAAAGAAATATAAAAACCATATGATAATATCAATAGATGCTGAGAAAGCTTTCGACAAAGTGCAACACCCATTCATGATAAAAGCCCTTGAAATTCTTGGGATACAAGGAACATACCTCAACATCATAAAGGCCATCTATGACAAGCCAACAGCCAGTATCATTCTCAATGGTGAAAAGCTGAAAGCAATTCCATTAAGATCTGGAACAAGACAAGGATGTCCACTCTCACCATTGCTTTTCAATATAATACTGGAAGTCCTAGCCAGGGCAATAAGACAAGAGAAAGACATCCAAGGAATCCAAATAGGAAAAGAAGAAGTCAAACTATCACTATTTGCAGACGATATGATATTATACATAGAGAACCCCAAAAACTCCACAGAAAAGCTAATTCAACTCATCAATCAGTTCAGTAAAGTGGCAGGATACAAAATCAACACGCAAAAGTCAGTAGCCTTCCTATACACAAACAATAAATCTGAAGAAGAAGAAATCAAAAAGACCATCCCTTTTGTTATTGAAACAAAAAAAATCAAATATTTGGGAATAAATCTAACAAAAGAGGTAAAGGACCTATACAAAGAAAACTATAAAACACTGTTAAAAGAAATAGAAGAAGACACAAAGAAATGGAGAGACATCCCCTGCTCATGGATTGGAAGAATAAACATTATTAAAATGGCCATCCTTCCAAAAGCAATATACAGATTCAATGCTATTCCAATCAAAATTTCAATGTCATTCTTCAAAGAAATAGAACAATTTTTGATGAAATTCATATGGAATCACAAAAAACCCCGAATAGCCAAAGCTCTCCTGAAAAAAAAAGAAGGGAATGGAGGCATCACACTCCCAGACTTCAAACTATACTACAAAGCCATAATCATCAAAACTGCATGGTATTGGAACAAGAACAGACATACAGACCAATGGAATCGAATAGAAAATCCAGAAATAAACCCACAAATTTATGGTCAACTAATCTTTGACAAAGGAGCAAAGACTATGCATTGGAGCAAAGAAAGTTTGTTCAATAAATGGTGCTGGGAAAACTGGGTCGCTACATGCAAAAGAATGAAGCTTGACCGCTACCTCACACCATACACAAAAATCAACTCAAAATGGATTAAAGAACTAGACATAAGACCTGAAACCATAAAATATATAGAAGGAAATATAGGCGAAACACTACGTGATTTGCACATCAAAGACATCTTTACAGACACATCACCCAAAGCAGTGATAGTGAAGGCAAAGATAAACAGCTGGGACTACATCAAATTAAAGAGCTTTTGCACAGCAAAAGAGACAATAACAAAAACAAAGAGAAACCCCACCAACTGGGAGAACATTTTTGCACCCAACACTAATGATAAAGGACTGATCACAAAAATCTGCAAAGAGCTGATGAGACTCAACAACAACAAAGAAAATAATCCAGTCAAAAAATGGGCAGAAGAGCTTAAAAGAAACTTCTCTGAAGAGGAAATGCAAATGGCCAACAGGCATATGAAAAAATGTTCAACATCACTTGTCATCAGGGAAATGCAAATCAAAACTACCATGAGATACCATCTTACACCAGTGAGAATGGCACATATTAAAAAAACTAGCAACAACAAATGTTGGCGAGGGTGTGGAGAAAAAGGAACTCTTCTGCACTGTTGGTGGGAGTGCAAACTGGTCCAACCACTGTGGAAAGCTGTGTGGAGATTTCTGGACCTACTAAACATAGAGCTTCCATATGATCCAGCAATTCCACTCCTAGGTATTTACCCAAAGGACACAGAAACATCAATTCCAAAGAACACCTGCACCCCTATGTTTATAGCAGCACTGTTTACAATAGCTAAGCTTTGGAAACAACCCAAATGCCCAAAAATAGACGACTGGATCAAGAAGATGTGGTACATATATACCATGGAATATTACTCAGCATTCAAAAAAGATAAACACATGCAATTTGCTGCAACATGGATGGCGCTGGAAGGGATCATGCTCAGCGAAATAAGCCAAAAAGAAAAAGAAAAATACCGGATGGTCTCACTCATAACAGGAATCTAGAAAACTTAAATAAGGGACCAGGAAAATGAATAACTATAAGAAAGTGAAAATCAAAATCAACAAAAAACTATGAACCAGAGACACTTTTAGGGGGGCGGGGGCGGGAGGGGAGGGATTGGGGTCAGAATGGGGGGCTGCAATTGTATGGGGAATATAACAATAAAATTTATAAAAAAAAAAAAAGAAAAAATTAGTGGGCCTCCCTGGTGGCGCAAGGGGTTAAGCACAGCACTATAAAGCAATCCGCAGCCTCTGCAGCACAAGTTTGATCCCGGCCAGCCAGGGAGATAGCCACATGGTGTGGCAGACTTCCTGTCTTGCCTGCTGCTCCCCTCAGCAGTGTATTTCAGTCAGTCTGCCTGCTCTGCTCCCCACTCTGCCTCTGGTGAATCCTCTCACCCCCCGCATCTCTGACTTATACCCCAGCTCTTGTATGCAAAATAAGTAAATCTTAATTAAAAAAAAGAAAAAAGTACTAAGTGTATTCATTACCTCTCTTCACAGAGAACTAATGACTTTTGTAGCACAGTGATTTTTTTAAATGTTATTTGCCCTTTCTATTTTAATGTGATTCTTGTTTAAATACAGACTGATAAAACAAAAGTCACAGAATCATGAAATAGGCCTTTAGTAGCAGAAATGGAAAAAGCTAGTACTTAGAACATTCCTGAATAAGACTGCAGTATCTGTGCCATAAAATGCCACAAAAAGTGCTTTTTTAAAATTCTAATTGAAGTATAACATGCATACTGAAAACTGCACAAATCTAAAGTGTACAGAAAATGAAGTAATGACCATATCCATGTAACCAAAATTAGGTCAAGAAATAGTAATCTGTGAGAAAACTAATGAATGATCAAAATAGGTCAGGACAGTGGTTCATGTTGGTGCTGCCACCCAGGAAGAAAACATGCCTGCTGGGGTGTGGAGAATGTTCTGTCTTTTCACCTGGGTGGTGATCATGAGCATTCACATATGTAAGACTTATTCTGTACACTTCCGATGTGTGCTTTTTCTCTATTTAAATTATAACTCAGGGGCCTCTCTGATGGCACAGGGGCTAAAGACAGTGCTATCAAGCTATAGCCACTGCAGCACAAGTTCGATCCCAGGCCAGGAGGTGACCCACATGGCATAGCCCGCTGCTCCCCACAGCAGTGTATTTCAGTCAATCCACCTGTTCTGTTCCCCCCCTCTCTGGTGAGTCCTCTCACCCTCCACACTTCTGGCCTATACCCCAGTTCTTGTATGCATAAATAAATCTTTTTAAAAATTTAAATAAATTATAACTCAAAAAATAAAACATTTTAAAGTGTTGTTATTCTCTGTTTTAGAACCATAATGAACATATTATTTGGTATTTTGTTCAACATGATATTTGAGAAATTCATCCATGTAATTGAATATAGCTACAGTTCATTTCATTCATTTGGGATGAATCCAGGTTAATATGAAAAATATTCCTGTATACAGCTCTTGTTATATATGTGTTCACGATTCCCCAGGGTATATGTTTAGAAGTGAAATTGCTGGACCTTAGGGTGTGTGTTTGTTCAATTGGATATACTGCTAAACAGCTTCGTAACTTGGTCCTATGATTTACATCACAGTCAGTATATGAGAGTTCCCATTTGGTCCACAACCTCATTAATAACTGGTTTTACCAGTCTGTAATTTCAGTGCATTTTATTGCCATTTTCATCTTTAATTTCTTCAATTACTAATGAGTTTGAGTACCTTTTCATGTATTAATAGTCATTTTTTTAAATCTGTTCAAATCTTTTACCCATTTTTTAAACAGCTTGTCTGTATTTGTCTAACCACTTTGAAAAGAGTTCTCTGTATCCACTGGCATTAGCTAGTCTTTTCAATGTGGCCAGTCTTTTCACTCTCTTAATGGTGTGAATTGATAAACAGATATTTTATGCTATTTTGGTTGTGTTTATAAATCCTTTCCTTCATGCTTAGTGGACTTTAGAATTTTTATGTTTCTTTTTAAAGTTTCATACAGTTAGGTCTATTTCCTGGAATTTAATTTTCTGTATGGTATGAGTAGGGATCAAGTTCCATTTATTCCATATGGATATCCCACTGTACCAGCACAATTTATTGAAAAGATCGTCTTTCCCCACTACTCTGAAATATCACCTTTGTCAAAAATCAAAAGTCTGTGTGGGGGCCTCCCCGGTGGCCCAGGGGTTAAAATCTCGGGACTATCGAGCCATCACCACCAACCACTGCTGATGAGTTCGATCCCCAGCCGGGGAGATGACCCACATGGTGCAGCAGACCTCTCCTGTCTCACCCACTACTCCCCTCAGCAGTGTATTTCAGTGGATCTGCCTGTTCTGCTCCCCACAGTCTCTGGTGAATCCTCTCACCCCCTGCACCTCTGTCCTACACCCCAGTTCTTCTATGCCACCCCCTGCACCTCTGTCCTACACCCCAGTTCTTCTATGCATAAATAAATAAAACTAGCCTTTAAAAAAAAGTCCACATGTGTTTCTATTGCTGGCCACTCTATTCTGTCCAGTTGCAACAGGGAATTTGTGGTGGGAACGGGATGAGGGACACAGTTGTCGTGGAGCAGGTTTGCAAGGCAAGACTCTGCTACTTGAGCAGAAGTTCTTGTGCCATTTATTGAAAGCATACAGGCTAGAAAAGCTGATCATATGACAGTGGTATGAGGAATAAAGTCCGGAGGGTGGAATAGGAATAGGGGACGAAGTTTTATGAGGGACAGGGAAGGAGACATCGTGACCAAACGCCAAGAGACATTTGCGTCAGCAAAGTATTTGATGTTATCACAAGCAGAGTCATCCAGAGACCACCATGGAGACACTGACACAATCAAGTCAACAGTGGCCTAGGCTCCCTGGGCCTGCCTCGTGATAGGAGCTATACTCCGTAGGTAGTCAAGGAATGCTCAGCTGTGACTTGTAGATAGCAATTAGGTCACAGTTGCCCATGAGTGGCCAGCTAGTAGCAAGCTCATAGAACCCACACTCTCCAATAGGTCTATTTATCTATCCTTGAACAACACTATGCTGTTTAAATAACTATAGATTTATAAGTTTTGATCAGCAGTAACAAGTCCTTCTACTTTGCTCTTTTTCAAAATTATCTTAAGTATTTTTGGCCTTTGTATTTCTGCATAAGTTTTCAAATCAGTTTGCCAAAATCTACAAAAGCAAGCAAACAGAAAGCTTATTAAGTGTTTTATTGGGGCTGAATGAATATTTAGATCAATCTAAGAACTGTATTCTAGTCCATAGAAACATGGTGTTTTCCTCTATTTTCTCATATGAGAGGAAATTGCAGATTCAATTCCATTTTACCTATATTTAAATCTGTATTTTAAAAGTAATTATACTTTTTCATAACTATAACATATATATCAAATTCAGGAAATTAGCATATTATTTGTATCTAATCTACATGACTTATGACCTTACATAAGTAGAAGCTGCCATTCCTAAAGCCGTATCCAACATTCAAATAACAGCCTCAACAGCCTTCACCAATTTGTTCACTAATATCCCCTATAGCAATAGAGAATAAAATCGTTTTGCTTTTTTTCTGGTCTAAGATCTACCTAGATAGACTCACATATTGCATTTAGTTGTCATATCTTTAGCCTTCTCTAATCTGGAACAGGTTCTCAGTCTGTGTTTTGAGATTTTTTTTTAAGAATACAGGTCAGTTTTTGGTTTTTTTTAGAACATCCTTGATTATTTGAGTTTGGTATTTCCTCATGATTTTATATATATATATATATATATATATATATATATATATATATATGTTATGCATTGAGGGCAGGAAACACCATGAAAGTGACATTGTGTCTTTCTTGGGACACCCATATCAGAAGGAACATAAGGTCAGTTCTTCCCTTAGCTGGTCATGTTAATTTTGCTCACTAGGTGAAGGTGGTATCTGCCAGGTTTCTCAACTATAAAGTTATCTATTTTCCAGGTCTGATGTTGTTAAAAAGCAAAATGCACAAATTTAGACAGCAGCATCCCACTAGGTACTGTCTGTAGACAGAGACGAGGACAGGGTGATCTGCAAAATAAAAGATTGTGTCAAGTAAACCAACTTCCTTTTGGGGTAGGAGGGAGCGTATTATGCAGATTACCTCACGGGTGCTAACATGGAAATTCCAAATTGATTGGTTTGGGATTATACTTGCAGTTGAAACTGCAGTGAGATTAGATCTTAAATCTGGGGGTGGGAGTAAGAGGTGGAGGCCAGCATGAAGAACTCCATTTGGAGCCTATTTTTTCTATTTTTAACTATAAGGTTTTAAGATGTTTTGATGCTATTTCAAGCTCTTTGATGCTATTTTTTAGCCATCATTTTCTGATTGCTGATGGTACACAGAAAAGTAGTTGATTATAGTATTCAGCAAGCTTGCTAGATTCTAAATTCTTTTCATTCTAATAATTATCAGTAGATTATTTATGAATTTCCTGCATTATGAGAATGTCAGTTGTAGATAACAATCATTTTTTCCTTCTGTTTTAAGGCATAAACATTTTATTTTGTTTCTTATCTTTTGTACTAGCTAGGACAAAATGAATAGAAATAATGACAGTGAACACCCTTATTTTGTTCCCGACTTCAGGGGAAATGGTCTTGATATTTACTATTTAACATGATACTTATTATAAATAATTTTCTTAAAGAACTGTTTATCAGATTATGGAATTCTTTCTACCCATTGGCATTAGACTTTTTTTTCAAATATGAATATATATAGGATTTTACTAAATGTCTTAAATAATACTGATAATTAAATTGATTATATTGATATTAAATTAAATTGATACCATTTCCCCTTATTCTGTAAATAGTTAATCATATTAAATTAACTTTTCAATGTTAAACCAACCTTTATTTTTCTGAAATAAACCCATCCGAATCACATAATCGTTTATAGTCTTTGCAAGATTCTAATTTTTGAGACAAAAGTTCAACTGCCAGGCCTCCCTGGTGGCACAGGTGGTCGAGTGCAGCACTGTGAAGCTGTCCGCAGCCTCTGCAGCGTGGGTTTGATCCCGGCTGGCCGGCAAGAATCCCACATGGCAAGGCAGACCTCTCCTGTCTTGCCTGCTGCTCCCCTCAGCAGTGCGTTTTGTCAGCCTGCCTGTTCTGTTCCCGCTCTGTCTCTGGTGAATGCTCTCACCCGAGCATCTCTGGCCTGTGCCCCAGCACTTGTATAAATAAAATAAATCTTTAAAGAAAAAAACTTCGGGCCTCCCCAGTGGCGCAGCGGTAGAGCGCTGGGATGAAAAGATGCCTGCAGCCTCTGCAGCACCGGTTCCATCCCTGGCCACCGGGCAAGGGTCCCACATGGCGTGCAGACCTCTCCTGCCGCCCGCTGCTCCCCTCAGCAGTGTACTTCGGTCCTTCTGCCTGCTCTGCTCCCCGCTCTGGCTCTGGTGAATTCTCTCACCCTCCCGCGCTTCTGACTGTACCCGGTGCTTGTATAAATAAATAAATAAATCTTGAAAAGAAAAAAGAAAAAAAAGTTCAACTACCCTTACTATATATTATATATGTGAGTGTATGTGTATACATGTATAGATATTGTACATATTGTATATATTACATATATTTTAGTTTAATTTATGCACAAGTTGGTAAATGTTTCAAGTTTCCTTTTCTAGACATTATAGCTCTTTAATGAATCACCAAAAGTGCATAACTTAGGATAACATGTAAATGTAAAAACTTTGGAAGTTATTTACTTCTCATTGTATCTATCTATCTATCTATCTATCTATCTATCTATCTATCTATCTATCTATCTATCTATCAAAAATTCCAGAACAACTCAGCTGAGTTCTGTTCAAGGTCTCTTATAACATTGGTTAAGAAAAACACAAGAGGGTCCTCCCCTGGTGGTGCAGCGGTTGAACGCTGGGCTGAGAAGCTGCCCGCAGCCTCTGCAGCACTGGTTCTATCCCCGGCTGCCAGCGAGGGTCCCACATGGCGCGCAGACCTCTCCTGCCACGCCCGCAGCTCCCCTCAGCAGTACATTTCATCAGTCTGCCTGTTCTGTTCCCTGCTCTGGCTCTGGTGAATTCTCTCACCCTCCCGCACTTCTGACTGTACCCAGTGCTTGTATAAATAAATAAATAAATCTAAAAAAAAAAAAAAGGAAAACACAAGAGGGCCTCCCTGGTGGCTCAAGGGGTTACGCGTCAGCACTACAAAGGTATTGGCAGCCACTGCAGCACTAGTTCCATTCCCAGCCAGGGAACAGCAGACCTCTCCAGACCTCTCCAGTCTTGCCCATTGCTCCCCTCAGCAGTGTATTTCAGGGGATCTGCCTGTTCTGCTCCCCACTCTCTCTGGTGAATCCTCTCACCATCCCCCACCTCTGGCCTATACCCCAATTCTTGTATGCATAAATAAATCTTTAAAAAATATATAAAGAAATGAACAGGAGCCTCCATGGCATCACAGGGATTAAAGTCTCAGTGCTATCAAGCTATCGCCAGCAAAAAAAAAAAGTTTATTCCTAGGTAAAAAAAAAAAAAAAAGCTATCGCCAGCCACTGCGACATAAGTCCAATCATTGGCCAGGGAGCTGAACTACAGGGCTCAACATGTTACAGGGCAGGGAGAGGGGCACCCCATACCTCTCAAACCTGCCTGCTCCAAATAGGTTCTGCCATCTGCCACATCAACACAAAACATATGAGAAGGAACTAGTAAACAATACAGGAAAGGCAAAGCATGTAGTTCCTAAATCAAGCACCCAAAGGAACTAGTGAGAAGGAACTAGTAAACAATACAGGAAAGGCAAAGCATGTAGTTCCTAAATCAAGCACCCAAAGTTACCCATCCCCTCATGTGTAAAACTCCACCCAAGCAGGATTGGCCCAGAGCAAGGCCCCAAAGCCTTCCACAAGTCCAAAACACCTTTCAGTAGGGACCCACAGAAAAGGATCAGAAACATCCAGACAAGTCTGGAAGAAAAAGAGCAAAATCAAAATCAAGATAAAAGCTGCTATTGTTACCTCCCCACAGGTCTCTCACCTACATCTGTTTGAGCCAGTCCACCACCAAAAGGCAAGCGCAGTTTCTTTACTTGTCTCTGCTCCATATGCCACCTCCAGGTCTCCTTCTGGCTCTCCATCCTGCTTCCTCCCCTTCTACCTTCCCTTCCGCAGCTTCTTCTTCTCCCTGCTCAGCTCCACCCTCCCTTGGGTGGGGCAGGAAACCTTGAACTGCCCCCTTTCCCGGGGACCACCCTGTTACGAGCAGACCTCTCCCTCTCCTGTCTCACCTGCTGCTCCCCTCAGCAGTGTATTTCAGTAGATCTGTTTGTTTTGCTCCTCATTCTGTCTCTGGTGAGAGGTCACGCCCCATACCTCTGGCCTACACCCCAGTTCTTGTATGCATAAATAAAATAAATGTCTTTAAAAGAAAAAAACAAAGATTATCTGAGTACACAGCAATCAAAAAAGATAAACACATGCAATTTGCAGCAACATGGATGGTGCTGGAAGGGATCATGCTCAGTGAAATAAGTCAGAAAGAAAAAGAAAAATACCGGATGGTCTCACTCATAGCAGGAATCTAGAAAACCTAAATAAGGGATCAGGAAAAAGACTAATTAATACAAAGTAAAAATCAAAATCAATAAGCAACTATAAACCAGAAACACACTATGGGGAGGGTGGGGGAGAGGAAGGACTAGGGTCAAAATAAGGGGGGGGGTGCAAAAATAAATAAATATTGGGGGAAAAAAAGATTATCTGCATACACATACAGATCTAAATGACTTTATTGAAAAATTCTTGAATCAGGCAGCATGCTCCCTAGGTTGTAAAAAGGTGCTCTAAGAGAGGGGTTAGACAAACGGAAGGTTTTATAGTAAGAAAATGGGTAGGACAAGGTTATTAGCAAAAGAAAAGAAAGATTGCTTCAGGCAAAGCCACCTTCCCTTATGGGAAGCAAGGGGATCTTGGGCAGGTGATCTCACTGGTATATTCCAAGAAATTCCAGACTGATTGGTTTAAAATTCCACTTTTGTGAGTGGCTGGAGCAAGTTAGTACTTAAATCTTTGTAGGACTTGGTGTAAAGACTGCATTTTTTACCTGTTCTTTCTTTTTTTCTTTTTTAAGATTTATTTATTTATTTATACAAGCACTGGGTACAGTCAGAAGCACGGGAGGGTGAGAGGATTCACAAGAGACAGAGAGGGGAATAGAACAGGCAGATCTACTGAAATACACTGCTGAGGGGAGCAGCGGGCGGCAGGAGAGGTCTGCGCACCATGTGGGACCCTCGCCTGGCGGCCGGGGATCGAACCAGCGCTGCAGAGGCTGTGGGCAGCTTCACAACCCAGCGCTCAACTGCTCTGCCACCGGGGAGGCCCCTGTTGTTTCTTTTATATACAATTTGTCAGACTGGTAGGGGTTAGAGTTATTGCAAAGATTTTTTCATTCACATCCCTGATGTCTAACCTCGAGAGAATGCAACGCTATCTACAGGACAACCTAGGGCTGCTCAAACATTCCCCTCTAAAGTAGCTTCAGGGCGACAGGACTTCTTACATAGTATCTTGGGGTTCAGGGGTTGGAACATAGGCCCATCTCTCAATGGAGGAGTATCAAGCCACATGATAAGGAGGCCATGTGGATTAGCTTTACAGTGATATAATCATCTTTAGAAAATGCAACCTGACAAAGCGGCAGCCCACAAACTCCACAGCCATCTTAGAGAGTTATCTCTACCAGTACACCCCATTCAGTTATCTACATTAGCTCCCACACCTTCTTTCCCATCTCTGCCCCACCACCACAGCATAATGCCCACTTTAACTTCATTGTCCTTCATACAAAGGCACATAGTAGAGCCTCACAAACTTGCTTTTAAGGCCAATCTCTAGAGCTGTTTTTTTTTTTAAGATTTATTTATTTATGCATACAAGAGCTGGGGTGCAGGCCAGAGGAGCAGGGCATGAGAGGATCCACCAGAGATAGGGTGGGGAACAGAATAGGCGGATCTACTGAAATATACTGCTGAGGGAGAGCAGTGGGCGAAACAGGAGAGGTCTGCTGTGCCATGTGGATCAGCTCCCTGGCCAGGGATCAAACTTATGCAGCAGCGCCTGCCTATAGATTCATAGTGTTGCAACTTAAGCCTTTGTGCCACCAGGGAGGCCCCAATCCCTAGAGTTTTGAGGGTGAGGAAGAGCCTCATCAGGCTTGAGAAGTGGATGTTCCACATCATCCAAGCTAGAGGTCCTAGAGAATTGCCATTATGTGCTCAGGACAACTTGACAGACTCCTAAATGCATCTTTGTCTCTCTCTCTCTCTCTCTCTGTGTGTGTGTGTGTGTGTGTGTGTGTGTGTGTGTGTGTGTGTGTGTGTAGAGGGAGAGGGAGGGCTACTTGGAAATCATCCCTTACTGTCTGGGTTTTTCCTAGCTGGCAAATAGTCAAATGAGTATCAGACAGACTGATAAGAGAAAAAAGCAAAAAAGAAATGTAATAATAACATGTATACTTTCTGTATTCATGAGAGAGATGCAGTGTGACAAGGAACTAGCCCACATGATTTTGGATGCCATCTTAAACAGCTTAGCTGAGACAGGGGAGGTTGTGGTGGTGAGAATGGGGAGGTCAGTTAGGGAATTTACCAAGGAAGGCACTGTAGACAAAGCTATGCAAATGAAGATCTGCCTTCTCCAGTGAAAAGAGATAAGGAGATTATATTAATATTTTCCTGCTACACATCCTTATAGAAAGTTTACTTATAAATATCTCTTTTCAAAAGCAACCTCCACCCTAGCTTCAGAGGCCCTCCCATGAAATAAACCTCTTGCTAAAAACATATTTGAGGGTAGAAAATTTTTACTCCCCTACAATGCCAATATGACAAGATGATGTTCTTTCCTCAATAACTGCCTCAAACAGCTCCCCATTGAGAGTGTTCTCCCAATCAGGACTGTGTTAGGAACTGGTAGAACAAAGATAAAGAAGGAACTCACAATGGCAAGATGCATCTGTCAACTTGTTGGAACATGACCCAGAGGACATAAGAAAATTAAGGGATGTTAAGCCAAAGAGCATGGCCAGGTTTGCACTTTACATAGGTGTAAAGGCAGGAATGGACCACAGTGCAGGTTTTCTGATCCCATGCAGTCCGGGTAAAGGAGGAGTCAGAGTCCTCAGTGGGTTTTTGCAGGTCTTTTATTGGGGTTCACCAGGCATATGGCAGGCAGGGGTGCTGGGGGGCTGGGAGGCTGGCAGTCCTCCCAGCCCCCAGCAAATCCTCACTCTATCTGGGCTCTCTGGCGTTCTCTGCTTCTGCTGCTTCTTCTCGGCTTCTCTCTCGGTTTCTCTTTCAGCTTCTGCTGCTGCTCCTGGGGTCCCCGTGACGCCGCCCTTAAAAGCCCAGTCTTAGCCCAGGTGAATCCCAAATACCTATGCCCACACCCTATTCCAGGTGCCCGCCATCAGGCATGCATTCAGGACCTCAAGGATCCATCATCTATCCTGATGGCAGGAGGGCAGAAAAGCCTGATATTTTTCCTTACCCTACAGTCCACCCCCTCAGGGTTTTCTGCCATACAGTCTATACATATATATACAATTTTCTAAGCAAACATAAACAATGCAGCCATGGCCCACAAAAGCAAATGCATCACAATATAACAAAATACAACAGAACACAAATAAGTCCAGGCAGGGCACCAACCTAGTGCAAAAGACAATTATTGGTACCAGCAGATGAGCCACCAAATCTGCTGCCGAAAGCACTGCTCATACGAGGGAGGGGAATCACTCACGGCATCTACTATAACACACCAGGAGCCGTCAGGCTTCCTGGCCTTCTCTGGCTGTAGTCTTGGCTACAAGCCACACACACACAGCATCCACCCCAGGATGCACTAGCTCTGGGATTGGCGATTCTATTCTGTTGGGGGTAATCACCAACCCTCAAGGTTTCTGTCTGCAGTCGCTCCAACACTTGGCTTTCATAGCCACCAATGCGACTCGCAGACCCCGGCACTCAGGCCAACCCACTGCACAAGCACATGGGTCGGGGATCCAAACTCTACATTTGGTTTGGGCTCCACCCCAAGCCACGTTCCCCACCAGTCCCCTAAGGACGGGTTCCTCAGTTCCTCACCCTCACTCAAGAACGAGCAGGGCACCACCCACAGGTGATTTTACAAGACTCACAGGTCTTCAGCATACTCAGGCTTGCTTAACAGCCACTCAGGGCTTCTCAACTTAGCATCAGCACCAGCTTTTGCCATCTCAGTTGGCTTTTCTCCTCCACCTGGCTGCTGGGCATGCACAGGCTGCTTTTGGCCATCAAGGCCCACTGGTCACCCCCAGATTCCCATCTCCTGGGCTTTACAAACAAAACTATTCCACTCCCAGGGTCCCAAAACATATCAACCTGCAAGGTCCTCCGCCTTCTGGTGGGATTGTCAGTCCAAGTTCAATTGTCAGTCCATCAGTCCATGTCTCTTGGCCTCTCCCTGAATCAGCATTGGAGAGCTCCAAATCTTGGTCCTCTCTTTGCCAATGATTCTTGCTGCCTCAGGAGTGTTTGGCTGGTCCTTTCAGGTGTCGTTGGCTGGTCCTCTCGTGCGTCTCCTCCTCCAGGTGTGGTCTTGTCCTGTAGATTCTGGACCTTGTCCATCTCCTGGGTCGCCATGATGCCTCCAGCGTCGTCACAGGCAGTCTTTTACTCCTTAGTCCCTCCAGGTCTTCGGAGGGCTCCATACCCGTCTGCATGGATCATCCTGCCGACTACGCCAATTGTAAAGGCAAGAATGGACCACAGTGCAGGTTTTCTGATCCCATGCAGTCCGGGTAAAGGAGGAGTCAGAGTCCTCAGTGGGTTTTTGCAGGTCTTTTATTGGGGTTCACCAGGCATATGGCAGGCAGGGGTGCTGGGGGGCCGGGAGGCTGGCAGTCCTCCCAGCCCCCAGCAAATCCTCACTCTATCTGGGCTCTCTGGCATTCTCTGCTTCTCTCTCAGTTCTCTTTCAGCTTCTGCTGCTGCTCCTGGAGTCCCCGTGACACCACCCTTAAAAGCCCAGTCTTAGCCCAGGTGCCTACCATCAGGCATGCATTCAGGACCTTAAGGATCCATCATCTATCCTGATGGCAGGAGGGCAGAAAAGCCTGATATTTTTCCTTACCCTACAATAGGTAATCACTATGTTAAAGAAAAGCCATTCTGCCCCTCACTGAGTCTTCAGTGGCACTACCTATACAAAATCTCTTAAATTAGGCCTGAGGGGGATTTCTCTGGTATAAGACCTCTTTGAGAATCTTCAAGACCCAGTTCGTGTATGTGCACACCAAGAAGGGTGCACTGAAGGAAACCTGGAGGAATAGAGTTTGTCTTCCTCCATTTAGAAGACAGAATTAGGAGTTGGAGTATCAAAATCTTTATCTGCTAGAGAATTTACTCCAAATTCTGAATTAATTTTCACCATCCCAAAAATATAAGCTAATTTGAGTCCCTAAAGATGAAAAATAGGCATGGCAACATCCCTTGTAAAATACACTAGAAATGTCTCTGATTTATCCAAAAAAGCCAGGGATGCTTTCAGCAATGAAATCCTATGAAAAGTCCTTCAAAGGTGCTAAATTATTTTCACAGTAGCCTTTCATAGAAACTAGAGCAGCAGCAACAATTCCTGGTAGGACTGTCTTTTCCTGCACCATAACCAAGAGTGGACGAGGAAACTGTATACCTGATTGATTTGGGAAATCAAAGTAATAAAACTGCCAGCAACACTGCGGACAAGTGATTAGAAAAAGGCTGGTTGAAAATTTAAACACCCAAACTCATTAATCTCCAACTGCTAAAGACAAACAAAAAGCAAGATTAACATGATTGTAAACTAAGCACTTGCATCCTGTGGCTACCGTGTTGGCCTGCTGAGAGGGAATGAGTTGATCAAAGCCTTGAGTCTGCGGAGAACTGTGAGATTAGTGCTGCTTCGGAGAGCTCACAGCCAGGATCCATTACCCGGCCTGTTCCAGGAACAGGTGAATACCGTAATTAATCTTGGCTTCAATTTGGAGGGAAGCGGGGAACCTACCTGCCACGTCCACTTATTTTGTATGTTAATCCCCCATGCTCTGGGGAAAAGTTTTTAAATTGGTGTAAACACTTTTTCTGCCCTTTCAAATGTGTAGAGAAGAAACAGTTGGGAGTGGTTGCTGAGTTCTCTGACTTCAGGCAGTTAACACACTTCCTAGGAAAGCTGCTGATTGCTAACTCGCGTGGTTGGACGCATCTAAGCGCACAGAGCAAAGGTTCTTCCAAAGAAGCTGGTGGGTTTTTTAATGCAAGAAATACTTGGAGATGCAGGGAGCCTTACCCCTTAAACACAAACCATGAAAATCCAGATACTGGGAATTGGAGCTGTGCTCAGAGGCAAACGCATCTAATCCATGGGATCTTGAATTGCTTAAAAAGAATGTCCAGACTTTACATATTACTCTAGATACAGAAAAATGAATAGGCACCTGCCTTGACTATCCTTTGCACCAAATTGATATCTTTAAGCAATAAAATGTACGAATAAGGCAACTATAGAGACAATTGAAATTTCACATTTGATATACTGATAATTAACGCTAAAATGTAATGCTGAATGAAATGGGTAGCAAAATAAAAAACAAACCACAGAAGCAATCCTTCTGAGAGGAGACAAATTATGAGTGTTAGCATAAGATGTTAGAGGGCACCCTCTGACGCCCCTAATGTGGGAGCGGTGGAGGCCAATCTGTTGAAGGGGGTTAAAGAAAAGCAGGTCCTTTCTTTTGGACACCCTCAGTGACAGGCTGAAGCACCAGCGAGGTACAAACTGGCTGTCCAAGCATAAAACCTTAAAAAGTAAGGACCTTATCCCAAAGACCCTAACACATTGATAGAGAAGTGACTTCCATATTACAAACTCCCCCATTCTACTCACTCCTCCCACACAGTTCTTTAACAAAATATTGCTGCATTTCTGAAATATCATTACTGCTAGCTTTTTCCCCCTTTTTATGTCATCTGAATCTGATTCACACTATTAAAAAATTTGGTAGGGCCTCCCCTGGTGGCGCAGGCGGTTGAGTGCAGCGCAGTGAGGCTGTCTGCAGCTTCTGCCGCAGACCTCTCCTGCCATGCCCTCTGCTCCCCTCAGCAGTGTATTTTGTCAGTCTGCCTGTTCTGTTCACCGCTCTGGTGAATCCTCTCACCCTCCTGCGCATTGGTCTGTACCCCAGTTCTTGTATAAATAAATAAATAATTTTTAAAAAAATTTAATAAAAAATAATAAAATTAAATTAAAAAAATAATAAAAAATTTGTTAGGGAACCTGTTAGTTTGGGCTACTATAACATGATACCATAGACTGGGTGGTTTAAACCACAGAAATTTATTTCTCACAATTCTGGAGACTTTGAAGGTCAAGATCAGGATGCCAGCAGATTTGTGTCCCTATAGAGGTCCTCTTCCGACTTTGCAAGTGACAGTCTTTTCATTACATCCCCATAGGATGAAGAGCAAAGAAAGAAGAAAGACTCTTCTTATAAGACCACTAATCCCATCATGAGGACTCATTACTTAATTACCTCTTAAAGGCTGCACCTCCAGAAACTGTCACACTGGGAATTAGGGGTTCCATATATGAATTTGGAGGGTACACAAACATGCAGTCTATAACAGGATCCATATCAATTTCTGACAACATCCAACTTCTATTTGTTCAAGACCAAGTGAATAAGACTGGAACCACTGACAGCAAATTGAACCATATATTTTATTTTGTCATTCAAAGTGTGTAGAGTCCCTGCTTGATCAATATCCAACTTTCAATGTATATAGAAAATGTGAGGGTTATTATTGACACCACAGGAAAGCAATGAGAAAAATCCAGAAATTGGAACATTCTAGGGGACAATTAGCTTGGTCTCACCAAGTCAATGTCATTGGAAAAATAAAAAGCTGGGGAAGGGAGGGCTGTCAATGGTGGAAAGGCGCTAGAACTAAGAAGCGACAGGAGAGATGTCTAGTCTAGAGTAAAATATGCTTCAGACATGCAATAACCAAATGTAATCATAGTTCTTGCTTGAATTTTTTGTAAAGATTTATTTTATTTATTTATGCAGACAAGAACTGGGGTATAGTCCAGAGGTGCAGGGGGTGAGAGGATTCACCAGAGACAGAGTGGGGAGCAGAACAGGCAGATTGACTGAAATATACTGCTGAGGGGAGCAGAGACTTAACCCCTTGCACCACCATGGAGGCCCTTGCTTGGATCTTAATATGAACAAACTTGATTAAAAGATATTTTGAGGACAAATGGAGAAAACTTGGATTTTGGTATTATTGTGGTTATGCAGGAAACTATCCTTATTTAGATATGCATATTGAAATATTTAGGAGTGAAATGTCATGTTATCAACAAGAAAATAGGTGCAACATATGATAAAATGCAAAAATAATCTTTAAGTGAAAGGTATTTGGTGTTTAATTATCCTATTCTACTTTTCTATACATTTATAATTTTTGTAAGTATAAAATATTTTTAAAATCTAGCATTTGTGAGGGGTTGAGCAAAGAGACCATCCCACACATATTGTTCATTGGAGTGTAAACTGGTATAACCTTCTTAGAGTACAATTTGAAATATATAAATTTTATTTTAAAATATACATACCCTTTGATATGGTGAATCCATCATTAAAAATCTATTCATGGGGCCCTCCCTGGTGGCACAGGTGGTTGAGTGCCACGCTGTGAAGCTGTCCGCACCCTCTGCAGCATGGGTTCGATCACGGCTGGCCGGCAAGAATCCCACATGGTGCCGTAGACCTCTCCTGTCTCACCCGCTGCTCCCCTCAGCAGTGCTTTGGGTTCTTCTGCCTGTTCTGCTCCCCGCTCTGTCTCTGGTAAATCCTCTCACCCTCCACGCCTCTGGCCTGTACCCCAGCTCTTGTATAAATAAATAAATCTTTTTAAATAAATAAATAAATCTATTCAATTATGGGGCCTTCCTGGTGGCGCAAGGGGTTAAGATGTAACTATGAAGCTGTCTGCAGCTACTCTAGCATGAGTTCAATCCCTGGCCAGGAAGGTGACTCACATGCCTCACCCACTGCTCCCCTCAGCAGTGTATTTCAGTCAATTTGCCTGTTCTGCTCCTCAGTGTCTCTGGTGAATCCTCTCACCACCACCCTCACATCTTTGGCCTGTACCCCAGCTCTTGTATACATACATAAATAAATCTTTTTTAAAAAAAAAGAACCTATTCAATGACTAGTGACACAAGTACAAGGAATGCACATATTAGGATGCTTATTATGGCATTATTTATAATATAAACACACTTAACAGGAAAAAAGCTCAATGTATTTAACAATATATCATCTATGATAAATGTCACCACATTATCATTTAAATGGACAAAGAAGGTATACATTTACTGCATTGTTTTGCTAGGGCTGCCATAAAGAAGTACTGTACCACAGATTGGGTAGGTGACTTAAACAACAGAAATTAATTTTCTCACAATCTGGAGGCAAGAAACCTGAAGGGGTCAAGCAAAATGGCCTGTTCCTAGGTCTCCTTGGCTTGTAGATGGTAATCTTCTCCATTCGCCTTCTTATAGTCTTTTCTCTGTACCCATCTGTGCCCTGATTTCCTCTTCTTATAAGGACACCAGTCATGTTGGAGTAGGGCCCACAATAATGACCTCATTTAAATTTAACTATTGCATTAAAGTCCCTATTTCCAATTAGAGTCACATTCTGAGGTACTGGGAGTTAGGACTTTGATATATGAAATCTTGGAGGGCACAATTCAGTCCAAAACATTTATTGACATAGAAAGATACTCATGACTGAGGTTAAAAAATTCAAGGAGCAGAATATGATCCTGCTTTTCAAAAACAAAAAACAGTTAAAACATAACTCTGGTATACTTTATATGTGATACAAAGTACACAGAAAACATTCAGGGAGGACAGATATCCAGCTGTTGGTAATGGTTCCTCTTGTAAATAGAACTGGAGTTAGGGATGCAAGGGAGGAACAGACTACCACTTACATTTTAAGAATACAAGTTACTTCTGTAATTTAAAATGTTTTACTTTTAAAAAGACAGCTACAATGTAGACCTCCCCCCCCCACACACACACACACCAAAGGAACATTTATTCTTCCTTGAAAGTGTCTGTATTGAAATGGGGGTGGAGCATTTAACCCCAGGTAGTTTAAGAAAGAAAATGGGAAGAAAAGGAATTAAAATGGAGTCAAACTACAAATAAAGGAAAAGAAAATTTAAAAGAATTGTTATGATATTGCTTTTGATAAATAAGTAGAAATGTAAAAATGTCGTTGATAGCTTTAGATACCACTGAACTACCTGCCCTACCTCCCCTAATACTGGGCATTACCTCAATAGTGGGGGGAAGGGTGGCAGGGAGACCCCCAGATGGTAAAGTTTGTCTTTGCCAGCTCAGAAGAATGACTGGATTACAGTCAAAAGTCAAGTTTTACAAAAAAAAAAGCATTATTTCTTATATGTCTAAAATTTTTGGACTGAGATTAATATTCGCCATACATACTCTTCTCACCTAATTCTCTTACAATCCTGTCTTCATTTTACAGTTGAGGAAAAGGCTTTTTTTTAAAGATTTATTTTTTTATGCATACAAGAACCGGGGTGTAGGCCAGAGTTGCCAGGGTTGAGAGGATTCACCAGAGACAGAGTGGGGAATAGAACAGGCAGATCTACTGAAATAAACTGCTGAGGGGAGCAGTGGGCGAGACAGGAGAGGCCTGCTGTGCCAGGTGGGTCCTCTCTGCCAGGTGGGTCATCTCCCTGGCCAGGGATGGAACTCGTGCTACAGTGGCTGCCTATGGCTTCATAGTGCTGAGACTCAACCCCTTGTGCCACCAGGAGGTCCGGAAAAAGACTTTTTTTTTTATATACAAGAGCCGGGGTATGAGTCAGATGTGCGGGAGTGTGAAAAGATTCACCAGAAACAGAGCGGGGAACAGAACAGGCAGACTGACGAAATACACTGCTGAGGGGAGCCGCTGGCGAGACAGGAGAGGTCTGCTGGCCATGTGGGTTGCTCTGAGGCCGGCAGGGATCAAAACCGCCACTGCAGAGGCTGTGGACAGCTTCACAGCGCTGCGCTCAACAGCCTATGCCACCAGGGAGGCCCCCGGAAAAAGTCTTTTTTAAGGTTAATTTTCCTGAGGTCATAAGACTAGTAAGTAGCAAAACTAGAACCCTATGCTCCTCGCTATGCCACCTGGAGTAGAGTTTGCCTTCTCCCTACCACCTGCACCCAATCACTACTCAAAAATCTTGCTAAGTTAGGCAGCATCTCCTTTTACAGGAATACTGATTGAGTAGTCCTCCAATTTTAGGTGGTCCTCTTTAGACCTCCCTAAATACCTTAACCCCATCTGTATTACAAATCATACTGTATTTTTAACAATTTCTATGTTTGTGGTCCTCAACTAGATTGTGAATTCTCAAGGGCAGGAACTAAGTATCTTCAGGGTGTCATAGTTCTACCACAGAAGATTATCATTAATACTGATTGTTTCCTTACTAAACTCTGAACTTCATAAGGTTAAAGAATACATCTGGTTTGGGCCTCCCTAGTGGCCTAAGGGTTAAGTCTCAGCGCTATCACCACTATGACCTGAGTTCTGAGTTCAGTCCCTGGCCAAGGAGCTATCCCACATATGGCACTACAGATCTCTCCTCTCTGGCCCACTGCCTCCCTTAGCATCTATTTTAGTAAATTCACCTGTTCTGCTCCCCAGTCTGTCTCTGATGAATCCTCTCAACACCTCCTCTCCCCTGCTCCTCTGGCCTACACCTCACTCAGTTCCTTTATGCAAAAATAAATAAATAAATCTTAAAAGAAAACATGGAAACACTTAAAAAAATACATCTGGTTTATGAGCCTAATACAGTGGTTGACTCAGATTAGGTTTTCAATACATATTTTTAAATGCATGAATTCTATAATGAATTATTAATGAGACTGAATCTCCCCCTATTACTGTGATTGCAAGTCACATTCAAGAAAAAGTAGTTTTTCCTTGTAATGATTTTGTATTTGAAATTACCCCTACACTTTAACATTTTTTAATTCGTCGTTATTTTCTCATTTTCTGCCTTACACTCACAGGATCTGCAATATTTGAAAGCTTGAGATTTTCAGCCTTGAACTTACGCTATTGCAAACGGCTGGCGATCCCTCCCTTTTCCACCTCTTTGGCTAAACTGCCAGGACGTCCTGAATCAGTGGCTGGTATGTAAGAGATGAGTGAATGAACAGTTAGCCCCTGCTTTACAATCTTGCTTTCGCCTGGAAAACTGTAAATCATACGGTCCTGGGTGTGACCCTCTTACGACAATCTGCTCAACCAGTGAATTGATGACTTTACATTTGACTATAACTAATTAAAGATGCGGGATGATGGAAGAGTCAATATACTTTTTGCCAAGCAAGGCTGGGATTTTTTTTAATAGATCTGATACAGGCCCTCATTAAAGAACCAAAAGAGACATTTCAAATTACCTTCCAAGGGGTCTGCCTAGCTTACGGACAAAGAAAAGCAAACGCTCTGCCGGGCCAGCGCCGGCAGGGAGATCAGCGCCCCTGTGGGCGGGGCCGCGCGGGCACCTCCCGGGCCCAAAGGCGGGGCGGGCCCAGCCCCCGGGGGCGGAGCCACGGCGGGCGAGGGGCAGGCTGGGAAGCGGCGCCATATTGGCGTCGGCCGCACTGTATTGTCATAAATAGAGCCGGTTTTGTAGTGTTTCCACTATTCGGTTGGCTGCCTCGGCCGTAGGAAGTGAGGAAGGGAGCGAGCACGAGAGCTACAAACGACTAGCGGAAAGTGGACACGGCGAGAAGGGAAGGGCAGGAACAGGACTCCACCGCGAGAGCCGCTCGCCGGAGAGGGAGACGCAGGAAGCGATGAAAGAGATGTCTGCGTACGTGTTGGGGGGCGGCAGTTGAGAGCGAAGCCGGGAGTGGTGGGCTGGGGTGGTGGTGGGCCGGGGACCTGGCTTCGGGTCCCTGCCCGGAGTTCGCCCGGATGGTCGCTTTTCCCGCTTTCGGTCGGTGGGCAAGGGCACCTCTCCTGCACCCGGCGGCTCACTAGGTACCCCTGCACCGACTCGCTTACTCCTGGACCCCTCCTCTGCCCCCCCGTCGTCCCGCCTCCGAGGACGCCCGCAGACCAGGGTGTGGAGGAGGAGAGGCGCGTGTGTCCATGGGGAGAAATTGTCAGTCACTTTCCTGCTGCCTGCACTGTCTGAGCCGGTCTCGGCTCCTGTCTGCATTGGCGCAAATACCATCCCCCTACCTCCCCCTCCTCCCTTCCGACCGGCTGTCTCCAGGTCTTCAGAATTGAATGACCTATCCAGTCCTGGGCGTCTCTATAATAGACTATGGTGTTTTCGGCCCTCACCCCCACCCCGGGGCCTCCCCACTTACCTACTATATATCTACTGGACTATACCTCCTGCTTACACTTTGATAAGTCAGAAACCGTGACCATGCTTGCCAAGATTTTGTTGTAGCTTTTTACATTTGGGGTTATTAGTAAATAATTTCAACATACAGAAAATGCAGAGAATATCATAAGCATCATTTGGGTAGCCACCCTCCACCGCTCCCAAAATATAGCATTCTGTGTATGAGAGTGGTTATGTGTATATATTTAAAAGAAATCAAGCATTCCAAACACATGGGAGTCTCCCACCTCCTCTGGTTCCATTCTCCTCCCTCCCCAGAGTTCCTCACAGTCCAGAATTAGATGTTTGTTGTTGCTGCATTTTTAAAATGTTACTACTGCATGTTTGTGTTCATGACTGACATTGTTTTACTTGTTTTTAAACTTTATATAGTTAGTGTCACACTTGTTATCCCTCAGCTCCCTTCTTTAATACAACATAGTAACTTTGAGCTTTTTGTCCATGTTAGTATTTTCGCCTTTTAATTCCTATTAGTTACCATATTGTCTTCCATTGTAGGGATACACGCTAATTTAGGCCTTTTCCTGTTGTGACTTTTTTTAGGTTGTTACAGAGTTTTCTAGGTTACTGTGGCACTGAGCTCTCTTGTACATCTCTGCTTATACACTTGAACTAGGATTTCTCAAAGGTGTCTACTATAAGTGAAATTGATGGATTGAAGGGAAGTTGGGTTCTGTTGTTTGCTTTCCCTCGCTGGTCCCCCACCCCTTATGAGGTGAGGGAGGTCAGAACCAAACATTAGGAATTTTAGTACTAGTGGGGACCTTTTTCAGCATGCAGGAAAGAAAGTAGAACTGAGGGGAGATCACAGTGTGAGAACTGAAATAGTTATAGCAGGGAAATGGAGTAGTGGGAAAATCTTGGGTTTTGGAGTTCAAATTCCTGCTTTTCCTCTTTCTCTTTGAATCTTGGGTACTTCATTATAAATGGTACTTATTCATTTCCTTCCTCTCAGGTTTCTTGAGATTAATTCATTGTTCATATATAATCAGTTTGTGCTATTCAGATATAAACACATAAACAATAAACACCAAAACACTTCTCTAAGCCCTCTTTGCAGCAAATAAATCAATCCTTTAAAAAGTTATAACTTGAAATCATTAAAATTTTGTTTTACAGAAAAACAAATAAGGAAAGAAATTAAAGTCACAATATTGATATTTCCCTTTTGTTCTTTAGGTCATTGATTGATTTTGGAAGCTCATACACAGGCTGTTTTATATTCTGTTTGATTCTCCCTCTACCTAACCATATCTTTAAAGTGGATGCCTTTCTTTATGAATTTAGTAGTGATAAACTAATGTTTTGACTGGTTAAAGTTAAACATTACTATATTTTTGTGTGTTAATGTTTATAGGGCTAATTTATTTTGAGATAACATTTCTTTCTGTTTGGTGTTTGATCTTTCAAGAATGCGTGGTGAAGGTCGGGAATGTTGGTTATTGTATGTTTGCTTTTACTTTCTTAACAAAATAAGTTTTACCAATTCATGTTGGTCCCAAATTTTATGTTTTGAATTTATTGATCTATGTAAATCCAAACTCTCAGAAATTATGCTTTGCTTTATTTAGGTCTTATAATATCTTAATGACTAGGATTCTTTGGAGGATTGTTTATATTGCAACCTATGAAAGGTTGCCTGTTAGTATAAAGAATATGATAATTTTTCAGTAAGAAAATGATTTGGGTTACCAGCTTAAGTGAAAATAATTAACATTACAAAATACTAGGGCCATAAACTGACTTTAATGCAGATTTCTCAAGGACCACACAAATCTAGTTGTGATTTCGTTTTGTAAAGCCAAATACTCCACAAGGACCTTCTAGTGGGATGTTTTTTGTTTCTTCCCTGAGGGGGAAAAAAATCATTGTTTTTTTTACTTAGTGCTTTCTTTCAAGTGACTGATTGCTTTTTAAAGATTCAAATCTGGATGGTACTTGACTTAAGTCTGCAGGGTGTAATGGAGGTGGCCTTGGCCCTGCTCCCATTCAGGCTCTTTGCATTTGAGCTGAGTGGTGTTGGCATAGTTGTCCTGATGCCAACACATGCTGCTTTTGGCTTGAAAAGACATGCTCACCATCAAAACTGGAGGCAGTATGAATAGTCCTTCGTCAAAATAAACATAAAAATACCCTTTTTTTCCTTATAAAAAGGTTCCTGTCCTAGGGCCTCCCTGGTGGCTCAGCGGTTGAGCGCTGGGTTGAGAAGCTGCCCGCAGCCTCTGCGACTCCGGTTCGATCCCCGGCTGCTCCCCGGCCACCAGAGGAGGGTCCCACATGGCGCGCAGACCTCTCCTGCCGCCCACTGCTCCCCTCAGCAGTGTACTTCGGTTCTTCTGCCTGCTCTGCTCCCCGCTCTGGCTCTGGTGAATTCTCTCACCCTCCCGCGCTTCTATAAACAACAACAACAACAACAACAAAAAAAAAGTTCCTGTCCTGACTGTTGGTACTCAGTAAACCTTTAAGTTAAATTAATATGAATGGATAGGTTTTTGTTATCAGTGTGATATGATACTTAAACTTTTTTTCTATTTCATTTTTTAAAATAGAAACACCGTGCTGGACAGCCAGCGTCAACAAAAACATTATGGAATCACCTCTCCAATTAGTTTGGCATGTCCTAAAGAAATTGATCATATTTACACACAAAAATTAATTGACGCCATGAAACCATTTGGAGTGTTTGAAGATGAGGAAGAATTGAACCACAGGTATGTCATTTGAAAATGTAAACTTTTTATAGTACATTATTTAAACATTAATTCTACAAACATGTTGAGTACCTTCAATGTCTCTGCTCAGGGATACAACAATGACAAAAAGAAAACTTTTGGCCATCTTAGATCTTAGATTTTAGGTGGAATTTAGGGGAGGAGACTAATAGTCTAATAAGTAAAATAAATACAATGTTACATATGACAAATGCTGAGAAAAATAAACTGGGAGTGGAAGTTATAGAGGAAGGCCTCATTGAGATGGTGATGTTTAAGGGAAAGTTGGAAGGTGAGGGACAGAGCTAAAAGTAGAAGATCATTCTAGGTATAAGGCCTGACATAGGAGTATACTTGGTATATTTAAAGAATACATAGTAATATAGCCTGGGTGTCTGAAGCAAAATAAGAAAGCCGAGGAATATGGGCTTAGAGAAGTGAGGTGGGGCGACCTCCTTGGTGGCACAAGGAGTTAAGTCACAGCACTATGAAGCTATCCGTAGCCACTGCAGCATGAGTTTGATCCCTGGCCAGGGAGGTAACACCCATGGGGCAACAGACCTCTTCTGTCTCACCCACTGCTCCCCTCAGCAGTGTATTTCAGTAAATCTGCCTGTTCTGCTCCCCACTCTGTCTATGGTGAATTCTCACCACCCCCACATCTCTAGCCTGTACCCCAGCTCTTGTATGCATAAATAAAATAAAGAAGTGAGGTAGGAAAGAACTTGGGAGCAAAGTCACTCAGGACCTTATAAGCTTTTATAAAGGTTTTGGTTTTTACTCTGAGGGTTTTGAGCAGAAGATTGACATGATCCGAGTCACGTGTTAGCAGTCACTCTGGCTGCTATATTAATAATACTTTGAAGATGGGTAAAGGGCAGAAGTGGGGAGATTAATAAGGAGGTTATTATATAATTCAGGAAGGAAATCATGATGATTGAAACTAGGGAGATGGAAGTGGATGGAGGTGAAAAGAACTAGTAGATTTCTGGTTATATTGTTTAATGACTGGAATGTAACAGAGGTGTCAAGGATGGTGCCAAGGTTTTTGTTCTTAACATCTTCAAGGATGGAATTCCATTATCTGGGAAGACTAAGGAGACACAAGTCTGAACACCTCAGGAATTCTGTTTTGCACATGGTATCTTTGAGATGAATATTTTCTTAAAATGAGGGTCTGGGCATGCCATTGGGTTTTTTTTTTTTTTTAAACCAAATTGCTTTTATTAAGTAATAGTATTTCATAAACATTAGCCAATAACTAATTTACCCATTTTAATTAACTAAAGACATATGATTATCAGTGAAAGAATGACAACCTCTGTTGTCATTACCACATTGAGTTGATTTTATTCCATAGTAAGGCCAGGAAAGTTGACAATTCAGCTGGCCTCTGCAGTCTTATTGAAGGTAATTTTGATTTTTTATTAGGCTTCTTGAATTTTGAAGATAACTCAAAGATAAATTATCTTTACATTTATCGTCTCTTTGGAACATTTAGGGAGTTCAGAATGCCAAAGAGATGTGCCATGTATCAACAGACGTGATAGCATTAGCATGTATGTTAAATGCTTTTACTCTAGCACCAACACAAAGGTACAACTTATATGTTTAATTACTTGGGTTTTTTGTTTGTTTTACTTTTCATCTAAGGCATGTTATTTTTTATTATAGGCTGGTGGTTCTTGGTAAATTGAACAATTTAGTAAAAGAATGGATTTCTGATGTCAGTGAGAGTAAGGTAAGATGCTAAACTACATTGAATTCATACTTTCATTATGTCGTGATCATTAGTCAAAGTCTAATAGTAGCAAGATGCAGTAGTTGAATAATCTGAAATACATTAAAACTTGTCTGTCAAGTATATTTGGTAATGAATTGTTCTAGACTGCTGAGGCTCTTCTAAATGAGGAATTACCCCAGAGATAGCCAGTGTCATTCCAGAGATAACCAGTGTCAGCCTACAACTTCCATAAAGGTCTTGGGTAACTCATGTACACTGAACCAAAATTTAAATATCAAGAAATTTTACTTAAGCCAAATTTCAGACTTCTAGTGAAATAGCAGGTCTGATAACACTTGTGACAGGCAGGAAGGAGCTTGCATGAATTGGGCTCCTGCCTTCTCTCTGAGACAGCTGTCATATATCAATGAGTTTCTGTCTTTCCTTTACGTGCAATTTCATTTTTGTACCCACCTGGCTCCTGAAACATAGACGTTTGCAAATCCCAATTTATAACTATACAGCTTTTTCCCCCTCCAGTAGCGTAATTATTTTTCCTTAATAGTTGATTATATATATATATATATATATATTTTTTTTTTTTTTTGGCTTTCTTAGAGTATTTTCAATATAGTTGATTTTCATTCATTTGAAAGTCATCGCTACAGGTTATACTAAAATGAGGTAGGACATGCTCAACTGGGTAATTTGTTTGCTCCTTCATTAAGTGGCTCAAACTGTTGTATTTTGTTTTTTCAGTGTTAGCTCTCCCTTAATAGCTGTCAGCTGAAAGTTAATCTTTCATAATAGTCAGTGTTACTTGATTTAAATTCCCATTCTATCTCCTTAATATCTGCATGATTTTAGAAATTAGTTAAATACCTGTTAAAATACTTGCTTTCACAACTTATTTCTTTCTGTATCTATGATACATATTTAGAACTTGTTCTTTTAAACACTGGGCTCTGAATAAGCTCATGAGGGACTCTCTCCTAAAACTGTCCGTGAGTGTAAATTACTGGTGTTTTTGCTGGGGTTCTTTGTGTTTTTTGGGTTTTTTTTGTTTGTTTTTGTTTTTTGTTTTTGCTACCAAAAAGCTATCTGGCTCTTTTATGAGCTCTTAGCAGGATTATCAGTAGTTGAGGTTTTCAGGAAAGTTGAATTCTAAGTTGGTGAGATGCAAGCCATGAATTAAAAAAAAAAAAAAAATTGGTTATAACATCTTCCATTGCATGGATAAGATGGTGGTCATTTTTGGTGTCAATTATAATTTCATTTATTTCTTAAATTTCATTTATTTTCATATTACAGTTGGGGAAGATATCTGAAGGATTTGTTAGTTCAAAGGTCATTTCCTGAAGTGGGATATAAACTTTAAATAGTCTAGAATCTCAAGTCAAATCATTTTATTTAAATTCTGTTTTTCTGGGGAAATTATTTTACTCTCTGATTCAGTATATCACTTTCTCATAAATCATGCAAGAGTCATGTTTTTTCAATGCACAAAGGTAAACTAAAAATGTACTTAGACCAAAATATCCTGACTTCCTATCTTTTGGATTTATGTTAGTTACTAATATGTTTACTGACTTGTTCCTAGCTGTAAAATTATTTGTGACACTTTTTTTTTTTTTAAGATTTATTTTTATTTATACAAGAGCTGGGGTACAGGCCAGAGTTGCGGGAGGGTGCAAGGATTCACCAGAGACAGCAGGAAGAAAACTGGCAGACAGACTGAAAGCACTGCTGAGGGGAACAGCGGGCGAGACAGGAAAGGTCTGCCTCACCATGTGGGATTTTCCCTGGCCAGCCGGCAATGGAACCGGCACTGCGGAGGCTACAGACAGCTTCACAGCTCTGTACTCAACCCGCTATGCCACCAGGGAGGCCCATGTGACATTCTTAAAACATTAATAGTCATTAAACAGAGGAAATAGGGCCTCCCTGGTGGCCTGGGGGTTAAGACTCTGAGCTGTCACCGCCTCAGCCTGAGTTCCATCCCTGGCCGGGGAGCCAACCCACATGGCACAGCAGACTCTTCTGTCTTGCCCATTGCTCCTCTCGGCAGTGTGTTTCAGTAGATTCACCTGTTCTGCTCCCCACTCTGTCTCTGGTGAATCCCCTCACCCCCTGCACCTCTGGCTTACTCCCCAGTTCTTCTGCAAAATAAATAAATATTTTTTAAAAAGAAACAAAAATAAAAAATAAACAGAGGAAGTAACAAACATGATATCCCGTTATACAGATACTTTTATCCAAGGTAATCAGCAGATACTATTCTTTATAACTTGCACTAGATGTGGAGAAATAAGAGAAGTGATGGACACAATTTTCATCTTAAAGGAATGTATAGTTGAAGAGATGAGACTTATAAACAGGAAAAAAAAAAAGGGATTGATAAATGTAGTTTAAAAGGGGTTAAAGATAATAGAGCTAGGTTGTCAGGGGTAGAGTGTCACAGAAGGGGATATAGAACTTGAAGTAAACTTTGAGAAATAGATGATATTGAGATACCTACAAAGGATGGTCAAGCATTCCAGGCAGGGACAGTGGCAAATGCAATGGAAAAAAAGACAGATTATGTTAACAGTCTTTGCAGCTGAAACTTTAGAAGGGAAGATTAAGAGACAAGGCAAGGAAAATCCTTAAGAACCTGTTGTGGCACTTTCAATAGAGGCCCACGGATCCTATCTCAGTTTTTAAAGAATATGCATTGGTTAGTTTTGAGCAGAAGAATTATAGAGGAATTGAAGGATATTAGCCAATGAATTTTGTATACCATGGAATGAGAAAATAAAAACTTAAAGCAAGCAGATAAGTTAGAATAATTTTAAGTAGCCTAAGGTTAGGGTAATGATAGCTAAATAGAAAGGGGGCATACTGTAAGGATATAAACTAAAAATTGGTAAGCCAGGAAAAAGAATGGTGATTGTGAGTATGGGTGGAATGGAAAACAAGGAACAGAAAGAAAGAAATGAGCTGGACATGGTGCACAAGTCTGTAGTCCTGGCTACTAGGGAGGCTGGGACAGGAGGATGGCTTGAGACCAGGAGTTCTGGGCAAAAGTGAGCTATGCTGATCAGGTGTCTGCACTCAGTTCAGCATCAATATGGTGGCCTCCTGGGATCAGGGCCCACCAGGTTGCCTGAGGAGAAGTGAACCACCCCAGGTCAAAAATAGAGAAATGAGGAAGGATACCTGGGTTTGTATACTAGGAAGAACTTTTTTTGCTTCTTTCAGGCATGGATATTAGATTGGATCAGAAAGTCTGAGTGAAAATATCTAATGGGAAGTTAGAAATGGCTCTAGAGAGAGGTGAAAAGTAGCATTCTAATTCTCTACAGTAAAAAAGATGTTAATAAAACTTGTTAGGTTAACTTTTACAAGGCGATCCTATCAAGAATGACCCAATTTTCTTGAAAGAAACTTCCAAACCTAGAATCAAGAAATGACGCATATCTGTCTATTAATGAAGCTAAAGGGGAGCCTGAATTGACTGAGGATATGACACTGAAAACACAGTGATAGGAGGAGGCAAGAACGGTCAAGTGGTAAAAAATGTTTTTCTTTAGAGGGGTGTGAATATGTAGTGGGAATGAATTCATTTTTGTATTCCCAAAAGTACTTTTACAAATCTCAATAGCACTTGGGTGAGTTTTATGCTGAATAATTTAAGCGCTTAAATGCCTTTGATTTAATTTTATTTTAGAATCTCCCACCTTCTGTTGTGGCTACTGTTGGTGGTAAAATTTTCACATTTGGATCTTACCGACTTGGAGTACACACCAAAGGTAATTGCTTGTCTATGTTCTGATAAGAAGTTTCAATAACAAATTCTTACTTGTTTTATAATTAGGAAATACAGAAGAAGAAATTCCCAGTATCTTACTACTAATCAACATATTTTGTTCTGTACATGTATTGTATATATTTTTACATAATACATAGTATACTGTTCTTGATAAGAAATACTTTGATTTGCAGGAGCTGACATTGATGCACTTTGTGTAGCTCCAAGACATGTGGAGAGATCTGATTTTTTTCAGTCTTTTTTTGAAAAATTGAAACATCAAGATGGCATTAGAAACTTAAGAGTAAGTGTCCTCTGATATTTAATGTGTTAGAACTTGTTAACAAATATTGTAAAAGCTAGGGCTTATGATTATTAAAATACTTCTTAGAAGTTACTATATCTTGTTAAAAGAATATGTAATGATTAAGAACAGGGACTTTATAGTTGTACCTATCTTAGTTTGAATTTAGAATCTACTACTTATTAGTGCTTAGATTTTGGTCATCTATTCTCTTTGTGCCTCAGTTTCCTCATCTGTAAAATGAAAATGTGCTGATGTTTTTTAAAAGGTTTTTTTTCTTTTTTTGAGAACTACTGGGATAATTTACAGAAACCACTTATTAGTATAATGTCTGATAAATCATTAATGTAAATCAGATGGTGCCTGCCTTTCTATATAAAGTTTGATAGTAACTCTTTATAAGTGTATATCTAGCCAGTCATTCAAATAAAATTTTAGCACTAGTGATTCGTCAGATACTGGCCTTAGTCCCATAAATATAATAGTAAGCACCACATTTTTTTCTGGGAGGGAGAGATTGGGGAAACAAAGCATGTAAATTTAGTGCAGTCTGAAGTAGTAGGATAAGGTGAAGGTAAAAGGACCTGTGGTAATTGGGAATAGAGAAGTTAAGAATTTATTAGATGGGGGATTAAGAAAGGCTCAGAAAGACATTTCTACCAAACTAGTTACTGTATTATGTTTTGATAGGTTGGTCAGAATCTATGTTTTTATTTCTAACACTAGCACTCTTTAAAAATAATCAGCTTTCAGTTTATCAGTTTTCAGTTTAAGCTCAAGAAATAGTAAGTACTGGGCTCCCCTGGTGGCGCAAGGGGTTAAGCACAGCACTATGAAGCAATCCACAGCCTCTGTAGCATGAGTTCGATCCCCTGGCTGGCCAGGGATCAACCCACATGGCGCACAGCAGACCTCTCCTGTCACACCCACTGCTCCCCTCAGCATTATTTTTTAGTCAGTCTGCCTGTTCTGTTCCCCACTCTGTCTCTGATGAATCCTCTCACACACACATCCCCGCCTCCCCCCCCCCCCGCACCTCTGGCCTGTACCCCAGCTCTTGTATGCATAAATAAATAAATCTGTAAAATAAAAAATAAAAAGAAATAGTAAGGAGTTAGGGCCTCCCTGGTGGTGCAGGGGTTAAAGTCTCAGCACTATCAAACTGTCACCAGCCACTGCGGCATGAGTTACATCCCCAGCCAGGGAGCTGACCCACATGGCACAGCAGACCTCTCCTATCTTACCTGCTGCTCCCCTCAACAGTGTATTTCAGTAGATTCACCTGTTCTGTTCCCCACTCTGTCTCTGGTAAATCCTCTCACCACCACCCCCCATCTCCGGCCTACACTTCAGTTCTTGTATGTATAAATAAATAAAAGTAAGTCTTCCAAAAAAAAAAAATAGTACTTAGATGATAGCGTTTCTATCTACCAGTTTCTAGTGAATATTTTTAGGAGGACAATAAGCTAAATAACTGCATCATAACAATTTTGAAGGCTTTACTACACAATCAAAAAGTAGAACTTACCTAGAATGTAGGACCAAGCATATTTTCACTTTTTCCCTTGAGTTAAAATACAATTTGGGGGCCTCCCTGGTTGCCTAGGGGTTAAGTCTCAGCACTATCACCACTTCAGCCTGAGCGCAATCCCCCGCCAGGGAGCTAACCCATATATGGCACAGCAGACCTCTCCTGTCTCACCTGCTGTCCCCCTTACCAGTGTATTTCAGTAGATCCTCCTGTCCTGCTCCCATTCCATCTCTGGTGAATCCTCTCACCCCCATCACCTTTAGCCTATACCCCATTTCTTCCATGCATAAATAAATACATCTTTTAAAAAATACAAATTGGGAGCAATTCACTATGTTGACAGGAAGGTAGAGAAAGAATTATACATGTTATAATTGTTTTCCTCTTTTGTAGGCTGTAGAAGATGCCTTTGTACCTGTTATAAAATTTGAATTTGATGGTATTGAAGTAAGTGTTTAAAATTTTTCTGACCTTAATTGAACCATGAAGTTTTCTTTATTTTTTTTAAATCAGACTTGCACAGATATGCATTTTAAAGACTCAGGTGGTCTTTAGTCTCTCATCTTCCCCTCTCTTATACCATTGACTTCTCAACATGAAAAACAAACCAACCTCCATCCTTACCCCTCATGATTTTATACACTCCTTTCTTATTCCTATAATCTCCTAAAATTATTACAGCTTAGTACTGTAATTTTGGTTGAGCAATATCCATTGTTTACATTATTTTGATATAAATAATGTTCAAAACTGAATACAAAGTATGCCAGATTACCAATTTTGCTGTGTGACCATTTATTTTCTTGGGAGTTAATAATTGTTTTGTTTCCTTGGTTTTTATACTTATGACCAATTCAGACCTGGTTGTCCCCCAGGTTTCTAAATCTCCTCTAGATAGGTTTACATTCCTCAAGCTTTTGTCCATAATCATCTTGAAAAAAATAACTCACTGAATATTATCAACTGTTTCTATTCACAAATATGACGGATATATAGCTATCTTGACATCTTTCTTTACATCATCCTAGGATTTCCTTTTGGTTCTCTCTAGCGTTTTCTTTCTGATTTACTTTCATTTTAGTAGAACTCACCCACTAGCTTCTTGAAAAAGCAAATATTTTTACATCTTGCATGCTTAAAAATGTCTTTATTCTGTTCTCACATTAAATTGATAGTTTGAGTATAGAGTTCTAGGTGGGAAATGTTTCTCAGAATTTTGAAGGCCGCTTCAGTGCTGTGTTGATAAGTGGGATGCCATTTTGATTTCTCAGTCCTCATTGTATTTGACCTTATTTATCTCTTCAGAAACTTACCTTATTTTTTTCCCTCGTTTTCATAGTTGTAAAATTCATGGCAACACTCTTTGGTACATGTATTTTCAGTCAATAGGCTAGATACTCAGTAGTCCTCTTTCAGTTTGAAAATTCCTGTCCTTCAGAGAAATTATTTGGAATGCTATTAGAGTTTGTTTTTTCTCATTTTTCTGAAACTCCTAATATTTATATGTTAAACCTCCAGGACTGCCTTCTGTTTTTGTTTTTTTTTTTTTAATCTCTCTACTTATTAACATTATGTTCATATTTTTCTTCTGATTTTTGGTGTTTTCTCATTTCCCAAACTTTCAGTTGTTTTCCATTCCTCTGATATATATTTAATTTCCAGAAATACTTGCTTATTCTCTAAGTGTTCCTTTTCTTTATGTATGGATGTGTTTATAGCCTTCTGTCCTTAATTCCTAGATACATTTTTACCTCTGCTTTCTTAAATCTGCTAGGTCTCCTACCATTTGTCCATGTGCTTTCTAGTATTCATAGTCTTTGCTATTATGTCCTTCTATTTGTCCTCATGAGTTGCAAATAAAACCAAACCCCCCCCCAAAAAAAAAACATTTGGTGGTATTTTAGTGGGGTTTCAAGAAAGAGTGAATGTAAATGTGTGTTGAATCTGCTGTCTTTATCTAGAAATCCACTCATGGGGTTTTGATGTGTTTTTTTTTGGTTTTTTGTTTTTTTTTTTTTTTAACGCTTGGGATATATCCCAAAATTAAAATGCTTTCTCTTAACTTGAAAATTTACCCTCACAAAACTTAGTGATTTTCCCATATAAGATTGCCTAAATGAACCTTTTGAAGTTTCGGTAAAACTTCCCAAAGCAGTAATTAGAACTTTTTACATTTTCAAGGAGGGGAGGTGGGGAGAATTGACTAGAAGAAAAGGTAATATTTTCTCCTTTTTTGCATCTTTTCAAAGATTGATCTAGTTTTTGCAAGACTGGCAATACAAACCATATCAGATAATTTAGATCTAAGAGACGACTCTCGACTGAGAAGCCTTGATATAAGGTGTATTCGCAGCTTAAATGGTAAGCTTCTTAAAAGAAATCTCAGGTACCTGCTTGACACCAGCTAGACACAGATTTTTTTTGCAGAACACTTAAATTGAACTTTTTTTTAAGAAACTAGACTAATTCAGTTGAAAATGATGTAATTTTCTTTATTCAGAGATGATTTGACCATATTTAAACATCTTAAACGCAAATTAAAATGTTATTTGTGTTTGTAGTAGTGGTTCTCAAACACAGTGGTCTCAGCACTTCTCTGCCCTGTAAAACTTTGAGGACCCCAAAGTGCTTCTGTTTATGTGGGTTATATCTTCAGTATTTGCCACATTAGTGATACAGTAGAAGACAGCTATAGTCTCATATCTGAATTAATAGTCAGTCTTGTAATATTTTGTTTTGCTTGAAGCGTAGGAAGAAAATACAGCCTCTAAATATGTGTAATTGAAAAAAAATTATTTTAGTACCCTTTTGATACTACAGGAGAATTTGACCAGTGACATTTTCTTTTTTCTTTTTAACAGCTATGAGTACATACCATAAAAATCATCCTTTTTAGGTGTATAGTTATTAATAATCTTTAGTATATTCACAGACTTGTGCACCACATCACAATTTCAGGACATTTTCATCATCCTCAGAAGATCCCTCATAACCCATTTGCAGTCATTCCACTTTCTAATCCTCCAGTTCCAGGCAACTACTAATCTACTTTCTGTCTATAGATTTGCCTTTTCTGGACATCTCATATAAATGGGCTAATACAATTTGTGGTCTTTTGTGTCTGACTTCTTTCACTTAGCTTAATGTTTATGAAGCTCATCCACATTTGTAGTATTTCTTTTTTTTGTAACTTGTTCCTTTTATTGCTGAATAAGAGTGACGCTTTTGTAAAGGTTAATTAGATCTAAAACTATGTCACTTAATGTTAAATTAAAAATCCATTGGTCTGTCTTGTTCTTTGAATGGATATTTTACTCATGTATAATTTTGTACAGTAATGCCTTGGTTGTTTGGAAAATGCTGGTTCACAAAGTTATTTGTATTTTCTAAATGTTAACACTTATTTCATTATACATTATTCCAAAAATCATATTAATATCACCACCAATCAGTCTGATTACAAAAGTCAAATATTGTAAAACTGTCAAGCTCACAGTAGCAGATATTAGTTGTCCAAAAATCTTAATTTTTATTTGAAAGTTTAAATTTTATTATTGGCAACATATCTTGTCATTTGTTTTCTTTGAAGTGAGGAGCTCACATTATTCATTTTTTAGGAGACATCTGCTAACTTTCATATGAATAGCCACGGTTTGTCAAACACGCTTTCAAGTAAAACTGATGTTAACTTGAAAAAAGCAGGTAGTTAATGTTACTGAGGACATGCTCAAACATTGTATATATTCCTTTTCTGTTTCCTAGCTGCAAACATGTGACAGTGAAGATATTGTCTGCTAATAAGATTTTGGTCATAGTCTTGATTCACTGCTAAGGTAGCAGCAGTTTTATCCACCACTGCTTTTGCATTCAGTGCAAATGTTAACACCGTGAAACAGGCAAGGAAAGTCTTAGTATAATTAGAGTAATGGATGTGACCTAACAGATTCCCAGGGGTTCATAGATTGCACTTTGAGAACCACTAGTTTATAGTCTCTTGTTTAACAGAAGTATTTGGCATTTTACTGCACTCTGTGGTGCAACAGTAAGCCACAATATTTGTGGATAAGGTTTGCATTAAAGCAATAACTTTTTTATAACTTGGAGGCTTTTGATTAACAGTAAAGTAAAATGCAGGAGAAAGCTAAAAAGATTTTCAGACCCATCTCTTATTTTAATACTGATTGCATTGCCTGTATGCTTTTCAATTCTTTAAAAGCAAGTGATTTCTCATATGTAAGTGCTAAATTTCAAATACATAAGGAAAATAAACCAGTGTATTTTATTACCTTATAATTCTTAGCATTTAAGAATCTGAAAGTTAGAAGGGTATTGGAATTAACTGGCTTTTGTAGCATAATAAAAGAATGCTTTTTTTTTTTTTTTTTTTTTTAGGATGTAGAGTTACTGATGAAATTTTGCATTTAGTGCCAAATAAAGAAACTTTTAGACTCACCCTAAGAGCAGTCAAGTTATGGGCAAAACGTAAGTATCCTAAGTCTTTTATGTTTACATTATGAAATTGCAATTTTTAGTTGCTAATGATAGAAGCATATATGGGAATTCTTGAGCATATTGATACTGTCAGGGAATTGAGGTCCAATAAGTTTTGGAGAAGCTGTTTCTTTTAGGTGTGCTCTGATGTGACTCTATCTCCTCTATTGGGTGAAAATTGAAAACCCTGACTTTCCATCTTCCATTTCAGCCAGGCAGTTAGAATGAATTAGAACTTAGAGTGAAACCCTCACTGGTCTTCAGCCCTCTCAGTGGGCAGGACTGTCTTACTTGTATTTGTCTCCCCATCACCAGGAAAGAGTCCAGTTTGTAATAGGTATTCAATAAATGTATTAGATGAAGAGCCTATGGTGATACTTAGTTGTCAGAAAAGTCATGATGTATTTTTGCTTGAAAAACAGAAAAAATACATTATGACTTTTTTGACAACCCAATTATGTTTGTTTTTACCTTATAACACTCTTCTAATGAGTCCTGGAGCTATACCAGTGTGTTCAGCATATGATTCATAAAAGGCCCAGTCATGCTGTGGCATAGCACATTTTGTGTTATTTGTAGCTACATGTAAGTAGTGCTGCACATCTAGCACAGGTTTTACATAATCTAAAACAGTACACTCCAGTAAAACTCTGTGATGATGGAAATGTTTCATATCTGTTGTCCAGTACAGTAGCAAGGTGGCTATTGAGCTCTTGAAATGTGTACCCGAGAAATTAAGGAGTTGAAAACATATATCCACATAAACATATGTGCATGGCAGCGGTTTTCATAATAGCCCAAAAGTGGAATCAATCACATGTCCACCGACTGTTGAATGGATAAGCAAAAGGTGGTCTATCCGTATTGTAGAATATTACTTGGCAATAGAAAGGAATGAAATACTGATACATGATATGACATATCTGAACATTGAAACCATAGCAGTAAATGGAAGAAGCCAGTCATAAAAGACTAAATATAGTACAATTCCATTTATGTGAAATGTTCAGAATAGGCATGTCTAAAAAGTCAAGTAATGATTACCTAGGTATGAGAGGATTAGGGGTAAATCAGAGGGATGTGACTGTTAAAGATGTTTTAAACATTCCAGAATTTATAATGGTGATGCTTGTACAGCTCTGAATATACTAAAAAACACTGATTTTTATATTTTAAATGGGTGAATCTCATGGTATGTGAGTGATAATAAAACTATTCCAGAAATTTAACCACATGTGACCACCATATTGGACATCTAAAAAGACTTTAAAATCAATAAAATTTGTCCTTAGCCTCAAGAGTTTTGTAAAGGTCAGGAGAAAGTAATTGATTTTTTTTTAAGATTTATTTATACATACAAGAGCTGGGATGTAGGCCAGAGGTGTGGTAGGAGGGGAGAGGATTCACCAGAGACAGAATGGGGAGCAGAACAGGCAAAATGATTGAAATACACTGCTAAGGGCTGTAGTGGGCAAGACAGGAGAGGTCTGCTGTACCATGTGTGTTAGCTCCCTGGCTGGGGATCAAACTCAAGCTGCAGTGACTAAAGATAGCTTCATAGTGCTTCGACTTAACTCCTTGCGCCACCAGGGAGGCCCAGGAGAAGGTCATTTGCAATGAAAAGACAACATAAGCAATTTGTCTTACCTTACAGATTAAATTATATACCATGTTTTGTCATTTTTCAGATGCATATTTTTCACATTCGTTATAGCCAAATTGGAGAGTTCCTATTTTTTTTCCTCTTAGCTGGATGTAGAATAATGCTATATAATGTATTAAGGACATCTTAGATTTGATAAAATATGGTATGCTATTTTATAGATTGCTATAAAAAAAAGTGAGTAATATTAATGGTATATTGTACTTTATGGAGAGGTGGGTAATTCTGAAGAATACTGGTTAGTCCCCAACTTTACACTTCAGTTTTCCCACAGATATGATTATTAATTAAATATTTATTTTTCCTACTTGTAAACTCTCCAGATATCTTTCCTCCTTTCGTTTCTCTATCAGCCACAGATATTGAGAGGAGGGAAATTTGTGTTGTATCAGTAGGGCCCACTTGGGCAGTGAGACCAGAGGCAGGAAACTGAGGTGTCTGTATTGGAAGAGTAAGCCAAGAGAGTAATATGAACAGCTTTTGCTTCACTAATAAGACAGTGTACCTTCTATGAAAGACTGCTTGTTTATTTTAATGTTGTTCCTATAAGGGAAGAGTTTTAACAACAGCATAAGGAAGGAAGTTATACTGTTCCTTATGGTTGGAAGTCATGGATGGTAAGTCCTAACAATAACAAAGATATTATTGATTTCCTAGGACGTGGTATTTATTCCAACATGTTGGGATTCCTTGGTGGTGTTTCCTGGGCAATGCTAGTTGCAAGAACTTGCCAGTTGTATCCGAATGCAGCAGCTTCTACCCTAGTTCATAAGTTCTTTTTAGTTTTTTCCAAGTGGTAAGTATTTATATGCATAATTTTGCTAAGCTCTACTTAATATATAAATTTGTTGGAAATGTAAGAGCTATACATAGACCTTTTCTGTTTTTTTACATTCTTTGTGAAGTACAAAATTTAAAAATATCACATCTGTGGCAGTGATGGGCCACCAGGTACAGCAATTTTTCTAGGAGTCTGTATGGGTGGGCCTTTAGCTTGAGAGAGTGACCATAATAAATTTGGCTCTGCCTATTATTAGCTATGTAGAGGTTGTTTACTATCTCTTCATACATAAAACGGAGAAAATAATCATCACTACTGCATGGATTTGTTATAAGTATTTTCAGTAAATGTTAGCTGATGGTGTTAATAAATCAGCATTAAATCCATAAATGCAAATAAGAAGGGAAAAATTTGTGTAATTTCATTACAGTTGATAAGCAAAATAGTATTTGCCCTTTCAGAGAACACTGCTTGAAAATAACCAGCTTTTTCCTTTGTGTACTTCATTCTCTTACCCATTTCTTCTTTTTTTTCAATACCTAATAACCAAAGCATTTACCATATGAAAATTGAAACAGTCTTAATAATTATAACATTTCGTATAGTATATACGAAGTGAGGTTCTATGTGAGTTAATATGCCTTCTTCATGTTAGGGAATGGCCAAATCCTGTGCTGCTGAAGCAACCAGAAGAAAGCAATTTGAATTTGCCAGTTTGGGATCCTCGGGTATGTGACTTATTAAAGAATTTCATTAAACCTCTTAGGAAAAGGACGTTCCTCTAAATTGCAATCCACTTGAAAATAATTCTGCCTGTCCCTGATCATCTTCCGTCTGTATAACTACAGTGCTTTTCCTTCTCCTGCTTTATTTTTTGGTCCAGATGATTTGTATTTCCAATTCTGATCCAAATGTATCATTAAAAATCATCCATGTAAGACTGTGAGTGGGTATATTAACTAAAGTGTCATAACCCACTAACAACTCTTACAAGTAATTAGTTACTGATAATGTTACGATTAATTTTGCAGCAGAATTTAAAGCAGATTCATGGTTTCAAATAGCATAACTTATACTTACCTTGCATTTTAATTTGCTTTTAGAGTGAGTGCTCGTTCTAAGTCACCCAGGGGAAGTCCTCTATTGAGTGGGTGCAGAAAGAGGACTGAGAACTGTTGGACCCAATAATCCCTTGGCAGCCGTGCTTACTGGATTTCCTTGGTTCTGAACAACCATTTTTTTATAATGTACACCGTCAACTCAGTAGCTTCTTAGGGGAAAAATAAACTTCTACAGAATTTTCTTTGACTTTGTCAGATTCAGCTGACTTAAGAAATTTTAAATGTAGTTGGGGAGAGGAAATGTGCTTCTTAGAATTGAGGAGATGTAGTATTAAATTTATATTTCATATTCTTCAGACTTTTGGGGAAATGAAGTGAGGACAACTGAAATAGGAGAATAGATCAATTATTCTGCTTCTAATTTCACAGGTAAATCCATCAGATAGGTATCATCTCATGCCCATAATCACCCCTGCCTACCCACAACAGAATTCTACGTATAATGTGTCCACATCAACTCGAACAGTAATGGTAGAAGAATTTAAACAAGGTAAACCTGTTGGCCCTGTTGCCCCTTACATATTCCCACAAGATCTTGGTTGACAGTTTTATTCTCTATGGATTGGCAGTTAAAGTTATATCACCTATTATTTCTAAAAATTCTTCAAATGTTTGTTTTTTCAAATGTTTGGTTTTCCAAAATATATGATATTAAAGCCCAAAATAGAGCCAGCCCAAACTGGTAGAAATTGATTTTTGTGTTCTGAAAAAGAACATAAAACTTTTTTTTAAAGATTTATTTATGCATACAAGAGCTGGGGTACAGGCCAGAGGTGTGGGAGGTGAGAGGATTCACCAGAGACAGAGCAAGGAACAGAACAAGCAGACTGATGAAATACACTGCTGAGGAGAGCAGCGGGCAAATCAGGAGAGGTTTGCTGCACCACGTGGGTTGCTCCCTGGCCAGCCGGGGGGCTGGAACTGGTGCTGCAGTGGCTGCGGATAGCTTCATAGGTTGCATCTTAACCCCTTGCGCCACCAGGGAGGCCCCAAGAACATAAAACATTTATACTTTTTTTAATTCGAGAAATTGATGGGGTGAGAAGTTTTGGGAGTAGGGTGATAGAGAAGTTGACAATGTAAGGTCACTATTCAAAATCAATCTCTCTTTTTTAATTTAGGTCTTGCAGTCACAGATGAAATTCTTCAAGGGAAATCAGATTGGTCCAAACTGCTTGAACCACCAAATTTTTTCCAAAAGTATAGGTATTTGAAATTTTCTTTATTTTGTGTGTATGTTTAAAGAAGAATGTTAAACTTAAAAAGTTAATAATGAATGATGGATGACAGTTGTCACTGCATTTCAAGTGAGGTAGAGAATAGCTTAGCAGAAATCCTAAGCTATAAGTTTCTGTGTTCTAGTAGTATCTAACCCAATATGAGTAGGTATTTTGTTTTTAGTGCACTGTTGATTGCAGGGTCTACAATTCTGTGAAAGCAGGAGCACATTTTAATTTTCATAAACTATGTGTCTACATGAGTTTTTTGTTCATTGGGAGGGAGAAAAAATGATGGAAAGGTGGGACCTAACAATGTTTCTGACTTTTTCCCAATTGTTGCTGAAAATTCTTCATAGACATTACATAGTATTGACTGCCAGTGCATCAACAGAAGAAAACCATCTAGAGTGGTAAGACTTAAATTTTAAGTTTTCTACTTACTCTGTGGTGGTAACATGTTTATATTGTACTTTGACATTTATGAAAGACCCTTAGTTTTCAAGATTATTAAGTCAGATTAGTGGCTGTTGTACGTAATCATGGAGTGTCAGTGTTTAAGAAATAGCATCAAATTAAGATTTCAGACTAAGGAGTGACATGAGATAAGGATAGATGTGTGGCTCTTGTCTTTTTTTGTTTGTCAGATTTGAGTCTAAGCAAAATTGTGAATCAGCTTGGATTATTCCTCTGCTTAGCCTCTCACTGAGTTTTCCATTCTTGCCATAATGTTTTCCCCATCAAAACTGGAAGGAACAGACATTTTAATATTTTTTTAATTAGTGGATGATGGCATGAAAGGTTTCAGAATTTTCAAGCTTCTGTCAACAGATATTTTTGGTTAAGGAGTGGTGTCTTCTTTCTACTGCATCTAAATTTATTCCCTCTATGTCCAGTGTATTGACGTGTCCGGCTTCAAATACTGTATTCATTTTTGCTTCAAGAATTTTAACACCTGGGCCTCCCTGACGGCGCAAGGGGTTAAGTCTCAGCCCAGTGAAACTATCAGCAGCTGCTGCAGCACCGAATTCAATCCCCGGCCAGGGGAATAACCCACAGGGTACAGCAGACCTTTCCTGTCTAGCCTACTGCTCCCCTCAGTAGTGTATTTCAGTAGATCTGCTTGTTCTGCTCCCCACTGTGTCCGATGAATCCTCTCACCTCCCACCCCCACCCCCATCCCCACACCTCTGGCCTACATCCCAGTTTTTGTATGCATAAATAAATAAATCTTTAAGAAATAAATAAAGTTTTATTGAAACACAGCCACCCTTGTTTATATGTTATCTGGGGCTACTTTTATTTATTTTTTAAAGTTTTATTTATGTATACATGAACTGGAGTACAGGCCAGAGGTATGGTGGGGTTGGGGGGTTGGGCATGAGAGGGTTCACCAGAGACAGAGTGAGGAGCAAAACAGGCGAAACTACTGAAATACACTGCTGAGGGGAGCAGTGGACTTAACAGGAGAGTTCTGCTGCTCTATGTGGGTCACCTCCCTGACTGGGGCTCTAACTTGTGCTGCAGTGGCTGTGGATAGCTTCATAGTGCTGCGACTTACACCCTTGCACCACCAGGGAGGCCCTTTTTTTTTTTTTAAGATTTATATATTTTTATATAAGAACTGGGGTACAGGCCAGAGGCACGGGAAGGTGAGAGGATTCACCAGAGACAGAGTGGAGAGCAGAACAGGCAGACTGACTGAAATACGCTGCTGAGGGGAACAGTGGGCGAGACAGGAGAGGCCTGCCGCACCATGTGGGTATCTCCCTAGCTGTCCGGGATTTGAACCTGTGCTGCAGAGACTGTGGACAGCTTCACAGCGCTGCGCTCAACCCACTGTGCCGCCGGGGAGGCCCTTTTTTTTTTTTTTTTTTTTTTTTTTTAAGATTTATTTATTTTGTGCAGAGGAACTAGGGTGCTGGCAGAGGTGCAGAGGGGGAGAGGATTCACCAGAGACAGAGTAGGGAGCAGAATAGGCAGAACTAGTGAAATACATTGAAGGAGAGCAGCAGGTGAGACAGGGGAGGTCTGCTGTTCCATGTGGGTCACTTCCCTGGCCAGGGATTGAACTCATGCCGCAGTGGCTGGCAATTTCTTGATAGCACTGAGACTTTAACCGCTGTGCCACCAGGGAGGCCCAGAAATTAATATTTTAGGTTCTTCACTAAGGCATGAAATTTTAGACTGGAAGTGCTTTTTTTTTTTTTTTAAACTCATAGAATTATTGGGGTGCAGGTGGGTGGGTGTTGGTGAGAGGATTCACCAGAGACAGAGTGGGGTGCAGAGCAGGAAGATTTACTGAAATACGCTGTTAAGGGGAGCAGCAGGTAAGACAGGAGAGATCTGCTGCACCACATGTGGCTTAGCTTCCTGGCAGGGATTGAACACAAGCCATAGTGATAGTGCTGAGACTTAATCCCCAGGCCACCAGGGAGTTCCCTAAAGTAATTCTTCTTAAGGGAAAACACAAACCCCTTAGTTTTTTGTAATTTACTTTTATTGTTTGTAGTTTTTTTTTTTTAATTGAATCAGCATTGGCTTATATCATTTAAACTTTTAAATAGTCTCTAATATGTTGAATTAAAAAAAATTGATGAAACATAGGGCAGCAGAGCTAATATGTTACTTGACTTACTTGGATGTAGCTCCAAATTTAATATGGAAGAATCTTGTCTGTTGTCTTATTTTAGGGTTGGATTAGTAGAATCTAAAATACGTGTACTTGTTGGAAACTTGGAACGGAATGAATTTATTACTCTTGCCCATGTAAATCCCCAGTCATTCCCAGGAAATAAGGAACATCATAAAGAGTAAGTTAACTATTTTTAACATTATATTTCTTAAATAATGTTACTTGATATATGCATTAAGATCAGTTGTGAGATTATTGTTTAACAGGCATTGATGGAGGGATAATACATTATATTTTGAGTATGAGTGGTTATCATTAAAACTAAGTACCTGCTATGTTGGTAATCCACAGAACCCTACCCAAAGCTCTTATCACAATACTTGGAGCATTTTTAATTATGTATTTAGTAAGTCATTTCAATCCACTTAATCTTCTTTATAACAACACAGGATATCTTACCTGTGTCCTGGGTGTCAGTTTTGAGAATTTGGCCATTCTCAACTTGTATTGAAAATAACATTGAAATTTGTATTTAACCTTCATTAGAGACCTAATTTTAATTACTAATTACCAAATAATATCTGTAAAAGTGTAACAAATTAATGGAAATTCTTAAATTTTACTTTATAGCAATAATTATATATCAATGTGGTTCCTCGGAATAATTTTTCGGAGAGTAGAAAATGCAGAAAGTGTTAACATAGACCTGACATATGATATACAGTCATTTACTGATACAGGTAAGACTTTATTATTAAAGCTGTGGTTCGAACCTGCCTATGGCTGCATATTTTAAAGTTTCACAATTAGTTAGATGAATATGTACATCCATATTATGGAAATCTATGCTAGTATTTTTAGAAGTAAAGACATGATGAAACAATTTCCAATACATATTAAGACGGGGGGTGGGCAGGCAGGTGATAATTGCAGAAAAGTGTGTAGTGTGCTGTCATTTATATAGTTTAAGAAAATACATGCATATCTGCTTATAGATGCATAGATCTCTCTAGAAGAGTACATGATTTAAAAAATAGAAACTGGTAAAAACTGATTATTTCTAGATCGAGGAACCAGGTGTGTCTTGGAGACCCGGCTAATCCCTTTGAGTTTTCTGCTATGTGAATATATTATCTATTTTAAAAACAGAAAGTAAATTAAAAAAAAAAAATCACCAGTGTAGGGTTGCTGAATGTGTTTCAAAAGTAATGAAAAAGGTGCCTTTTACATATAGCTCTCTAATAACACTGCTCTGGGCTATCTTAATATATTTGGAGTGGTCTTAATTTGGAATAGTGGACATTCATACTATTAATATTCATGGTTTGCTTGTGTGAGCTTTCTACATTCTTCTTAAATTAGCCCTCTCATCATGAAAATGCAGATTCCTATATTCACTTTAGAAATAGTGAATCAGTCTCTCTGAGGGTGGAATCACAGAACTTAAACACTTTGGAAACTTTTTTTTGAGGTTTATTTTATTTATTTATGCATACAAGAGCTGGGGTGTAGGTCAGAGGTGCGGGGAGGATGAGAAGATTCACCAGAGACAGAGTGGGAAGCAGAACAGGCGGATTGACTGAAATACACTGCTGCAAGAGCAGCAGCCTTGACAAGAGAGGGTTGCTGTGCCATGTGGGCTAGCTCCCTGGCCAGGGATCTAACTCTGCTGATAGCTTGATAGTGCTGAAACTTGACTCTTAGCACCACTTGGAAGGCCTTGGTAATTCTTTCACAAGCAATCTGGAATTTAAAATAATACAAAATTTTCCTTTCTAATTTGTGCTCATTTTCAAAGCCAGCTTTGCAAGTTGGGAAGCTATGTTTATTACAGGCCCATAAAGCATTCTTCTCCAGGGCCTCCCTAATGGCACCAGGGTTAAGTCTCAGCACTGTTAAGCTATCACCAGCCACTGTGGCATGAGTTCAATCCCCCACCAGGGAGCTAACCCACAGGGCACAGCAGACCACTACTGTCTCAGCCGCTGCACCTGTTCTGCTCTACGCTCTGTCTTGGTGAATCTTCTCACCACCACTTCCACCCCCACCACCCCCCACCTCTGGCCTGCACCCCAGTTCTTGTATGCATCAATAAATAAAAATAAATCTTTAGGACCTCCCTGGTGGCACAGGTGGTTGAGCGCAGCACTTCGAAGCTATCTGCAGCACAGGTTTGATCCCTGCCGGCCGCGGAGAAGATACCCACAAGGCGCAGCAGACCTCTCCTGTCTGGCCCTCTGCCTCCCCTCAGGAGTGTATTTCAGTCTGCCTGTTTTGTTCCCCACTCTGTCTCTGGTGAATCCCCTCACCCTCCCGCACATCTGGCCTGTACCCGGGTTCTTGTATGCATGAATAAATAAAATTTTTTTAAATAAATCTTTATAAAGAAATAATTATAAATAAATAAAACATTCTTCTCCAGATGGGGATACCAAGACTCCAGGAAATTAAATTATTTACCACATCTCATAGTAGTAAAATGAAGCTTCCCAGCCCTGTTCAGAAAATTTATAATTAATTAATTATTCACAGTAAACAAACATTAAATAATTTATGTGGTAGTTAATAAAACTGATTTTCTTATATGATGATAAGAGCTCTAGAATGGGAACCTAGGGTTTTGGGTGTTCTGATCCCAGCAAGGTGTTCAGGGTCATTAAGCCTTATTTCCCTACCTCGACAATAAGAATGTACTTCTAGATGGTTTCCTATGTCTGATGTTCTTTGAACACTGAATTTTTAAAAAGCTACATGGAAGCGAAAAGCCTGAGTTGCATCTTGGGTGTTTGGTATAAAGACTACACTTCAGCAAAGACTATGAGAAAAAAATGCCTTTTGGGAAACAGAAACCAAGACTTAGTGGGGGGAATCCTTTTTAAAATACATTTATTTTGTTGAGGAGATTTAATTATAAGAAAGTCTTAGGGGCCTCCTTGCTGGTACAAGGGGTTAGGATACAACCTACGAAGTTATCCGCAGCCACTGCAGCACAAGTTCAATCCCTGGCCAGGGACATGGTACACATGGTACAGCAGACCTCTCCTGTCTCACCCGCTGCTCCCCTCAGCAGTGTATTTCAGTCAGCCCACCTGTTCTGTTCCCACACTGTCTCTGGTGAATCCTCTGACCCTTTGCACCTCTGACCTATACCCCAGTCTTGTATGCATAAATAAATCTTAAAAAAAAAAGGAAAGTCTTAGAAGTTGGAAATGAGAAAACCAGTTGTTACTTGAATATGATTGTGACATGTGAAAATGTTTTAGAAATACTTGTTCTGTAAGAGGGTGTGTATGTAGTGATGGGAGATGTTGAAAATGCACGTATTTAGAAAAAGAAAACAGAGCCCTTAGTTGAGATAGAAGTTTCCCACTTAATATATTGACATTGTTACAGTGTACAGACAAGCAAACAATATAAACATGCTAAAAGAGGGAATGAAAATTGAAGCAACTCATGTTAAAAAAAAACAGCTTCATCATTACCTACCAGCAGAGATTCTTCAAAAGAAGAAAAAGGTAAGTTCATAATCTTAACTGTCCAATGTGGTTTATAAGTGATCCTAGCATTACATTTGCATTCTAACTATTTAATAAGATTATTTACCCAAAACTTAAAGAAACAATATTCATTGTTCATCCTAAATTCAGATTACTAATGTGTCTGAAAACTTGAATGATTGGTCTAAGTTTCTTTTTGACTTATACTACACATAGTCATTATTGGTAACCTAATAATCGTATTTACTGTATTATAATGTTGATTTCCTCTGCCTCCAGCAGGTGGTGGTAAAACTGTTAGTTATAATCTAAAGCTATTGAGTGGAAAGAGGAAAGGTATATAGCTAGTTCAGTCTAAGACTAAAATATCAACTTCATTAATTACAAAAGAACTGTTTTATATGTTCTTTAGAATTGAAACCATTATTTCTTTGTTTTGAAATCCTGAGATTTCAAAGATTTCTCTCTCTCTCAGCAAAGTCTTTCTGATGTCAGTCGGAGTTCCAGTGGACTTCAATCCAAAAGATCATCTCTGGATAGCAATTGTTTAGATAGCTCCAGAGATACTGATAATGGAACACCTTTTAATTCTCCAGTGTCTACAAACAAACCTTCCAAACCTGATAATCCGTCTGCAGGAGAAGCAGAAAGGTCGGTATTTCAAAATTGTCCTTTCAGTCTTACATTATTTGAAGATAATGTAAACTTTTGTATACCTTTGCAAAATTCCTTTTTTAATTGTTGAAAAGTTTTATCATTTGCTAGTCAGCTTCTTGTTTAGAAATACTTGGCAATTTGTAGTGATCCTGTGGGACATAGTATATGATTATGAATATGTGGGATTAAATAAATACACAGAAATGCACAGATACTCTTTTTAATTTTTTTCTCTTAATCCACACTTTGGTCTTTTACTTTTTTTCCTTTTTCTTCCATGAAATGTTAAAATAGGAGTACTCGAAAGAAGTGATTCTAAATGTTAAAATAAGTGTTTTTAAATGAGTAGTATTTAAATCACTTAATGATAACTTAATACTTTTAATAGGAATAGTCCTGAGTCTGCTGTTGTAATTCTGGAAAAGCCACTGGGTGTCCCACCAGCTCAAGGTCTGTCTATTCCAGTCATTGGTGCAAGTAGGTATCTAAACTTTTATTGTTAATGATTCTACTGTAAATATACATAACTACACTTAAAATGGGGTAGGGCACAGGTGGTTTGGTGGAGGCTAATAAAATTTTAAAAATAAAAATAACCTTTTTTTTTTTCATTTCAGAAGTTGACTCTGTAGTAAAAACTGTATCACCCCCAGCTGTGTGCACAATTCCTACTGTAGTAGGACGAAATGTCATTCCTAGAATCACAACACCCCACAATCCTGCCCAGGGACAACCACATCTAAATGGAATGTCAAATATAACTAAGAATATTACAACAAAGAGGTCCCATTCCCCATCCATAGATGGGTCTTCTAAAAGGTTGAAAGACATAGAAAAGGTAAGTTATGACTTACTTGGTAATTCAGTAACTGATTTTTTAAAAATTAAAATAGTACTAAACAAACAACTTGCTATGACCATCTTATTCCATTGACCTCTATTTAATAAGATTATTTACCCAGACCTTAAAGGAACAATAGTAATTGTTCATCCTAAATTCAGATTACTAATGTGTCTGAAAACTTGAACGATTGGTCTAAGTTTCTTTTTGTCTTACACTACACACAGTCATTATTGGTAACCTAATAATCGTATTATTGTTAATTTCCTCTGCCTCCAGTAGGTGGTGGTAAAACTATTTATTATAATCTGAATTGATTTATCCAAAAAGGTCACCCAAATTGTAGAATTTAAGGGTAACAGTTGAATTCAATGTAATTTAAATTCTCTTCACTCACCAACCATGTTTTGATAGTTTTTAATGATAGCCTAATGACTAGTTTTCTCAGTTTATATGTATTTGTATGGTTTTGTGGTACATAATAGCAACTCATTGTAATGTTTACATTTTTAGTTTATTCAACTTGAGTCAACATTTAAGGACTCACGTGCTACCGAAGATAGAAAAAGGAAATCAATGGTAAATATATTAATAGTGTGCTTTAAAATACTTTTAAGGAGCTTTATGCTGTATTCCAAAGTGGATCAGATTAGATCTGTCATGTTTTGGTTCTGTTTTAATTCATATAAAAATAAATTTGCATGTCAGAAAGAAAGTTTTCACTTCCATATAATGCTTCTGTTTTTAGGATGCCATAGGAGGAGAATGTATGCCTATTCCAACTATTGATACATCACGCAAAAAGGTAAGTCTTTTTCTTTCCCTATTTTTTTTAAGGTTTACTTTATTTATGCATACAAGAGCTGGGGTGTAGGCTAGAGGTGATGAGCAGGGGGCAGGGAAGTGATGGGGGTGAGAGGATTAACCAGAGACAGAATAGGGAGCAGAACAAGCGGATTTACTGAAATACACCATTGAGGGGAAATGTGGGTGAGACAGGAGAGGTCTGCTGCACCATGTGGGTGAGCTCCCTGGCCGAGAATCAAACTGCAGTGGCTGCTGATAGCTTCATAGTACTGACACTTAACCCCTTGTGCCACCAGGGAGGCCCAACAGTCTTTTTCATAGATAAAACACATAAGTTAAAATTCATAGATAATCTTCACATACAAAAAGCTTATTTGAAAGTCTAACATTGGATGAAGGAAAAGAGTAATATTTTGCCTGTCCTCAGACCAGAAGTAAAATTGGCAGTTGAGGATAGAAGTAGCGAACAAACTATATGATTCTAAATATATGTACCTCAAAAGTTTAGAAAAGGAAGTAGTATAAAAGTTGAAAATTTAGTGAGATTATGTTCAACCTCTAGGGTTTTATTTTTTGAAGAGCAATTTAGTGCTCAGCACAGTAATTTATGACCAATTCTTAATAGTATTGGTCAGAATTGTGTGTCACTGCTTACTGTCAAAATCAATAGTTAGGAGCCATACTTACTAGTATTCTGGATAAGCCAAAATGTAGTGGTGTATGTACTAAAGTACTTTTAAAACTTAAGCATCAAGGGTCCCTCAACTGGGACTCCCTGGTGGCACAAGGCTCAGCTCTGTGAAGCTATCCGCAGCTACTGCAGCAAGAGTTTGATCCCCATCAGGCAGCTGACCCACGTGGCGCAACAAACCTCTTCCCGTTTCACCTGCTGCTCCCCTCAGCAGTGTATTTCAGTCAGTCCGCCTGTTTTGCTCCTCACTCTGTCTCTGTTGAATCCTCTCACCACCATCCTCCTCTCCCCCCGCACCTCTGGCTTACACCCCAGTTCTTGTATGCGTAAATAAATAAATCTTAAAAAAAAAAAATAGTCCCTAAACCTCAATAAAAAAATTTTTTTCCAAAGACTTGCCATTGAAGCTAATAATATAGTAGTATTAAGCATGGTAAGCTAATAAGTAGTTGCTCAACAGTCAGACTTGTATAATTGAGAGAAAGCCCTTCTTTGAGAGTTTCTAGTAAACAGCCTTATTTTTACCCCTCATTAAAGAACAAAGTGCTTCTCATCACAGTCATCACCATGCCAGTTTCCCTAGGCTTTATTGCCCATTCTAAAACAAAATAGAATGTACCTTCAAATTTTCTATTATTGTAGAATTTGTGAAATTTCTCTTCTAATGTAAGAGTGGGTTACAAAGTATATGGGTATAAATATGTGATGATAGAATAAAATTAATTTGATATGTATATTAAAGTATGAAAGAGTGAAATGAAATGTCTGCCTTGTGCATAAAAGAATAAGCCAAACATGGCAAATTTTAATGTCTGAATCTTGGGTTGTGGCATTAAGTCTTCATTGTTCTATTTTTCACATTTATATATGTCTGAAATTTTCCATGATTTTTAAATTGTTGGTATGATACAGGTATTTATTTAGTCAGTGTACCAGAGATTTAACTTTTGCAGTCATCTCTTGACAAGAAACATAGTGTTTCCATTCATGTAACTATCTGTATATCATGTTTTCCTCTATAACACACACATATCTTTCACTTGATATCCTAAAAGTTTCCTGTTTAATGACCTATGTGCTTCTTGTTTCTCTTTACCATTGGCTGACTTTGAGGACTATATATATATTTTTTAAAGATTTATTTATTTATGCATACAAGAATTGGGTACAGGCCAGAGGTGTGGAGGGAGGGGGGTGAGAGGATTCACCAGAGACTGAGCGGGGATTAGCGCAGACAGACTGACTGAAATACACTGCTAAGGGGAGCAGTGGGCGAGACAGGAGAGGTCTGCTGCGCCATATAGGTTACTCCCTGGCAGGCTAGGGATCCAACTCGTGCTGCAGAGGTGCGGATAGCTTCATAGTGTTGTGCTTAACCCCTTGTACCACCAGGGAGGCTTGAGGACTATATATATTCTTTATACATTTCTTAGTCCAGAGCGGCAATTGATTTAACAAAGTCCTCTTTCCTATACTTAACACTGCTCCAACTTCTGCTCCTTTTTTCCAAAGCTCTCCCTCTGCTTTTCACCTCTGTTTAAAAGGGGGAAAAAAAGTCACCTGATGGAAAATATTCAATATTCAGTTTGAGTGTTTAGAACTTAAAGGATTTGGAGAAAATTCAAGTTTGTGGCTGATTTACTAGTTGGACCTTTATAACATACAATGGCTTTTCCTTCTCTGTTTCTCTGTATTAGAGACTACCCAGTAAAGAACTACCAGATTCATCATCTCCAGTTCCAGCAAACAAAATCCGTGTCATCAAAAATTCTATTCGACTGACCCTCAATCGGTAAAAGCAGTGCTGCCTCACTGAAGTGAATATGCAATCATTTAGTGGCATAGATGTAACCACTTTTTTTTTTAAATATAAGTGGTTGTCATACATAAAATAAGGTGAAAGTTACAGTCATCAGCCTAACAACCTTGAAGTGGTTTTTGAACTCTCACACTTTGACCTGCAGATGCTGTAGCATTCTCTCATTGGTTGCTACATACAGTTCTCTGAGGATCACCTCTATCAAATTGTCATGTACAATATTATGGCTTTGCGTTGGAGGTTTTATTGCCTTAACTTTCGATGCTTGTTTCTCTTATGGGAACCAGTTCTTGGCTACTTGGACACTGATTTAAGGAAATCCTGAACTTTTTTTTGTTTATTTTTTAAAGTCTTATGTTTAATCATTGTATAAAACTGAAAAAGTTGAAAACAAAAAAAAATGTCTTATTATTTTCCATCTGTAACACATTTACTTTAGCGTTGAAGCCACTTTGTGAAACCTGAGATGAATGTGAGGTATCTTTTCTGTTTTTCTCACTTGTGTAAATGTACTTAATGTCTGTTCTGTTGATTTAAATTATTTTTTCCAGATTGGCACATGGAATATTTAAATTTTTATTTTTTGTGCCTTTCTGTCCAGATGTTGCATAGCTACCAGGGAGGATTAGTCCAGTGATTACATAAGAGTTGGGCACCATAAATTCTCTATATTTTGCCTCCCATGGAGGCCTTCGAAATGCATCTTTATTAAGAATCAAAATATAACCAGGATACTGAAAGTCAGTATATGAATGGTGAAATTGTTACATATCCTGTCTCATGCCATTCTTGTTAGTTGACTGGTATTTTTTACTGATGAGCAATTCATTCCAGCGTCAACAATAACATACCTTTATGGCAAACTTGTATTTTTGAGGTGTAAAATAACTTGGCATGATAATACCTGACCATTACTTGCCCCACAACTTCAAACAGTTTCTTCATGAACTAGGCATGCAGAAATAAACAGTGGATTTTACTGAAACCTAAAGGCATTTTTGAATGACATTGTTACCAACCATGAATTGGCTCAGGACCTTTGTAATTTTTATTTAACTATATGAGTTGTCATTTTTTACACTGCTTTTTTCAGTGCATTTCTTAATATTTTTTAAGTTTCATGAACGCATGCTCAGTTTATTAAAATCCATGACCATGTAATTCTTCTTGTAATATGTTGATTCAGTGTTTTGTAAATGAAGTCGTATGTATTTTCAGAGTATTTTTGTATGTACTGTAAGATACCATCTTTTCAAAGAGAAAACTTTAAAAACTTTACTGTCTCTCTTTAGTCTAATTTTTTTAAATATAGATTATGCTTGAATTATTATTAAAATGTATAGATTGCACAGCCAGGAATGCTGGTATGTATTACCTTGTTTGCTTTCACTCACCAGTTAGTGAGATGGGAAAACACAAAATGGTACATTTAAATAGTACTGGAAAAATAGTGTTGTGTATTGTTTTATAGGATTCATGGGGTACCATTTAGCCATGGAGTAATAGCAGTCCATTTTTTGTCTTGCAAACATTTTACCACTAAGTAGAAATAATTAAATTCTGATGGTCAGAGAGTAGTATCTTTCTTCTCCCACTCCTGTTTTCTGACCCCGAGGTCTCTGAAATGGAAATTCTAATGTTTAAATTTCATAAAGGAGAACTTCTTAGAAGTAAAGAAGAACAAGGAAAAAATTATTGTACCATTCACTTTTCACATAGCAAAAGACAGACTTATATAACAACCAAGTTGTAGGTTCTTTGGAAAGCTTTCTCTTAACTGACACTATTCCTTTATTCAAATACTTTGAGATTTGTTCTACAAATACTACTCTATATGAGCCAAGGTGAGTTCTTACAAAGACTGAATAATTATAACTTCAAACTTTGAAAACATATTTAGTAAGGGATTTGATTAGATTTTATATGTGAAATGTGTTTGCAGTTCTGTATTTAATACCTACCTATTATCCCCTGTTTCTCAGTCTTCAAAGTTTTTTCTAGGATTCCCTATACATCCATGTTTACGTTATTATATAAACAGATTCTTAGAGTGACTAATGGAGTTTTCCTTTAATAAGAAAGCAATAAGCCTAACTGTTATGTGTAGTCATTTCTCTTGTTTTAAGAGCCTATTGAACATGGTGTTAAGATGTGGTCAATGGCTCAACATTAGACTTTTCAAAGATAGCATTCCTCAACCTATTTGGTAACTGGATGGAGAGTTATGAAATGCTTTTGAGATGGTGGGCTTGGTCACAAATGGCAGTGTTTTGATTTTTCAGTACATTTTGTTACCATAGTAGGAGACCTTCACTCTTCTGTTTCCAAGTAAGTAAAAGAGAAAGGTATGGTCTGAGATTGTATGTCATGTTCAGAAGCACTAAGTAGATGTGTTTTTCAAGTGTGAAACTATATAAAGTCAGATAACCTTCAAAATGTAAACATATGTTCATTTTCACAAGGGCGTGTTAAATTTTAATATGCTCATTTTTCAATGACTGACTGAAAAATAGAATATAACCAAAGAAAATCTGCTTGTTTAAACATAGGGACTTAACCATTATTTCAAAGACAGGGACATGACTTAAAACATTATAAAACTTAGGTGGGAAAAATGAATTTTAAAAGACTGTATTGATACAATAGGAGTAACTTTGTCTTAAGGCAACAATTTAGTGATGTTAAAATACTTAAAGCAATTAAATAAAGATGGGCAATGTTGACATGCTAAACTTATTTTCCACTGTACCCCACAGCTTTGAAATAGGAATTCTCACTTGGAAATCATAAAACCTTAGGGAATCGTTTGTGAATGTATTGTAAGAAGTTTTTGTTTATTTGCTTTTTTTTTAAAAAAAAAAGGGGGGGGTTAGGAACGACAGCTTTCCAGGATTGAATAATCCTAGACTCTGGAATTTTCTCTCTATGATTTTTCTGTAGTATATTTCTGAAAATATACTCACTTTTAACTAGCAAGGTAGGCTGATGGAAGATTCTCAAACAGATCTCCAATTTATCTTAAAGTTTCTTTATATATTTCAGATGAAATGTCACCAATATTTGGAAAAATATTTACTAATGGATTTATAAATGTTCTCATGTTAACTTAGATTCATTAGCAGGGTCAAAGTTGTGCTCAACAAATTTCAACCTAAGATTGATCAGAGTAGATAGCTTAGCATGATCATTAGAAAGGGAAAAAAGAAACAGAAATCATTTAAAATCCTAATCTTTTGATTTCGGTAGTGTTAACAGTTCTGTCTTGTTCCTCCATGTTGTGGTTCAGAGCAGAGCAGACTGAACAGACCAATAAATAGAACTTTAGTTTAAAAAGCAATTTAATAACGTTTGTGTGTGTTTAAATAATGAACTGTTAAATCTTCCAAAACTTAGAACTTAGTTCATGATATAGTGATAAATAATTCAGATAATGGAAGAAAACCAGTCTCAATGATGGTAACTATTTTTCTAGGATTTGTTTTTTAATTGTGCAAGGTTGCATTCTTTACAAATTCCCTATTTTTTTCCTGAAATAATTTTTCTGATAATTTTATATTTGAGATTAGTTGAACATAAGGTTATCAAACTACCTAGCTATCATTTTTAAGCTACTGCTACACAAAACTCATTATCTTATGAAGTATGTTGGCTCTCTTTGAGGTAAATGGTGCTACATCACTCCACAGTATTATATAAAATGAATGCAACTGCCATTCTTTTCTAGATAGTTGTTTGTATAGTTATTTTTTTTCCTGTCTTTTATTTGGATTGTCTTATTAGTTGTACACACAAACCTCACTATTTGTCTGGAATAAGTAATCAAATAAAAGTGCTTTGATAAATAGGTGTTGATGATTGACTGATATTATTTGAGAGTAATTCAAAAGTGCCAGACATCTTTACTTGGTTATTTTTCAAACTGACAGCGAGTTTGGCCACTTACCATTCAGGTTCTTTTTGGCAGATAGCCACTACCTGCCTGATAGAAAAACACAGCTCAAAAAAATGTGTATTTTAATTATGTATAGTGCAAAGGCTGTGTCAGTGGAATTGAGGTTATAGTAGTATTTTCAGAAATGTGAAAATCGCTGTTATATAATAGGAAACACAATAGTACCTTTTTATCATTAATTAGCAGTGAGTCTTGAATGACTCACTTCAAATCTCTGGGTTTTAGTTTCTTTATAAAATAGAGTGCTCAGACTTGATCGGTGGTTCTGAACTAAAACAGGCATCAGAATCATCTGGAGAGCTAAAAAGCATTTGTGCCTAATCCCCCATGCCCAGTTCCTATATCCAGACTATCCCATTCAAAACCCAGAAGCTATACTCTCCTGTCTCACCCGCTGCTCCCTCTAGCAGTGTATTTCAGTCAGTCCTCCTTAAAAAAAAAAAAAAAAAAAAAAAAAAAAAACCCAGCTCAGACTCAGTTTGACTTACAGATTCACTTATTAAACATTTTTAGCAAGCAGTAGCAACAGTGGTAGCATCTGCCTCGAGTATTGGGAACAAAATTCTGCATCTTTGTGGTGAACATTAGGAGACCAGAATCCTCCACTAATGTCCAGCAGAGGTCCATTTAGCAGCGAGGCCTGGCTGGCTATGCAAGCATAAATTACAGAGCTTGCTATGTTCATGTTAATCCACATCTGAATTCACAAGAACTTGTCGCTCTATCATTAAGATTATTTGCAAAGGGGTCTCGCTGGTGGTGCAAGGAGTTAAGTCTGAGCACTATGAAGCTATCCGCAGCCAGAGCAGCAAGAGTCTTTATCCCTGGCCTGCCAGCGAATCGAATTTGTGCTGCAGTGGCTGGCAATAGCATGATAGTGCTGTCTTTAACCCCTGCGTGCCACCAGGGAGGCGCTATTTGCCATTTGTTAAGCTAATTAGTAAAGCTTACTGTGTTTACTGAACTATGGATAACAGAAGGACTTCTTAGCAGTCACTTATGAAGAGTGAGCTTTCTGATTGCATTGCCAGCTGACCACCTCTGGTGTGTGAATTTCCGAGCAACTCATTGTTCCTAAGATGTAACTTGAACACATTTACTATGCTATGCTGGGTAAATAATGAGTTCTTGGATCTGAATGCATTAAGGTATAAAAGGCAAAATGGATTTATTGCTTTTAAAGCACATGCTCTAGGGCCTCCCCGGTGGCGCAGCGGTTGAGCGCTGGGTTGCGAAGCTGCCCGCGGCCTTTGCGGCGCCGGTTCGATCCCCGGCTGCTCCCCGGCCACCAGAGGAGGGTCCCACATGGCGCGCAGACCTCTCCTGCCGCCCGCTGCTCCCCTCAGCAGTGTACTTCGGTCCTTCTGCCTGCTCTGCTCCCTGCTCTGGCTCTGGTGAATTCTCTCACCCTCCCGTGCTTCTGACTGTACCCAGTGCATGTATAAACAAAACAAACAAACAAATAAATAAAACATGCCTCTATTTAAAAAAAAAAAATTTTAAAGCACATGCTCTAAAAACTAAGTCATGTAATCCAACCTAATATTTACATACTAGACCTTAAAAAGACATTCTTCTAACCCATTCTCTGATAACTGAAAACTTGGGCCTAATGTCCACTAAAGCATTCCATAATACCATGGCCAACATGTTACTTGTGCCTTTTAACATTTCAATTACTATTATAATACGCAGTTATTTCTCCTAACAAGGTTGTAAAGTTTCAGTAGTAGCAAAAGTCCTGGGTACCCAGAAAGTGCTAAAGCGGAAAATGCATGAGTTCTGTTTGGTTAGTTGGTTTTTGATTATCTAGAAAAGAGGCATGACAAAGAAACTAACAACATTTCAAGGCAAAATAAATGTGAAAATCATTAAGATATGATTTTCAGTTTTTTTTCAACTATTATTGTAAGAAACACATTTTACATTACATGCCACACATATACATACATGGATGTGTGTGTATCTATAACCACACACAAATTAAATTTCATAAAACACTTTACTACCAAGTGTAATACAGGTTGATAGGTTGTTTTATTTCTTGTTAAGTGCTAGTTGTGATTTCACTATCTCTCCTGAGTAATGACCTAAAATTTTGGATACATAGTGTCAAAAGTTCCTTCTTTTTTTAAGATTTATTTATGCGTAGAAGAACTGGGGTGTTGGCCAGAGGTGGGGTGGGGGAACTATGTGAGAGGATTCACCAGAGACAGTGAGGAGCAGAACAGGCAGACCTACTGAAATACACCACGGCATTAGATGTTCTATCCAAGAAATTCATCTCAAACTTGGATCATCTTCCTTTAATCATCTGTGCTATACTGCAAACTGTTAGGACAAACAGTACTGAAATGATTGTAGTAAGAAATAGATGAATTATTCCTTTCTCCAAAGGAAACATCTTGCCAAAAAATTTTTTAACATCTGTGCATCAATTGATAGTTTTTTAAAAAAAAAAAGCAAAAACCCCAAATCAGCAAAAAGCAAGAATTGAGACATTTGAATGGTGTTTGTTTTAGTTTTGGTTTGTGACCTCAGTTGGCCAAGGGATATCATCTATCCCTAGAGGGTGAACTGGGGTTAAACTGAAGAATGACGTATATATTAACCAAAAGTCATTTAACCGAGATGCATAAATTACTCATTTTGAAATTTCTATTGTACATAAGCTCTCATGTAATAGCCCAATATTGTCCAGGAGGAACTTGAGGAGAGCTAAGAACTGAGATCCAATGGTAAAAGCATTACTGTCTTCTGGGAAATTCTAGACCATGATTATAAAAGTGTTTAATATTTACTAAGCATTTTTAGGATGTGCCTTTTGAAATATTATGGCATTAAATCTTTGAATGACTATGAGGTAACACTCTCATTTTACTAATGAGGAAATTAAGGCATAGATTATATGACTGGCTTCAGATTCCCTAACCACTCTTGGCAGACACAGGAAGTATGATCAAAGTCTAATGCTCAACCATACCTTCCACTTATGAAAGAAGTGAGATAGGAGTGTGGGAATGTGGATCAAATCCTGCCACCCTGCATTCCATAGAGGTTTTGCATTCTTTAAACTTTTGAACTTAATCTGACCAGTGCAAAAATGGTCACTTACACCAAGCTGCAGGGGGCACTATGGCCTCCTATAGAGAGACTAAGGCTGAGAGAAGAGCCCAGTTTTAGCCTCCTCTGCCTCTTTTTTTTTTTTTTTTTTAGATTTTTATTTATTTATTTATACAAGTACTGGGTACAGTCAGAAGCGTGGGAGGGTGAGAGAATTCACCAGAGCCAGAGCAGGGAGCAGAACAGGCAGAAGGACTGAAGTACACTGCTGAGGGGAGCAGCGGGCGGCAGGAGAGGTCTGCGCGCCATGTGGGACCCTCCTCCGGTGGCCGGGGAGCAGCCGGGGATCGAACCAGCACTGCAGAGTCTGCGGACAGCTTCGCAACCCAGCGCTCAACCGCTGCGCCACCGGGGAGGCCCTCCTCTGCCTCTTCCTGTATAACTTTTACCTAACAACTCCCCTGTGCTTGGCCTTCTCCCATCTAAAACTCTTGCCCTTTCAACGACCTCACAAGGAAATTGTGACATGGAAGCATTCTGAAAAATGGATAGGATTCTACAAATAGGATGGGCAGACACCTTGTCAGAATGACAGCTTTGTTGCATTATTTACACATCGGTCTAGGTTGGAGCAGGAAGACAAATGCATACAGGAGGAATATCACCATGAAAAAGAAAAAACTGAAAGGAAATGAAGATTTACCTGATATACTCCATCATAGTGAGAGGAAATTGACACTTCTGTCAGAGTTTGAGAACAACCAAGTACAATTTTTAAATGGTACATTAATTTTAGGGGAATCAAAATGGTCAATATAAAGGAAATACAATTATACCATATCATGGCTCAGTTGTGCATATTCACACAGTCATCATGTAAGAAGAGAATACTGAACCTTCCCCAGGTGCACCACCAGTGTGCTTAGACCCTTGCCAGTTTAAAATGCATCCTCTGATTTCGTATCAGCCACCATCTTTAAAACTGGCCACAGGGCCTCCCTGGTGGCACAAGGAGTTAAGCACCACACTATGAAGCAATCCACAGCCTCTGCAGCATGCGATCCCCGGCCGGCCAGGGAGCAACCCACATGGCGCAGCAGACCTCTCCTATCTTGCCCTCTGCTCCCCTCAGCAGTGTATTTCAGTCAGTCTGCCTGTTCTGTTCCCCACTCTGTCTCTGGTGAATCCTCTCACCCCCCACACCTCTGGCCTGTACCCCAGCTCTTGTATGCATAAATAAATAAATCGTTTAAAAAAAAAAAAAAACTGGCCACGCATGAGAATTGGCCACTGGTGTGATGTAAAGGTACAGCCACACCCAGATGCAACTATACCTCATTACTCCCACCTCTCCTGGGAGTGAAACAAGACTGTAACCCAGATCCCAAGTCACTTCCTGCCAGTGCTTCACGGCAATTCAAAGAACTTTTCAGTGCAGGTTCTTTCCAAATAGACTAGTTTCTTGAATCTTAGAAGTCAAACACCAGAAAAGAGGGGATTTCTGAAAGCCACCCACTAGGATGGCAACTGGTAGTTGGTAGTTTCAAATATTAAGAGGAAAAAAAAACCAAAACTGGTGTAGATTAGGCAGTATCTAATCTCCGTGAGCACAGGAAGTGAAGGCGATGAGTCTGATTTGCAGGAGGCCCAGAGGTTGCACAGAGCAGCCGCTCCTCGGCAAGGCCCACTCACTACCTGCAGAGATGCCTGTTTTGCCTGCCTCCAGCTGAGCACACCAGAGGGAAAACACCATTCAGTTCCCTGTGAGCTCTGTGCCAATTGGCCACTCCAAGGTCACCAGGTGAAGGGGATGGGGAGGGAGGGAAGAAAGGACAAAATTGATTGGTTTGACTAGGTTAAGTTGGTAGGGCCAGTGGGAGACTGTAGCCATGAGGTCATTCTTTCCATAAACGTTTCTCAAACCCCTAATATTCACCAGATATTGAGTTAGGCACCCAGAACCCAAATAAGAATTAGACTTGTCTTGACACTGAAGGATCTATCATGCTGTGGGAAGTCTGGGTGATTCTGCACTGTGGAGGCACAGGAGAGGGGTCCCTTCTGCCTGGATAAGGGGTGGTGGTAGAGAAGAATCATCTCAGAGTTGAATGTTATACGATTAGGAATTTTTCAGGCAGACAAACAGATGGGAGGGGTGAAAGGCAATGCTGAGGGAACCACGTGCAAAGGACAGAGGTACTAGAATTTGGATGCTGTAGTAAGGCTGTGTAAAGGGAGTACTAGATGTGTTTGGGAGAACAGGTTTTCCCAAACACAGAGGCAGGGAGACAAAAAATCCTGCCATGATCCAGCTAAGAAATAGGGAGAGGCGCCTCCCTGGTGGCGCAAGAGTTAAAGTCTCAGCGCTATCAAGCTATCACCAGCCACTGCTGTATGAGTTCCATCCGGATCCAGGCCAGGGAGCTGACCCACATGGTGCTCCCCTCAGCAGTGTATTTCAGTAGATCTGCCTGCTCTGCTCCCCACTCTGTCTCTGGTGAATCCTCTCACTGCCCCCCCCCAACTCTGGCCTGTACCTCAGTTCTTTTATGCATAAATAAATAAAAAGAAATTAAAAAAATAAATAAATAGGGAGAGAGGATACTAAGGCAGCAGAGAGGGGACATGTTTCCAAAGGTTTCTGTGGTAGAAAGGATGGCATCTGCTGATAAATGGAAACAGGAAAGAGTAGTGGATAGTTCCTGCTCCTTGGGTTGGAAGACAGATTGTGTCATTAATCGACTCCAAGAATACAAGGGAAGCGTTGTGGGAGCGAATCATGAATTCAGATTTGAGCTGCCTCAAGTTCATCCAGGCAGAGATATGCATTAGACAGTGGGAAATACTGGTCTGGAGTCCAGGACAGAGGCCTTGGAGAATAGCCACATTTCACAGTGCGGCAGCGTTTTTATAAGATCTTGGGGTACAAGGAGGTGGAAAGACTAGTCTTGTGAGATTTGTTCTCCTAGTAGAGAAATGAGCAGAGGGACGACTTATCTGACTAGTTGACTTGGGGAAGGAACTGAGCATGTGCAGCCCATGACCTGTTCCTTGGCTGGCACCTTGTGATCAGTTTGGCAGTGAGTGCACTCAGGGGCTTCCCTGGGCTGTAGTGGTCTATAGAGTGAGCCACTTGGAGCTGATCCAAAGCCACAGCCTCCAGTCAGCTAGCTTTATCAGCAACAAGGCAAATCTATTGATCTCTGTTTCCTACAAACTCACGAGGGAGAAAAGACAGTGTTATTTTACCGAAACCACTGCCAAACTCCTGACAACATTAGAGTATGTTTTGTGGGTGTTTTTGTTTGTTTGTCAGTTTTTGCTGTCATTTTCCCTCTGCCTTTCAAGCAAATGGTCAGGCCTACAGTACTTCCTTTCCTGAGATGGTTTTGCAGGGTGAAAAAGCAGTCACTGGTTTCTGTGCTTGGTGTTCCTTAGGTAGGGACTTTAAGAGTTCTAAGAGGAGAGAGGAGATACGTGGTACTGGGAACAGTAAAAAAATATCATCAAGTACTTCAGCACTGCAGTCTGGATTCTGCTCTGCATCAACTCACCAGGGAAGTGAGACGCCCTCAGAGAAGGCAGCTGATCAGTGGTTATGAACAGGAACGCTCACTTTGCCAAACATCTCTTTGCTGCAGGTAGCAAGGTCAATGGCTTTAAGGAACCATGTGGCCAGACCAGGGAACATCTCAGCAGTTACCAGTGAGAGCCAAAAACCAAGGACTTTGTCTAGAAGGATCTCCTAAGGGCAGCTCACTTTGGCCAATCTCTGGGTGGAAGAAGAGATAGTTAACGATGACTAGATTATTTCCCTTCCAGTTTAGTATAATGGAGGTTCAATGTCAGACTGAAATAGATTTAAACAAAATCAGGAAATGTATTATTGTTCATCTCAGAGTCGGACAACTAAGATTCACAGCTCCAACAATAGTTATCAGAACAGAGGTGCTGGGACTGCTGAATGCAGGGAATGAGAGGAAGTGTAGCTGAGTAGTGTGGTCAAAGACTAGACAATCTCAGACTTAGAAGTAAGTGAAGAAAGGAGAAGTTGAAAAAGTGGTCAGCAAGGCAAAGGACACTAAGAAGGAGAGTTAACAAGATTAAATACTGCAGGGGTCAACTAAGGACTGAAAGGTAACCATGTGATCTGGCATTTAAGATGACCTTAGCAGAGCTTGGCTGTGGAGGTGGAAGTGAATGCTAGGAATAAAGGTCACATTCTCAAGAAGACCAGCAGGAGATCTCAGGGGTCAAAGATCAAGGTGGAGGGAGTTATTATTAACCTGGGATCATTCTGAACACGAAATTATTATTATTTGATTTTCAACATTAAGATTGAGGGGAAGAAGTCAGGGGAACAATTATAGATAATTTTATAGAGCTAGATCCAGAGGAGAGGAACATTAGCACATGTTGAAGAATTAGTCCAGGCAGGGAGAAGGAATATGGAAAAAAAGAGAAAAGTAGTGAAGTAGTCATAGGCAGCTCCTAAGATGAACCCAAGTGGTCTCCACCTCCTGGTATTCATTCTCTTCTGTAATCCCCTCCCCTTAAGTGGGGTCTGGAATTGTTGACTCACTTCTAACAGACAGAATGCTGTAGAAGTAATGGTATGCCGGGCCTCCCCTGGTGGCGCAGAGGTTGAACACTGGGCTGCGAAGCTGCCCGCAGCCTCTGCAGCACTGGTTCGATCCCCGGCCACCGAAGGAGCGTCCCACATGGCGCGCAGACCTCTCCTGCCGCCCGCTGCTCCCCTCAGCAGTGTACTTCGGTCCTTCTGCCTGCTCTGCTCCCCACTCTGGCTCTGGTGAATTCTCTCGCCCTCCCGCGCTTCTGACTGTACCCAGTGCTTGCATAAATAAATAAATAAATCTTAAAAAAAAAAAAAGTAATGGTATGCCAATTCTGATATTAGATTACAGAAATATTGTGGCTTCCATCTCGGGTATCTGTCTTACTTTCCTCTGGGGGAGAGTCAGCTGCCATGTTGGAAGGCAACCCTGTCTAAGGGCCCACATGGGTGACCTTGGAAGGGAATCCTTCAACCCCCATCAAGCCTCAAGATGACTGCAGCACCAGCCAATGACTTTATTGCAATCTCTTTTTTTAATGCATATAAAAGCTGGGTTGTGGAGAGGTGAGAGGAGTCACCAGAGACAGAATGGAAAGCAGAACAGGCAGATCTACTGAAATACACTGCTGAGGGGAACAGCAGGTGAGACAGGAGAGGTCTGCTGTGCCATGTGGGTCAGCTTCCTGTCTGGGGATTGAACTCCTACTCCTAGCTGCTGATAACTTCATACTGCTGAGACTTAACCACTTGCGCCACCAGGAAGGCCCCTTGATTGCAATCTTATGAGAGACCCTGAAGGAGAGGCACCCCACCCAACCCCAGTCAGAGTCCACACACTGTAAGAAAATAAATGTTGTTTTGAGCCACTAAGTTTTGAATATAGCAACAGATAACTAATTAGAAATAGGTATATTTGGGGAGGCACAAGGCAGATGTTTGTGGAGCAGGCACCGAAATCCTTCCATTTTCTGTGTTGAAAGCAAGTTGAAAAAGAGGAACAAAGTTTTGGTACAGCACAGTGGAAGATGGGAAATTGAGCTGGCTGAGGAGGCACAAAAGAATGTATCAGTACTCTCCAGGGTCCAATTGAGATTGGTGCAATATGCACTTAAGTCACCTTGACACCCTGGAATAGAAGAGAAAGAGGCTGCTGAAATGATCAGGTTAGGAAGTTTTTAAGATGCTGGGGTAGAAACTCAAAATGGCAAATCAATTGACGATGCTTACAAAAATGTCCAGCAGGGGTGGAACCACACAAGGGAAACATGAGGAGACTAGCAGGTCATGGTGAGATGGGCAGAACATAGCAGTCACAGTGAAGCTAATGAGCTGATGTGATAGGCTTAAAGTTGAGAGGAAGCAAGAGGCCCCAGGTCTGTGTTCAGAGTGGGGTAATCGTGGGCAACTAGACAACTCTCTCATGGATTACCAGATGCTAAAATGGAAGACCCTCCACCAGCTCCTCCAGCCTGACACTCCAGCCTGTCTGAACTCCCTAAAGCCCTCGACTACAAAGAATCCCTGTGGTTCTCTTCTCATCACATCTGCCTGAATTGCCTTCCCTTCCATCCCCATCTTGCCTCAAAACATTGCTTTTATTTTTCCCCAACACATTCCTTTCCAACTCTTAAGCTCCAGCTCACTTTCTGCTTCCTTAGTGAACTTCTCACCCATGTCTCAGGTGTGAATGAATGTCTCCTGCTCAGCAGCCCAGGGCTGGTGGCACCTGTGAGAGCCCGCAATTTGCCACCCATTAGCACTAGTTAGATGGGGTTTCCTGTCCTCTCCAAGGTACATCCTTGGAGAGTAAAAAGTGTAACCAGAATCCTTAGGGAGCTGATATTGGCAGCTGAGTGGTCAATTTGCAGTTGGTGCTCAGTACTGAGTTATAAATAATATGGCCGGGTGTAAGGGCAGGACATGGGCAAGGGCAGGTTTTCCGATCCCATGCAGACCGGGTAAAGGAGGAGTCAGAGTCCTCAGTAATTTTGCAGGTTTTTTATTTGGGGTTCACCAGGCATATGGCAGGCAGGGGTGCTGGCTGGCAGGCAGGGAGGCTAGCAGGCCTCCCAGCCCCCAGCAAGTCTTCACTCTTTCTGGGCTCTCTGGAGTTAGTTCTGCTGCTTCTCGGCTTCGGCTTCTCCTTCAGATTCTGCTGCTGCTCCTACTGCTGCTGCTGGCGTCCCCCCGTGACGCCGCCCTTAAAAGCGCAGTCTTAACTCAGCTGAATCCCATCTACCTATGCCCACACCCTATTCCAGGTGCCCGCCATCAAGCATGCATTCAGGACAAGGATCCATCATCTATCCTGATGGCGGAAGGGCAGAAAAGCCTGACATTTTCTTTACCCTACACCGGGACACAAAAGTTCAAAGCAAGCTAAGAAGATAATAAGTCTGTCTGAGGAACTCTGAGATTGAGAGGCAGTGGGAGAGACCTGCTAAGCATTAAGCACTCAGCTTTCTGTCCACCGTGCATCTCCTGCCAATGCTCACAACACAGCTTAGAAAACTAGGGCTCAGAGATTCAGACCCAGGGCCGGGAATGGTGTGTCTACTCCCTGGGGTCGCATTCAGTCTCAAGATGAATTTCCATGAATATGTTGGTAATTTCCAGAGTTCACCTCCAGTGCTGACTGTTCCCGTGAACCTCTATACTGCCAACTGCTTCTGTAGAATCCCTAATAGACCCCTCAAACTTCACTCAGTTGAAAACAAACTCCTGACTCCTCCCCCAAGCGCACTGCTTCCCCGTGGTCGCCATCCCAGTTAATGGCAATTGCACTTTACATGTAGGGTTAAAAATCTTTGACCCCTTTCTTTCACACACCCTCACCCAGGCATCCTGTCAGCACTTCCTGTCAGCTCCAAGGGGTGTCTGAATTCAGCTCCCTAGACCCCTGCTTTCCCATCCTGCTGTAAGGCACCAGGACCTCTTCCTTGCTTCCCATTATTCCAGCAGCTCCTCCCCAAGCCCTGCTTCCAGGCCTGTGACCTGACAGGTCATTCTCAAGCCATCAGCAGAGAGGTTCTTTTCTTTTCTTTTTTATTATTTTTTTTAAAGATTTATTTATTTATGCATACAAGAACCATGGCATAAGCTAGAGGTGCGGGTGGGGGGTGGGGGGACTGGGAGTTGGTGAGAGGATTCACCTGAGAGAGCTGGGAGCAGAACAGGTAGATCCACTGAAATACACTGCTGAGGGAGCAGCCGGTGAGGCAGGAGAAGTCTGAGCCATGTGGGCTGCTCCCTGGCTGGTGGGATCCAACTCATGTTGTAGTGGCTGGTGATAGCTTGGCAGTGCTGTCTTTAACCCCTGAGCCACCAGGGAGGTCCCAAGCGGTTCTTTTCAAATGCAAGTCTGCTCATTTCATTCTCCTGCTTAAAACCTGTAGTAGTTCCCATCTCAGAGTAAGTGTACAGGCACTCACCAGGCAGGCCCCACATGATCCAGTGTCCTACTCTAATTTTTATCTATCATTTTAAAGAATTATTTTTATTTATTTATGCATACAAGAACTGGAGTAGGGCCTCCCTGGTGGAGCAAGGGGTTAAGCACACACTATGAAGCAATCTACAGCCTCTGCAGCACAAGCTCGATCCCTGGCCAGCCAGAGAGCAACCCACATGGCACAGCGGACCTCTCCTGGCTCACCTGCTGCTCCCCTCAGCAGTGTACTTCAGTAAGTCTGTCTGCCTGTTCTGTTCCCCACTCTGTCTCTGGTGAATCCTCTCACACACACCCTCCCCCCCACCCCCCGCATCTCTGGCCTATGCCCCAGCTCATGTATGCATAAATAAATAAATAAATAAATCTTTAGGGGCCTCCCTGGTGGTGCAATGAGTTAAGATGCAACCTATGAAGCTGTCTGCAGCCTCTGCAGCACGAGTTCGATTCCCCAGCCGGATGGGGAGCAACCCACATGTCACAGCAGACCTCTCCTGACTCACCTGCTGCTCCCCTCAGCAGTGTACTTCGGTCACTCTGCCTGTTCTGTTCCCCACTCTGTCTCTGGTGAATCCTCTCACCTTCCACACCTCTGGCCTGTACCCCAGCTCTTGTCTGCATAAATAAATAGTTTTAAAATAAATAAATAGGACCTCCCTGGTGGCGCAGCGGTTTAGCGCTGGGCTGCGAAGCTGCCCGCAGCCTCTGCAGCACCGGTTCGATCCCTGGCTGCCCTCAAGGGGCCCACATGGCTCACAGACTTCTCCTGCCGCGCCACTGCTCCCCTCAACAGTGTCTGGCTGTTCTCCTCCCCACTCTGGCTCTGGTGAATTCTCTCACCCTCCTGAGCTTCTGACTGTACCCAGTGCTTGTATAAATAAATAAATAAATAAATCTTTAAAAAAATCAATCAATCAATCTTTAAAATAAATAAATCTTTAAAAAAAAAAGAAGAAGAAGAACTGGAGTATAGGCCAGAGGTGTGAGGCGTGAGGAGGGGGTGTTGAGAGGATTCACCAGAGACAGAGTGGGGAGCAGAATATGTGGATCTATTTAAATACACTGCTGGAGGGAGCAGCAGGTGAGACAAGAGAGGTCTGCTGTGCCATGTGGGGTAGCTCCCTGGCTGGGGATTGAACTCGAGCTACAGTGGCTGGCTGTAGCTTCCTGGGTTAAGTGCTGAGACTTAACCCCTGACCCCACCAGGGAGGCCCCCTGCTCTGATTTTTAAAATAAATATTTCAGATACTGTTCACATGCCATGATGCTTTCCTATTCAAAGTGCAGAACTGTGTTGTTTTTAACATATTCAGAGTTGTGTGGTCATCATCCCAATAAATTTTAGAACCCTAATCCTTTCAAAAAGAAAGCTGGCATTCCCTAGCCATTGCTTCCCAAATGTCCCCTCTCTCAGCCTTAGAAAAACTGCTCCCTGTCTCCATAGGCCTGCCTATTGTGGGTATTTTCTAAAATCCTCTCTGACTTTTTTTTTATCTCCTACTCCTGAACCCCCCTTCTCTGATCTTCCTTCCCTACACCCACCCCACACCTTAGCCTCCAGGTGTTCCCTGAATGCTCCCAGCAAAGTCCCCCCTTCTCAGGCCTTTGCACCTAAGGTGCCTTTTACCTGAAACACCCTCCCCCCATATCTCTGCAAAGCCCCACCTTCCCCAAGTCACATCTGGGCTCAAATGCTACCTTCTCAGGGAAGCCTTCTCTGACCTCCACACACAAACAATGCTCCCACTATTCCATTACCTGCACCCTACATAATTCTTTCCATCTCACTAATCATTATATATCTACTATATACCTATAATACATATGTATGTATAACACATACATATCATATACATTTTTTAAAAAGTGTCCAGTTCCCCTGCCACCCATGAACTATAAGTTCCAGAAGCAGGAGTCTTATTACTTTTTACTCTTAGTGCCTGAACAGCACTGAAATATTGAGACACGCTGTAAATATTGCCAAATGAATGGCAGAATTAGGATTTGAACATGAGTCTGTCAGACTCTAAAACCTGTACTCTCTCTTATTGTATTCTGTAGATCACAGAGCATGGGAAGGACTTGAACATGTGGGAAAAGCAGAAAGGTCTAAGGCTGGCACTCAGTGTGGCAGATCTGAAGTACCCTGCTCAGATCTCCCCTCAGGACAGGATGTTCTTTACCCCAGAAGCTCACAGCCCCATCTTCAGGGCTTGCCTCACCCTAGATCAGAGCAGCCTGAACCAGTGATCAGCGTGGGGGATGTAAAGCCAGCCCTGGGCTCCAATTTTGAAGGTGCATCCTAGGTCCAAGCTCCTTATGGCATCAGTTGAAACATTTTTGGGACAGCATAAAAGTTCAACCTTTACTTCTACCCAGCCTGTTTGCTTCCCTGGCAACCCCCGCAGGTGTTGCTCTTGCGAGCGCTCCCAGTAGTAATGTCCCATAGACAAGTCTCTATTGCAGAGCCTGCTTCCTGGGGGAGCTCAACCTGTGATGCTCAGAATAAATCGACCAATAGTTTTCCAGAAAGGAGGAAGGCTCTTTTGGAGAGTTGGAGAACAAATCAGCTGAGTCCCTGAAAACCACACTAACAAGCAGATGAACAAGTCCTAACTGGGTTTGCATGAGTCCAGCTCATCATCATCCTTTTAACAAATTAAGATGAGGAGAGTGGCATTGACAGCCCTTGACCACCCCCAGGGCTCTGGGCACCCTCACATGAAAGCTGCTCCTTTTCTAGGCCAAGCAGAACTGAGCCTGGGCTCCGTGTCAGTGCTGTGACCTCACCCTGTGGAGCCAAAAGTAAAGTGACTCATGAGTCATCAGGGGCTTCATCAATGTTTCCTCTTAGCTATGCACCCCGCCCCCACCACAAGGACAGTGGTTATCTTCACCTCCCCCTCCTGGGGCAGGACTGCTGAGTGGGAGAGAAGGAGAAAACGAGTCAATCACGAAGTGACAACCCAAAGGGGGCAGCAATATCCCGGCCTGAACTCCAGAGAGGACTGGCAAAGATGACTAAAACCGTACTCACCTGTCAGTCTTTCAGTTGAAATTAGAAGGTAGTACCCGCTCTGGTGTGAGAACAGCTTGCCCAAGGGCCAGATATCATCAGTAATAATAAAGGCCGTGCTCATGCCAAGATCTGTTCTGATCACTTTACTCACTAATCTCATCCTCATAAAACACTATGAGGGAGGAAGCATTATTTTTACCCCCAATTTGCAGATGAGGAGACTGATACCCAGGAAGCTTAAGGCGAGGCATGAAACGAAGACTACGTAGCTTATATGTGGATTTGGTCACACTGCCATCTGAGTAATTCAGGGGTGAAGGCTGAGCCGGGGCTTAATGGGGTACACTGCCTCAGTGGCCCTTTTTAAAAATATTTATTTATTTATGCATACAAGAAATGGGGTACAGGCCAGAGGAGCAGGGAGTGAGAGGATTCACCAGAGACAGAGAACAAAACAGGCAGATCTACTGAAGTACACTGCTGAGGGGAACAGTGGGCAAGTCAGGTCTGCTGCACCATGCGGGTAGCTCCCTGGCCAGGGATCAAACTCATGCTTCAGTGGCTGTGGATAACTTCATAGTTCTGCATCTTAACCTCTTGTGCCCACCAGGGAGGGCTCAGTGGCCCTTTTCACAGCTGATGCCTGTAGCTCCCAGGTGCAAGTGGAGGTGAATGACCCTCCAGTAACCTGGGTTAAACAGAATGTGGGGTAAGGAAAGCTACAGGATTTCCTCTCAAAGCCCCTGTTCTTCTTGCCTGCCGTCCAGGGGTTGTGTACCTCTCCCTGGCTTGATTCATGGTGACTCCGTTCTATTTGGTGCATTCATTCTTTCCAGATTTTTTACTTTCTTTCCATTTGCTCACAAGGGAGAGCCAGCCGGGCGGAAACATCAAGCATGAGTTAAAGGAGAACAATGAGTGCTGAGGTGCTGAGGACACCTTGAGTGTGGTGGCTGCTTTGTGGTTCCTGAGCTTCCTCCATGCGAGATCTGATCTTATGAGAGCCCAGCAGGGCTGAGGGAGAGACATTCATCACTTCCTCCCTCAACAAAAGGTGCTAATAAAAGAAACTTTTCCTCTCAAGGGCGCGTTGCCACAGCAAGCTCTCTATGGCTCGGTTGTCTGCTTGCCGGTCAGAGGATTGCTATATCAAGACCTGGGCCCAACACCACTACATCTCAGAGTAGTGCTGCTTGTTCCCAAGTGACCATGTTTGACCAAAAAGTCAGATGAGGGGACCTCTCTGGTGGCGCAGGGGTTAAAGACAGCGCTATCAAGCTATCACCAGCCACTACAGCACAAGTTGGATCTCTGGCCGGCTGGGGAGGTGACCCACATGGTGCAGCAGACCTCTCCTGTCTCACCCGCTGCTCCCTCAGCAGTGTACTTCAGTAGATCCACCTGTTCTGCTCCCCACTCTGTCTCTGGTGAATCCTCTCAACCCCCCCCCCACACACACACACACCCCTCTGGCCTATACCCTAGCTCTTGTTATGCATAAATAAATAAATCTTAAAAAAAAAAAAGTCAGATGATCCTCTTAGGTTCCAGATTTTGGAAAGTTGTCTAGGTTTTGCTAGCCCAAGGTTTCTTTTCTTTTTTTAATATTTATTTATTTATGTATTCAAGAACTAGAGTACACGCCAGAGATGCGGGGGGGGGGGGTGAGAGGATTCACCAGAGACAGAGTGGGGAGCAGAGCAGGCAGATCTGAAATACACTGCTGAGGGAGCGGTGGGCGAGACAGGAGAGGTCTGCTGCACCATGTGGGCTGCTCCCTGGCCAGCCAGGGATTGAACTCATGCTGCAGAGTTTGTGGATAGCTTCACAGTGCTGTGCTTAACCCCTTGAGCCAACAAGGAGGCCCCATAAAATATCTTAAAAAAAAAATCAGTGTGGCGACAAAATGGCTCCTGGGGATGGAGGTGGTAATGTTGTCATAAAGGAAACAAAGAAAGATAAGGGCCCATCCTCTAAATAGTTCTTTTTCTTTTTCTTTATTTTTTAATTACTTTTTAAGATTGATTTATTATGCATACAAGAACTGAGTGCAGTGGGTGAGAGGATTCACCAGAGACAGAGTAGAGAGCAGAACAGGCAGATCTACTGAAATGCACTGCTGAGGGGAGCAGCAGGTGAGACAAGAGGGGTCTGCTTTGCCATGTGGGTTGGCTCCCTGGCAGGGATGGAACTCGTGCCGCAGTGGCTGGAGATAGCTTCATAGTAATGTGCTTGACCCCTTGTGCCACCAGAGAGGCCCCTAAACAGTTCTTAATTGCTGGGTCGAGTATCTGGTTCTCGCTCACATCACTGGGGTCTGGAAATCAGACTGAGGGGTCAATAAGAGAAATGCAAGCAGAAACTTATTAACATGTGCATCATGCCCACCCACAGAGCAGCCGATGAGTAACAGAGGGGTGCTTGGGACTTGGGCTTTTATTCCTTTGTAACAAACAGTACATTTTTAGAGAAGTGACAGGAAAAAGTAAAGGACTTTGAGTTTTTAGATTGTAGAGGCAGATATAGGAGAGGAAGACTCGTGGAAGACAAAGGCTAGTTAGTAAAGTTTGTGATGTGTACTGCTCTGGTGTTCTCTGGGCTGATAAGGGTCCAGATTGTGTCCAGTGATTAACTGTCCTTCAGTAGAGAGGGGATGGGAGGACACCTTTACAGATTTATGTCCTGCTTTTAGGTAAATAGGAGGGCTAAGAGTTTTTCTTGTGTCTACTTTTAACTGAAAATAATCCTGGCATATTCTGCAACCCTTCATATGTCTGACATGCAGGAGTTTGTTCAGTGTGACTTTCTCCAATGTTTCGAAGTTTAAGTTCCTGTTTGCACTAACTTCGGTCCCTCTTTCACACATTCAGTATTAATTGGGCATCAATTTTGTGCCAAACACTATTCCAGGGGCCAGACTAGAGTGATGAATGAGATAGAGGCACTCACGATAGATGGGTGAGGGTGGAGTAGAATAATCTGGGAGGACAGATTCTGGAGATAATTGCTCAAAAGCAGCTCAGACAGGCATTTCACCCCATCTGTGGGGACTCAATTCCTCAAGTTGAGTCTAGCAGGTTAAATACAAGTTGCTAAAAAGGCAAGTGACAAGGACAAACAAAAGTCTGGGACTAGACGTGGAGCTATCTGTGTAACCTTTCTGGGTTCTCTTTCATACTGTGCATTAGTTCAAATGCCATGTTTTCGGGAGTGATTAAGTACCTCACAGATAATGTAAGTAACGTGAGGGTGACTAAGACAGCCTGTGCTCTCCAGAGATTCACTATCTGAATCAAACCCTCCTCACACCACTAGAGTGGCAGAAAGCTGCCAGTTCTCAGAGGGAAGAAATGAGGCATTGGAGGACTTTTACAGTTCTCCCCCAGGACCTAGTAACAGATTCCGACCCTGAGGTAGTCAGCAAACAGCACTGACCAGCCAACTCCAACCATTTCCATCCCTCTCCAATGACAGCATTGACTGCTTCTTGACAGCCAAAGACCGGTGTCGTTCATGAGCAGCAGAAATCATGCTCCACCTCGAGGAGGCAGCAGGGTCTTTCATTTTCCTATTCTTAGACAGGATCCAAAGGTCTGTCATAACATTTTATCATCAATGCAGCATTTTCGAGAAAATTTATGATGCTTTGAGTAACTGGTCATTTCTCTAAGGCAGTGAGCAGTCATGCTCAGGGACGTGCTATTAAATGTGTAACATCAGCTCTCTAAGAAAAAAAAAGGTGCCAACTGGTTTGCCAGTTTCTCTGGTATAAATACTCCCACCATGACCAGTTTCAGGCTACCCATGTGATGTCACTGTGGAGTCAGGAACAGAGGTGCACAATCGGTTGTCTCGAGCAGAAAGCAAGACTGTTGAGTCATGCTCTATTGGGACCTGAAAGAGTGACTTACCAGAATGATCTGCAAATGTCACCTCAGAAATAACAACTGCATATTCTTAAGAGCTAAAAAGATTGTCTGAAGCATCTCTGGGTACCAGAGTGACCTGCACTCAGAGAGGGGCTCATCTCTCTTATCCTCAATCCTGGCTGCCTTCCACATCAATCCCATCCTTTCTCTGCCCAGTCACCTCCTGCCCACCCTTCCATTCTCAGCTTGAATTACTTCCTCAAGGGAGTGTCCCCAACACCTCATCTTCCACTAGGACCCCCCTACTAGAAGTACTCAAAGCTCCCCCACCCCTTAGGCTCATCAGAGTTTCAAGTTAAATATTGGTATGACTATTTGGTTTTCTCTCTCTTCCTCTAGGCTGGCCTCCCAAAGGGAATCTGCACACCAATTCTCTCCTCCCTGGCACCTAAGGGGAGCTCAGAATATACTTGTGAGACAATGAGGTACATGAGGTGAAGACGGGACTGAACCAGAAGACACAAATACAGAGCAGGGCCGGAACTACCTTCCAGGATCACCGCATAAAGTCCTCCCTTCTCCACCATCAGTCAGCTTCAAGGTTCTCAGCGCCAGTGTGATTTAGCCACAAGGTCATCACACAGTAGAGGAGAAAATGTTCTAATTCTGATGAGGCCCGCCTGCTAGAGGTCATCACTTACATGGCTTGTGTCAAATAGAGATCTCCCCTCTGGCCAGGTGTAAGCCCAAGGATGTGTGGAATGATTCTAGTAAAAAAAAATTACCCCTCTTTCTCAGAGCTCACAGCTTCATGGGCAGCACTGGGACTGAGTTTCAGCCTCCAGTTGGCATCTCTGTGCATTATACAAACTGCAGAAGTGTTCATAGAAGCCCTGACAACTCAGCTTTCTCAGGAACTGCCCGGTCAAGATCCAGGAGTAGAGAATTCCGGGCAGAGGAACAGCAGTTCAAAGTCCTGAGGCAGGTATGTGCTTGACAGTAATAGGTTAGGGTGGGACTCAATGAAGCAGGAAGGAGTGTGGAAGAGAGGGGGAAGAGGCCAAAGAGGGCAGCTGGGGCCATGGAGAAGAGCTTTGGGTGGAGTGGAGAGTTTATACTTTAAGTGCTTGTTGAATGGAGCAGAAGTCATAAAATCTGATAAAATGAGGTTTTCATTCTTTTTGTCATTATCTATTCACAATTAATTCAGAATAGACCCTGTAGGAATGTACCAAACACAAGAATTTGGGGACCATATTCTTTCCTAGGGCATGTAAGACCTGAACTAAATTATAGGGTGAATGTTCCTTCTTTCACATTCCCAGCATGTAAAAATAAGCTGGAAGGGTGACCTTAAAATGAGGGGTATTTATTGTTGCATCTATCTATTTTTCCCCTTTCCTTCTTCGGGGATTGTTCCTTTCCCTACTCCAAAAATGTGATTTGAATGGAAGCTGCCATGTTCTTATATACCCAGTTCTTGTCCATAGTCTTGAAGTGGAAACTTGGTCCCAGCTAAGTCAATTAGAAATCTTTCTAGAATTTAAAAAATATGAACCATACGGGCCTGAGTAACTCCTTTCTGGTACATTCATTCAATCAACTTATCGCAAAACTGTGTCTAGGTATAAATGATACAAAGGTAATAAAATAAATGGACACAGTCCCTGCCTACATGGAGCATAAAATCTAGAAGCGGGGACAGATGAGAGTCCCATGCACTGGATTGTAAAATCACAATGGGAACATGTACTACTAAGGAGAGGCTGGTGGTGCTTGAGAATCTATGATGGTGGATTTGGCCTAGTGGAATAGATCAAGGATGGCTTCTCTGAGGAAATCTGGGCACTGGGAATGAAATGTAGGAAGGCTAAGTGGTAGGAGACAGGATGGTGAGCTCAGGGAGAGAGGACTAGAGAAGAGAAGAGTGGAGTGAGACCTGATGCCAGATGAGGATGGAGGTGTGGAAGAGGGTATTAAAACTGCTAGGAATAATGTTTAAGAGACCTGAAATAAAAGTGGCTCCAATAAGATGAAATTTATCATTTTATACTACAGTGCTGACTAGAGATAGAAAGTAAACATTTAATCACAGGCTCATCCCACCATATTATCTGTCATTTTGGTGCCAGTTCACCTCATACTCTCAAGATGACCACTATAGCACCACCTATCACATCTGCATTCCAGGCAGAAGAAGGAAGAAGGCATAAGGGTAAAAATAGCAAAACTTCCAGCTGTGTTAGCCATCCTTAAAAGGACTTCCCCTTTCTTTATTCATCTCATTGCCCATTGCTGGCTGTAGGAGAATCTGGAAACTGTTGTCTTTTCAGCTTGGTATCATGCCACTTCCAACAACTAAGGGATCTTATTACCAAGAAAATGAGGAAAGTGTCAGATGTTTCTGAGACACCCAAGAATATATGCCAGTTTGGAGTAAGGTTTGTGTTGGAGAATAAATATGTGAATTCTCTGGAGGTGATGATTGAAGCTGTGGGCGTAAATAAAATCTGAAGGAGGGAGTAAGAGGGCCTAGGATGGAGATTTGAGGATCCTCCAACGCTGATGGCTCTGGGGACATGATAGGGACATGAGGCTGCAAGAGACAGAGAAAGAATGGGAAGCTGAGAAATGTGAGGCTGTGGCACCTCTATAGTGGGAAGGGCCCCTATCTCTTCCTTGCAGAGTTAGCCAGAGAGAAGTTTCTTGGTTTGTGAAGGAGAGGTAAGGGAGGGATAGATTCTCTGGTTCTCACACCAAATTGAGTTGTTGAATTGAGTTATTGAAACTTCTTTCTGTCAAATACATTCTCTCTCATTTTTTTTAAGATTTTATTTATTTATTTTTGTGTAGAAGTACTGGGGTATAAAATGGGGTGGGGGCAGTGAGAGGATTCACAAGAGAGAGAGTGGGGAGCAGAACAGACCAATCTACTGAAATACACTGCTGAGGGGAGCCCTGGGCAAGACAGGAGAGGTCTGTTGCGCCATATGTCGGTTCGCTCCTTGGCCGGATATAGAACTCAGGCTGTAACACTGCGATTTAACCCTAGGCCACCAGGGATGCCCCTACTCCCTCTTCTATCTAAGTCATCTGTAGTCTGTCCCTTTCTAGTTTATTAACACGAGGCCTAAGAAGTGTGAAAACTAACTCCAACCACTGCATCACATGAAAAAAGCAGTTGTTGATTGTTGATGAGCCTCAGGACTTTCTATCTCCTTTGCTGGGCCCACTTGGGGGTGAGTTACAAATGTGAGCTCTCAAGGTCAGACCTAGTGTGTAGCTCAGAAAGGGTCCATTTGTTTTAATGAATGGGATGTTGATGGAATGAGAATCACCATGGCAATCTCATCCCACCCACACTCAAAAAGCCATCGGCTTCACCAGGCTTGGGTTTGTTTGGTCTTAGTCACTCACTTCCCTTCTCCCCTCCACTCAATCACTCTCTCAACACCTCAAGGCAGAAGCACTACATCACACATGTTCTAACTGCTTTGACAATTGGACCCAATAGCAACAGAGAAACCAACACTGTGTTTCTGACTACAATATATACCTAAAGGGCAGAGAGAATCTATGAGCCAATAAAAAAATAAAGTGTTAATTATATAAAATGTCATGATATAAATGACATTCCTGAATTTTCAAGGTAATCAATCAACTAATTATCTATCCAATAAATTAACAAATAGAAGTTGTTAACCATACTCTCTAGCCACATGCCTGAGAGCAATAACAAAATCAGATCTGACCAAGTGAAAGAGTTTTAAGTAGTAAGGAAAGGGCCAGGGGAACCATTTTCTGGTGGGGAAATAAGTAATGGCTTGATTAGAGAGGACTAGCTGACAAACAATACTCGATTCGATGTGACTTTGAGTTCCCTAGGTATCGCTGTAAACAAGGATGGAAAATGGATAGTTCCTCTGTCCTTAGGCACTAAACCAATATGTTCATGTTCACATTGTCCATCAGTGATCATCAGTCTCATGAAAGGTCCTTCTTTTTTTAAAAAGATTTATGTATTTATGCATACATGAACTGGGGTACAGGCCAGAGGTGTGGGGGGTGAGAGATTCACCAGAGACAGAATGGGGAACAGAACAGACTTTGGATAGCTTTACTGTGCTGTGCTTAACCCCTTGCACCACCCAGGAGGCCCAAAGTTCTTTTGCTAATCCTGTCTAATTACACACAGATAGACACATTCAGCCAATATGGGAAATAAACATTTAACTCAGTCCTCACTCATTTTACCACAGAGGGTATTAGGAGATGGGTATTTTAACTCAAGTCAGTCTTGGCAGCTAAAATATTACCTACTCTCCTGTTTACTCTCTTGAGAGGTAACTAAGCAACTAGGATAAAAAAGGGATGTGAGCATTTGATTCAGAAAGGGTAATAGGCCTCCTTGGTGGTGCAAGGGATTAAGCACTACACTATGAAGCCATACGCAGCCTCTGCAGCATGAGTTTGATCCCCAGCTGGCCAGGGAGAAACCACATGGTGCAGCAGACCTCTCCTGTCTCGCCCGCTGCTCACCTCAGCAGTATATTTCAGTCAGTCTGCCTGTTCTGTTCCCCACTCTGTCTCTGGTGAATCCTCTCACCCTCCACATCTCTGACCCCAGCTCTTGTATGCATAAATAAATAAATCTTTAAAAGAAAAAAAAAAAAGACAGGGTAATATACAGTAACTTTCAAACAAATCTTTTTACTCTAGAACAATTATCATGAACAAATACCAGATTTCTCATTGATTCAAGGCTCAATCTAAATAGTGGGTAATTATTCATGAATGATTCTCTGGTTTTGAGAAGTCTTATCACATGTACATATTTGGGTGAACTAGCCATACACTTCACCACTTGCAAAATTTAATGGCATCAAGTCTCTTTGTCTTCTACCTTAAGGGATATGAAGCTGTTGTTTGATCTAGACCAATCACTGAATTAAACAAAATTCAGCTATCCCTACATAAGCCAAATTACAACTTGAGTCAACTTGAATAATTTTCACATATGTCATCAGTAATTTGGAGGGGGGAAAATTTTAATGTGCAATATTCAAGAGCTTTAGTCATTTCCTGATAGAAAATAAACAGTTTGATGATTTACACCAACTCTACTAAGTAGAAAAAAAAATGCCTTGAAGTATAAGACTAGGTGGTTCCTTTATCTTACCTAGTTGTTTCCCTGGGAGGCACAGGCTAGGCTTCTACCCCAAAATGTCTCCATCTTTCCTACCCTGCCAATTATGTTATTCTAAATTTATTTGCCTTTTCCCCATTTAAATGAAAATACCGGGCCTCCCCTGGTGGCACAGGCGGTTGAGCACAGCTCTGTGAGGCTGTCCGCAGCCTCTGCAGCACCGGTTCGATCACGGCCAGCCTGAGAGGGTCCCATACGGCACGGCAGACCTCTCCTGTCTTGCCCGCTGCGCGCCTCAGCAGTGTATTTCATCAGTCTGCCTGTTCTGTTCCCCACTCTGTCTCTGGTGAATCCTCTCACCCTCCCGCGCCCCTGGCCTGTACCCCGGCTCTTGTATAAAAATAAATAAATCTTTAAAATAAATAAATACTTTAATTTTAAAAATAAATAAATAAACAAATGAAAATATCCCTCAGAAGAGTAGTTCCTTTACCCTAGCCTGATTTATGGAGGTGAGCAGGGGGAGAGGACAGGCTTTTTCGAGTGAAGAATTTTCACTTAGGGGCCTCCATGGTGGCAAAGGGGCTAAAGTCTCAGCGCTATCAACTATAGGCAGTCACTGCCCATGAGTTCGATCCCAGGCCAGGAAGCTAATCCACATGGCACAGCAGACCTCTCCTGTCTCACCCGTTGCTCCTCTCGGCAGTGTGTTTCAGTAGATCTGCCTGTTCTGCTCCCCGCTGTGTCTCTGGTGGATCATCTCTATCTGCACCTCTGACCTACACCCAGTACTTGTACGCTTAAATAAATAAAAATAAATCTTTAAAAAAATTTTCACTCAGATTTCCCACTAAGTATATAAATCACTGCCTCAATCTATTCTTTTCTTCTGGGACCTCAAATCACTGCTGCAAGAGGGCTTGAAAATTATCTCACAGGCCTCTCTGGTGGCACAAGGGGTTAAGATGCAACCTATGAAGCTGTTCTCAGCCACTGCAGCACTAGTTCGATCCCCCGCCAGGGAGCAACCCACATAGTTGCCAGGGAGAAACCTCTCCTGTCTCGCCCACTGCTCCCCTCAGCAGTGTATTTCAGCAGATCTGCCTGTTCTGTTCCCCACTCTGTCTCTGGTGAATCCACTCACCCCCTGCACCTCTGGCCTGTACCCCAGTTCTTGTATGCATAAATAAAAAAGTCTTCAAAAAGAAAATTCTCTCAAAGGCAAGGTGAGGGCCAGTTTTGTGGCAGTTAAGGGCACAGACACTGGCTTGTGCTGGGAACTCCTGAGACTAGCTCAGTGACTATTGGCAGGTTAGTTAACCGCCCGGTTGTAGTTCCCACATCTGCAAAATGGGGATAATAAAGCACCCACTTAATATACTAGAAGTATTGGGTATGATGACACTGATAATCTCTCTCCATTCTCCTCTTACCTCATCCAGTGATCCAAAAACTCTCTCCTCTGTCCCTAAATCTCCCTCACCCTTGACATGAGCTCTCTAGAAATACCATTCTTTTTGGAACAAACTTCTTCCTCCCCCCATACCCCAACTTGAAACATTCACCTAAAACGTTCAGGTTTTACCTTTGATGTTATTTTCTCCTAGAAACTGCCCTTGATTAGCCACCCCCTATTCTGGGGTGAGAATCTACATAAATGTATCACATCCTACATTTCTCTTATCCAGCACTGATATCACATTGAACTGTAAGCAGAAGACCAGTGTGTACTCCCTGAAAACAGACACTGTTTCTGTTTAACTATCGCATCCGAAGATAGAGCATGCCATTTTGATAAGTATTTGTTGAATTGAGAAATGAACCAATAGATGGATAGATGGTTAGACAAAAGCTTACCACTACTACTATGGAAATTCTTACACAGACATCGCAGTGGAGAGGGTGTGAGAATGGAATTACCCATGAGAAGGGATTTTGTGACCAAATACAGATTTAATGCCCCATGTTCCGTACTTGCCTTATAAAAATTGATGCCAACAGCTCAAAAACTGTCAGACCTTTCTTCATGGGCACATGTGTAGTAATGATATGCTATCAGGGTAACAATACCAAGAAGTTTCTTTTAGATATTTCTTTTTCTATTTTAGCAGAGAACAAACAGGAAGGAAAAACAGGAATTGAATCCCCTCACATACAGTCATGTGTTTCTCTTTCTCAGAGCCTGGGTTACCATGAAGAGGTAAATGACATTTAGATATGCAGCTCAAGATTTTGGATCTCAGTCTCTGGTGAAATAGGGTATTTCCATTTGGTAATCACAGCTCAAAAAATGGCAATAGTGTGTCGTCATTCTATGAACAAAACTCCAGCCCAAAGGAATTTCCCCAGGAGCTGAGCTTCAGCATCTCGGTGGCCTCTGGGAAGTGTTTGTTCTGTGCCTAAGTCTCAATGTGAAGTCATCACCATCACCTTTGTTGTCACGATACCTTCCCAGGCGCTGAGAAATTAGAGTAGGAGGGGGACTGAGTGCCCATCTGTCAGAGAGCAGAGCCTGGGGAGGGAGTAGGTGACTGGACAGGCCCAGGAGTGTGTGCGGAAGCCTGTGTGCAGGAGTGGACAAATTGAGATGCTTTTCCTTTGGACAAGTTGACACTGAAGCAAAGGAGGCAGATGAGCAGGAGGTAGCTGAGGCAGGAGTGTGTTGCTGAAGAAAGATAGGATAGGGGAAGGAGGCAGAGGGCAGGAAATGCCAAGGAGAGAATTAAGGGAGTGAAGGACCATAGGAGGCAGGAGGAAACCCAATCAAAAAGGAGGCAGGGGCCTCCATGGTGGCACAAGGCTTTAAGCACAGCACTGTGAAGCTATCCACAGCTTCTCCAGCACGAGTTCCAATCCTCAGCCAGGGAGCTACCCACATGGCGCAGCAGACCTCTCCTGTCTTGCCCGCTGCTTCCCTCAGTGGTGTACTTCAGCCAATCTGTCTGTTCTGCTCCCCACTCTGTCTCTGGTGAATCCTCTCACCCCCCGCACCTCTGGCCTGTACCCCAGTTCTTGTATGCATAAAATAAATAAATCTTTAAAAAAAAAAAAAAAGGAGGCAAAAACTGGCCTGAAAGACCAGATTAAAACACCAATTTTCAGAAGAGGGAAATGAAGGGAGTTCATTCTGAAGATGGGCAGTCTCGGAACCACAAGCCTGCATTGTGACTTGGAAGAAGTTAGAGGCCTCTTCAAGCTTGGTTTCATCACCTGCAAAACAGGGTTATCGATACTTACCTTGTGGACGAAACTTAGATGTTGCACCAGCTTAGTTCTTGTGGCAGCTATATAAATCATGGCCGCTACAGTTACTTTACTACTCATTTCTGCAAAGCAGGAGCCAGGGCCTGTGCAGAAGGGAAATTGGGAGCAAAGTGTTTAGAGCTGGGGGTTGAGTAATTTTGCGGGAATACTAGAGATGCATCAGAAGGTGACAAGAAGGCAGCCTGAGGCAGTGAAGGTAGCTGAGATCAGAGGGCAGAAATTTGGGGTGATCCAGTGGTAACTTGGCGCTGGAACTGGTGGGCTCCACCGCCTGGGAATGGGATCAACATGGCACTTACATTCCCATTTGATCAAAGAAGTGATGGATTGGTCTAGCTTTAGGGAGACTGGTAGAATGCACCTATCTAGTGCCTTGTGATTCTCCTGAAGTGCTGAGACATCTCTTGCCCGCTCACTGCCACCATAGGGGGGACCGTGTTTCTAACACCTAAGCCCCAGAAACAGGTCTCACAATTGTTTCAGTCAGCGCCACTGTCCAAGCAAGCCTTGGTGTGTGTATGGGGGTGGGAGTGGGAATTACAAAAGAAGAGTCAGCTATGTACGTGACAGTGGGTTTGAGGGGGAGAGCAAACTGCAAAATGTTTTGAGAGGTTACCTTATATTGTTGTAAAAGGAGTGCCCTAGAAAAGGATTTTTTCAGCATTGGCACTATTGACATTTTGGTCCAGGTAATTCTTTGTCATGGGGTTATTGTAGGATAGTGGGGTTAGTGAGGCAGCATCCCTAGCCTCTATCTACAAGATACCAATAGCAGCCCTGCTCACCTCAGTCCAGCAATGACAAACTATAATGTCTTTAGATATTGCAAATGTCTGGGGTGGGGTGCAGGGGAAGAGATTGCCAGTAGTTGAGAATCACTACCCTAGAAGGACAAAAATAATCCTTGACAAAAAAGAAATCCTAGCATCTATATTTCATCCCTTTGAACTCAACTACGGTGACCTATCTTCCTCCCCAGCAGTTGTCTAAGAACCTCCTTCCTCATGATCGAACCTTCTAGCTATTGCATCACCTTCTCTGGCAAGGCAGAACTAAAGGGTTGCAAAAGTAATCTGAAAAGCAAAAGCTAAAGAATGAGAGCATTCCATTCTCCTAGAGCCTGAAACTTGTTTTTTTTTTTTTTAAAAGATTTACTTATTTATGCATACAAGAACAGGGGTACAGGGCCTCCCCTGGTGGCACAGGCAGTTGAGCGCAGCACCGTGCACCGTGAAGCTGTCTGCAGCCTCTGCAGCACCGGTTCTATCCTGGCCCACCAGTGAGTGTCCCACATGGCTCAGCAGACCTCTCCTGTCGCGCCTGCTGCTCCCCTCAGCAGTGTATTTCATCAGTCTGCCTATTCTGTTCCCCGCTCTGTCTCTGGTGCATCCTCTCACCGTCCCGCGATTCTGGCCTGTACCCTGGTTCTTGTATAAATAAATAAATAAAATCTTAAAAAAAAAAAAGAACCGGGGTGCAGGCCAGAGGTGCGGGGGGTGGGGGGATGGGTGGGGGGTGAGAGGATGCACCAGAGACAGAGTGGGGAACAGAACAGGCAGATTGACTGAAATACACTGCTGAGGGGAGCAGCGGCCAAGACAGGAGAGGTCTGCTGAGCCATGTGGATAGCTCCCAGGCTGGGGATCGAATTCGTGCTGCAGTGGCTGCAGACATCTTCATAGGTTGCGTCTTAACCCATTGCACTACCAGGGAGGCTCCCAATTTATGAAGTCTAATGCATGATTGTAACACATAGTCACTAGGGTCACTCTCCGGGCTTGGGCAGAAGATGGAGATAATGAGGAGCTTTGTTAGTTTCACAGTGAACCTACATATCATGCAAACCTTATTCTTTGCTCAATTTTCTTCTCCTGCCTGAATCTTCCCCATCCCCAGAATGCTATGTCGGATAATCCCACATACTACTTCCACTATGTTTTTCCCTTGTAAACAAATACTTAAGACACTATCCCTTTTGCTTCTTTTCACAAGTTATTAGAGGTGAAACCATACTGCTTTCTCCAAAAAAGGTGCAAAGTTGACCTGAGGCTATGTGAAAGAAACCATCTGGATCTTAATTTCCTAGGTTATATGGAAAATGAAATGGTTCTACTTATTAAAATAGCCCTTCTTCAAATTCTTGTGACTTACTAAAAATGACCATTAACATTTTCAGTTGGTTCCATTTTGGTTTTGGTCAGAGTTTCTTCTGAACTCAGTTTCACTGACGGTGATGACATTTATCCTTCACTTCCTTTTTCTGATGCCTTCTGCGACTGGGGTTCACGGGTGTTCTGCCCTTGTTGGGACAAGCTGATTTCTCTGGATCAGCTGAAATACAATGTTCCAGCTAATGGTGATAAGTCATGATTTCCTTTTCAAAACACTCTCCTGTTTACCCTCATCAAAGTTATGTGTAAGGCCCTCTTGCCAGTGCCACATAAACCAGGCTCACTTGAGAATCTAACAGTAAATAAGGTCGTCTCACCTCAGAGGTTTATGGTCTAGTGGGAATGACACATTCATATGTAAACAGTAACAATGGTAATGGCAAGGGTAATAATAAAGAGTATAATGTATGTTCCCATACTGATCTAAAGTACTTTATAAACATGAACTCCCAAAATATAGGGCAATATGTGATATGTGTTATAATAACAAATAACAATGTTATCTGAGGCTATAGTGATTTTAGCTGTGGGGAGAGGCGTGGGGAAAGCTTCATGGGGAGATCTTGACTGGGCTCTGGAACTCATTATGCTTTATACAGAGATAGTCATCACATTTATTTCTTATGGATCAACCTTATCTTCTCACACAATGCTGGAGATTACTTACAATAAAAAATGTAGCCATGGTATAGCTGATAAAACAAGAAGTCGATAAAACACAAAGGGCACACACATTTAGGAAGAAAGGAGAGGTGTGTGAGAGAACCCAGCCTAAGAACATTTCTTAGAATTGCGGTAAAAGTGAAGCATCCTGGCGGCTTAGGTATCATGAGTTTCATAACTTGAAACTCTTTTTCAAAAACAGACATACATGCTTGCTCTAATCTCTAAGAAAACTGACAGGACGAATCTTCATCCAAGGATCTGGTGAACAGCAGAAGTGTTTCTCAGAGATACAAAAAGGTCTTTCCTGCATGTTTCTTACACATAAATTATTGTCTTGTCATGGCGTTTCTGAGGGGAGCTGAGCTTTTTTTTTTTTTTAAAGATTTATTTATTTATGCATACAAGAGCTGGGGTACAGGCTAAAGATGGGGGGTGGTGAGAGGATTCACCAGAGACAGAGTGGGGAACTGAACAGGCAGAGTGACTGAAATACACTGCTGAGGGGAGCAGCGGGCAAGTGAGGAGAGGTCTGCTGCGCCATGTGTGTAGCTCCCTGGCTGGGGATCGAACCTGTGCTGCAGCGGCTGCAGATAGCTTCATAGGTTACATCTTAACCCCTTGCGCCACCGGGGAGGCCTAGGGGGAGCTGAGCTTTGATCCAAAAATGCATCTGTCTATTGTTCTAATTCTAAGGGTTGGAGGATTCCAATGTAGTAGACCCAGTGTGAGGCATCTTTAACCTTCTTGGGAGGAAAGGGCTAGAACAGTAGTCCTCAAATGTCAGAGTGGCCTAGAGGTCTGGGCCCCATGCCCTGAGCTTCTTTTTTTTATATATATATATTTTTATTTTTATTTATTTATGCATATAAAAACTGGAGTGTAGGCCAGAGGTGCAGGGGCTCAGAGGATTCACCAGAGACAGAGTGGGGAGCAGAACAGGTAGATTTGCTGAAATACACTGCTGAAGGGAGCAGAGGGTGAGACAGAAGAGGTCTGCTGTGCCATGTGGGTTAGCTCCCTGGCCAGGGGTTGAACTCATGCTACAGTGGCTGTCGATAGCTTGATAATGCTGAGACTTTAACCCCTGTGCCACTAGGGAGGCCTCATGCCCTGAGTTTCTAATATAGAAGTTGCAGTGTGGGCTCCAACAGTTTGCATTTCCTTTTTTTTTTTTTAACAATTCTATCAAGGTCTTCTTAAACATCCAAGATGCTGCAGGTATTTAATGTATGCAGTAGATTCATCTGGAGGTCAGTATACATCTGTGGACCCATCACCACATTCTATGCCATCATTTCTAAAAGTTTGCCCTCTTAGTATTATTTTTGGTGTAGAGAATTCAAGATGAAACAATTAAGATGGGCCTTCTAAGCAGGTATTTTTGTGAAGAGACCCATATGTTTTTAGTTAATGAAGCTAGTTAATGAAGCTAGGGATAGCTAACATTTGTTGACATTTTTCTCTGTGCACTGAACTAAAAGCTTAATGCATTTTATCTCATCTTCAGGAAAGACAGCAGAGTTGGTGCTTGGTGTGCAGATGAGGGGCCGGCCACTGTGCGTGCCAGAAGGGCGTGTTTCATCTGCCAAGCGTTGCTGTGGTCTGCAGAGCTACCTGCATGCAAGGCTAAGAAAAGGCCTTAGAAAAGACCTTTAGATCTGGACAAGCAGAAGCTCGGGGCCTGAGTTCTGCTTCACAGGACTTGCAGGAAGCAACCAAGAGAATTTGGGGGCAGGTGTTAACAATCATCTGTCTCAACCACAAAAGTACCTGAATATAGAAATGAGTTTATCAGCCTGAGCGCTTGAGAGAAGCACCTGGATGTAGGGAGAGACATTTTTAAAAGCTCCCCAGGCGGAGATGAAAACTGCCAGCACAGGTTTGCTTTGGGGCAAAATGAATGGGGAGCAAAAAACAAACTTATCAGACAAAGCACCTATACACAGAATGGATCTCTTGAGCGCTGGATAAATTAGTTTCACACTATTCTTCAGAGCAATAGCTCTCCACTCTCGGGACCTACAGAATCACTGGGAGGATTTGTTAAAGCAGATTACTGGGTCCACCCCCAAGAGTTTCTAGTTTAGCAAGTGAGGGTGGGGTGGGCAATAATTTGCATTTTTAACACATTCCCAGGTGATGCTAATTGTGCTGCTTCTGGAGCTCAGTTGCTTTACCATGAAAACTTTAGCTACAGTGTAGACAAGGCTGGCTGTATTTCATGTTTAATACTTTTTTTCTCATCTTTTTCGTGGAGTAAAAACCAACATCACTGAAAATATTGCTATCGCTCATAATCCAATGACAAAGCACAATCAACAGCTACACAAAAGATAACACATTTTCAGATTTTCCCTCAGAAAATATAAGTTATAAGAACATTTTTGCATCTGAAAATGTATTTATGCATTCTGTTTCAATGCCCATATATAAAAATCTATATATTTTGCTTTGAGCTTGGAGCAAAAAAAAGTTTACTTCTTTTTTTAAAAAAATATTTATTTATGCACACAAGAGCCTGGGTACAGGCCAGAGGTTGGGGGAGGTGGGTGGAGAAAGGATTCACCAGAGAGAGACAGAGTAGGGAGCAGAACAGACCCATTGACTGAAATACACTGCTGAGGGGAGCAGAAGGCAAGACAGAAGTCTGCTGCGCCATGTGGGTTAGCTCCCTAGCCCCAACTCTGCTGCAGTGGCTGTGGATAGCTTCATAGAGCTGAGACTTAACCCCTTGAGCCATCGGAGGCCAAGACTTTTTTTTTTTTAAGTGAAAGAAGCTACAGTCCTGTTAAAATGTTATTTAGGTTGAATTTTAGAGCTTTTTCTGGATAAAGCCTCTGTAGGAAAAAATTTTACAGTGTAGCATCTCAATCAAGCTACATGGCTTGGCCATAAATGTTTTCTGTTTCTAAAAATCAAAGTAGTGATCAAATTTTTCATTGTTTATAGTCCTTTTCTCAATTGGATAAAGTTGAAGACTTTATTAGGAAAGATTAGGAGTGCAGTGCACTGAGAATTTGCTTGTTCTTCACATGTGGGACAAGAGTTACAAAACCCACCCAAACCTCCTGGCATAGCCATCGGATGTGGTTGTAGAGTTTGTGGACTAAAAAGCAATATATTCAAAGGCAGACAGACAAGAATTCAAACAACAACATCTAGTCACTAAGTGAAACAAACATACAAATAATCAGGCAAAATCTCCACCATGGGCCAAGTAAATAAAAAGAACTAAAGGTTGCGGCAACTATTTTGAATAATGAAGTTGAAGTTAAATTCAAGCATCACCTTTTAAAGGGAGGTTGTTGCAGGCAGTCCCTGAAGGCAGTTGATCTTCAAGCAGGGCCCCTGGCTGAGTACCCTGAGAGGTGAGAGCATCCAGGCCAGTCCTGCTGTTGGCCATGCATGCAAAAATGTTCAACATCACTTATTATCAGGGAAATGCAAATCAAAACCTTCTCTCCACCAGACATCTCTGTCCTCCCCAGCGCTCTGAGGCTCACTCACTCAGCGCCCAGACACAAGACATCATGTCTTCCTTCTTGGAGAGAACGGCTCCAGCAAGGCACAAGGCAGAGTCCGCCACCCTGGTTGTATTCCTGAAAATGCCCACACCAGGGCCTTATACCCTGGGACTCTCATTTAATTGGTGTGTGGTGAGAACTAGTTTTTTAAATTTAAGTAAAATACACACAAAAACACTAATTTGAAGAGATATACACACTCCCATGTTTGTTGCATCCTTATTTTTAATTTATTTTCTTACATTATTGTTAATTTTGGGGCAGCATTTGATTTCACCTCTCTGATGTAGTCCCCATAATTTCTCCCACAAATAGCACCAGTGAACCATCACCACAGTCCCTGTGCTCTTCCCTCCGCTGTTATGACTCCTTTCCCTCCCCTTTCCCTACTGTAATCCTCAGATCTATGGTCCAGCTTGGAAGTTTTGTCTTTCTCCTGACCCTTTGTTCTGTTTCTCTATATTCTACATATAAATGAAACTATCCAATACTTATCTTTTTCCTCTAACTTACTTTGCCTTCTAGTTCCATCCATGTTGCTGCAAATGTCATGGTTTTATCTTTTTTGATCACTGAGTAGTATTCATTGTGTATGCATACCACATCTTCTTGATCCATTTATCTATTTTGGGGCATTTAGTTTGTTTCCATATCTTAGCTTTTGTAAATAGTGCTGCAGTAAACATAGAAGTGTATTTCCTTCCAAATTAGTGTTTTTGTAGGTTCTTAGGAATGGAATTGCTGGATCATACGGTAGATCCATTTTTTTGCATTCTGAGGAATCTCTGCAGCTTTCCATAGTGGCTGGGCCAGTTTATATTCCCACCAACAAATGCTCACCACATCCTTGCCAGTATTAGTTTTTTCTGGTGTTTTAAATATGGGCCATCCTCACAGGTGTGAGGTGGTATCTCATTTTGGTTTTGATTTGCATTTCCCTGATAATAAGTGATGTTGAACATTTTTTCATATGCCTGTTAGCCATTTATTGTAGCCATATTTACTATATCCAAGAGTTGGAAACAATCAAAGTCCCTATTGATAGGCAAATAGATAAAGAAGATGTGGTGTAGATACATGATGGAATATTATTCAGTTATAAAAAAGATAAAATCTTGTCATATATATAACAGCATGGATAACCTAGAGGGTATTATTCTTAGTGAAATTAGCCAGACAGAGAAAGACTCTATGATTTCATGTATTATAGAAAACAAACAGATGAACAAAATAGAACAAAAATAAATATTCAGTCTATGAGATAAATTAGAGGTTACCAATAGGGAAGGGGGAAGGCAGGACAATGCAAATCAGGACAAAGAGAGCAATGGTATGTTCTTTTGATAGAATTGGACTTTAAGAGGTAAACTTAATGTAATATATGCACATGCTGATTTTCAAGGATGCACACCTGAAATAATGTTATATGTTACAATGCAGTGTTACTGCAATAAAAATATTAAAATGAATAAATTTTTTAGAACACATAAACAAAAACACTCAAATCATAAGCATGCAACTCAGTGAATTATCTAAAATGTGTGTCTCTTTTCTTTGTATAATCATTATTGAGACAGACACACACATTGTATATGTATTTTTTATTTGCATAACCAACATTGATAGGATTGTGTATGCATGTGTATGTGCTTAAAGAAAAAATAATATCTACATTATTCTGAAGCCAACTTAAAATAAACTTTTAGAATCAATCCTAATTTTTTCCTCAATGTCAGACTTAATTTTAATATAAACTAAATGTACCTTTGTAGTACCATGTGCTTATTTATGGAATTTGGTTTCTATTGTAGGACAACAAAAATACTAAGGAAAACAAATACCAAGAGAGCTATGAGATCCTCAACAAAATTGCCAAATATGCTCTTCCACTTCTACTTATTTCAGTTTTCTAAATATGTAGCCATATGATATTTGGTTTAAGAAATTGAAACATTTGGTACTAGCAAGGAGAAGCTTATCACTGAAAATTTCTGATGGTATCATTTCTACAGTATTATAGTTGAAAATGATTTATTGGTGAAAAAATAAGATATTGTAAAAAAAGAAAAAAACTGTGTATGAAGGTTAGCCCTTAGCAACTATGGGCTCTGAAACTCATTAGATAAAGGGAGAGACCATCAGCGGAAAGGGAGAGGCCACCAGATCATCAGACACTCTCCCGTGCTGAGAATCAAAGGTTGGTCTGTTACCTCTGTAGCCCCTCGCACTGTTAATCTAAAGTGTGTGCCTGGGCAACTAAAGGGTCATCACCAAAGTATGGTTAAGCCCATTGAACCCTGATTATCTTTTCAGATCAGGATCTGAATACACGGTGTTAAAATAATTAGCAACTGCCTAAAATATAGGTAAACTCGAGGTAAAGCAGCACCTTTATTATTTCTGCCCTAAGGTGGGTTTGGAGCTATATGAATCTGGAGGCAAAAGCCTTCCGCTTCTAGTCTCGGTTTTGCAGGACTACACCTGGTTTTGTAGGGTACAATAGTTTATGGCTCCTGTGTACCAGCATCTTCCCATCCAGGACTGCTGTTAGCTCATATTGCATCTCTGTGCAAGTTAGGAAAAGTTGCTCCAGACAGACAGACCCCAGCACCCAGGTGCCTTGCCTGGCTGAGTGAAGCACCAGCTACTGACCCTGCCACCACCGCCACAAGCACATGCCACTTCCTTTCCCAGCAGTTTATAAACAAGCTTTGGCCTCTCTCATCCTTAAAAATCTCCCTCCTGGGCATCCCCCAGTGACTACCCAAAGGCTTGGCCCCCTGGTGCTTGAGCACCTCTCCTGTGCTTCTCAACGCTTATCACTGTTCTCTAAAGTATATGAGTGGAGCCTCCCTGGTGGCGCAAGGGGTTAAGCACAGCACTGTGAAGCTATCTGCAGCCTCTGCAGCACGAGTTTGATCCCCAACCAGGGAGCTACCCACATGGTGCAGCAGACCTCTCTTGTCTCGCCTGCTGCTCCCCTCAGCAGTGTATTTCACTCAGTCCACTTGTTCTGTTCCCCACTGTGTCTCTGGTGAATCCTCTCACCTCCCTGCCCCTCTGGCCTGTATCCCAGTTCTTGTATACATAAATAAATAAATCTTAAAAAAAAAAAAAATGAGTGGATTAGATGGTGGAAGGAGGCTGCATTGCTCTAGTGACCTCATGGTTGGACCTGGTCCCTCACCAGACCTGACTCTATCTCTGCCAGGAGATTGTAACTGGGCTGGGGAAGTTCAATTCAAAGGGGAGTTATGAGGAAACCTGATGGTGTCTGTAGAGTCCCACCTGCATTTTCCCATTCAACTTTATCGGCAAAAAAGTTGACACATTAATCCCTAGCAGTGATCTGGTCCTACTTCTCAATTGGCTCTGATCTCAGAGTGGGAGGGGGGAACAAGGGGAAGATTAATTTGTTTTCTCCCCACTCCCAAAAACTATACATGGCCCACAAAACAAAAAAGTTTAAGGAACAGACACAATGACAGAGCTTTGAAGATTTAAGATATATCCAGAGAAAAGGTGTGGCTGGAACAGGAGATGTCAGTATTTTAGTAAGCACAGAGCTTCTAGATCCTTGACTGTTTTAAGATACAGCAGTTTAATGAAATTAGTGCCACAGGGGCTCAGTAAACGCAGGCTTTTTAACCTCCCTGTGCCCAAGTTGTACAATCTGTTTCAATTTGCAAATCTAACTAGGTGAGCCCTACTTAGATGAGTCTTTAGAGTTGCATTTAAAACATGCAGGGCTTCAGTGAACAAATTCCTTAGGCATTAGTGATTGGGAAAATTTCTTGCTGTCCCTACCATGTTCATAGGCAGGAACAGCCCACAGGAAGCTGAGCTTCATATGGAACTTCCTGCAAAGGGAACTAAGCTCTACCTGGGTGAGAGCGGTGATTCTCAAATGTCAGCATTTGTAAGAATCACCTAGTAAGTTTCTTGAAAGAGTTTTCTGGGGTTCCACCTCATGCTTCAGTAGGTAAGGGACAAGAATGATGAACTAGCTGTTCCAATAAGTTTCCAGGTGAAGACAATGTTGCTGGTCTTGGGAACACCTGAGAACCACTAGATTAGACTATGTTAGCATGTGAAGTTCTAGCTTTAAGTGCATTAAACAATTGCCTCAAATTCTCTTCCTTGTTATGTTGAATTGAATCCAGTTTTAGGGCCAAGGGCAGAACTTTGGTGGAAATAACTTCTTGATTCCTTATGACTTACCTACAGCCTTCTAAAACTACTACAATGACATTGGGCCTCCCTGGTGGCGCAAGGGTTAAGCACCACACTATGAAGCAATCCACAGCCTCTGCAGCATGAGTTCAATTCCTGGTCTGCCAGGGAGCAACCCACATGGCACAGCAGACCTTTCCTGTCTCGCCCGCTGCTCCCCTCAGCAGTGTATTTCACTCACTCTGCCTATTCTGCTCCCCGCTCTGTCTCTGGTGAATCCTCTCACCCCCTGTATCTCTGGGGCCTGTACCCCAGCTCTTGTATGCATAAATAAATAAATCTTTAAAAAAAAATAAAACTACCACAACTACATGAATCAAATTCCTCTCTAAATTTTTTATTGAAGTCTGACCATAGCTTTGATCAGAGACTCAGATTTGGAGGTATAGTAGCAGAGGGCGGTGACTTTTCATTAATGAACAAATAAGAGATGGCAGACCTTAAGGAAAATATTAGTAAAACCAAAGGCTAGGAAGGAATAGTAGAAGTTCTGTGCCAGGAACATATTATCTCTAGAAATCAAGGAGGAGCTGAATTGGTTTACAAACTGACAAAGATTCTCTACTAGAGCAGAATCATGCCATGCTCCTATGAACTCTCAACAAGGCACTGACATTTGGGCTTCAGTGAACGTCTCTGCATTGTCCAATTTTATTTTATTTTTTTTAGTAGACTAATTAAAAAACACATTTATTACCTATGGCACACAAATTTAAGACAAAATAATAGCCACAAGTTTAAACTAATGGAGACTACTGTGGAGTAAATGTATAAACTTTGACAGTGGATATAAAGTACAATTTATTCAAGTAGGAGAATATTCTATTCTCATCAACAGGATAATGTACACACCTAAGACAGTAACTTTTGACCTAGACTTTGTATCCTAACAAACACAGTTTTTCCTTTAAGTTTCACATAGTAAAACTTAAAGATACATGGTTTGCTAAATGATCTTTTTTTTATTGTAAAGTTTTTTATTTTTTTTACTTTTGTATATTTTATTTTATTTTATTTTTTAAAATAAATTTTATTTTTATATTCCCTATACAATTGCAACCCCCTTATTTTGACCCCAAGCCCTCCCCTCCCCACCCCCCACCCCCCATAAAGTGTCTCTGGTTCATAGTTTTTTGTTGATTTTGATTTTCACTTTCTTATAGTTATTCATTTTCCTGGTCCCTTATTTAAGTTTTCTAGATTCCTGCTATGAGTGAGACCATCCGGTATTTTTCTTTTTCTTTCTGGCTTATTTCGCTGAGCATGATCCCTTCCAGCGCCATCCATGTTGCTGCAAATTGCATGTGTTTATCTTTTTTGAATGCTGAGTAATATTCCTTGGTGTATATGTACCACATCTTCTTGATCCAGTCATCTATTTTTGGGCATTTGGGTTGTTTCCAAAAGCTTAGCTATTGTAAACAGTCTGCATTGTCCAATTTTAGCAAGAATCTTGCTAAGCCAGTTTAGCCAGGATGGCCCACCCTTGCAAACTGTCCACCCCTGATACCTGACTGAATTCTTCATCTTCCACCATCCCCCAAGGGCTACCATGTCATCTTGGCATACTCTAAGCACGAATCCTGTTCAGACCAAATTATCCCTTACCCCTCTTGCTTCCTCTTAGTAACTCTCCACCTACTGACCCCCAAAACTGCTCCTTGGCTATAAGCTCCTATTTTCCTTGTTGTATTGAGAGTTGAGTCCAATATCTCCCTTACTTGAAAACTCCATTGCAAGGATCCCTACACCTACCGCAGTGGTTCCTGAATAAAGAACCTGTCTTACCTTTCTCTAATATGTGTTATGAACAAGTTTTCATTAACAAAACTTTGATCTTGAAGTCAGAATGAAAGACTAGAGAGAGAAATATAAATAAGGGAACCAGGGTGGTGATGGAGAATTGGGGGTAGTGTGGTTTTAACAGGGAAACCCTGGGACTCAGTTAGGGACACACCATGGGGTTTGCAGTCGGAGTCCATTCTGACTATACAGTATTGGGCCTTACCACCACTGCCATGTGGAAAGAAGGACGTCCTTCAGAGACGGGATTTGCTCATGGAAGCCAGGCTAGACCCACATGAAAGATGACAGGGAATATGCCCAGATCTGACTGCTCTCAAGGAAGGTATAAGAAACTCTTAGTAATAACCCTTGACTATTACTAAACAAGAGAGGGTGACTGAGATCCAAAAATCTTTCACAGGGGTGATATTTTAGAGAACAGACTGGATTATCTGTACCCCGCCACCCCCAACCAGGGAGTGCAGTTCTAGGAAGCTTTTGAGAAGTGCCCTCTTAAAAGGTCAGAGAGGGAGTCAACAATAAGTTTAATTGGGGAATCACCCTTTAAAGACTATGACAGTCACACCAGGTAGTCACGCAACTGTGGCCAGATTTGAGAGGGGAGGTCTGGGAAAATGAACATAGACGGCTCAATTATGACAGTAGAGAATGCAGGCTTGGAACATGCCTTGAAGGACCATACCCAGGAAAGTTTTGTAGGGGAACTTTTAGGAAAGGCACATAAAGATGAAAAAGTGGGGCCTCCCTGGTAGCACAAGGGGTTAAGATGCAGCCTGTGAAGCTGTCTGCAGCCTCTGCAGCACGAGTTTGATCCCTAGCCAGCCAGGGAGCTGCCTACATGGAGCAGCAGACCTCTCCTGTCTCTCCTTCTGCTCCCCTTAGCAGTGTATTTCAGTCTGTCTGCCTGTTCTGCTCCCCACTCTGTCTCTGGTGAATCCTCTCATCCCCGCCCCAGCATCTCTGGCCTGCATCCCAGCTCTTGCATGTATAAATAAATCTTTGGGAAAAAAAAAATTCTAGAAAACTGACACACACACTGAGAGTCCTTCAGATAAAGCTGATGCCAACAAGCTGTACTCTCATGCTTTCTGAGTCTTCCCTTGTTCCTTCATATACTGCCAGTCCTCACCTAGGTTCTTCCAGGCTACCATAATACTTATATGTTTCGGAATTCCTGAAGCTTATTTTGTTTGAAGTAAACATTTGTCATGATTTTTGGCTGCCTATCCTCCGAACTTCTTTCACCTCCTTAAAATCTTGGGGGAGATAGTCTATCTCATCGTACAGAGCAGAAAATGTCACTCACTTCCCCAGGTTCTTTTATAACCATAGACAAGATTCTAGCCACATGGTTAGGAGCCACCCGTGAGATGCACCCATCCTAGACTCTGAATCAGGACTCAGGAATGCCCCGTGACAGGGCTCCACGGCCCAGCTGCTGACAATGGGACCAGTTCATAGGCACAGCTCCAAGACAGGTTTTTTCAGTCTTCCCTCTTCCAAGTTCCCGAAGAACTGTAGGTCAATTCCCTCTGCTTAAATAAGCAGAACTGGTTTCTACAGTTCACAGCCAATACTCAGCAATGACACACAAGTCTAAATCTACTCACCTTCCTGTAGGGCAAACAGATTTGCTCATCTTTCCTAAGTTTCTGGATATGTGGCTGGTTGTAGGGTAAAAATCTTCCATGTCCTGTTAATTCTTTGGACTTGAAAAGTGGAACATAGAAGAAATTTTGGTGTCAGCTGCTGAGGAACCCCATTTTCCCAAGGCATTGTGAGTGAGGCCCCTGGGCTGAGGCTAAACAGTGTGAGTTTGTGTGGGCAACAACATGGACTTAAGTATCTGCCGTCTTTATTCTAGACAAGCATAGAGATTTAATTTGGAGATTTCATTCCTCCTAGGAATATAATACAGTATTTTATAGCATTTAACACGCTACCAAGAGAGGAGAAACTGGGTCCTCCCTGGTGGCACAGGGGTTAAAGTCTCAGTGCTATCAAGCTATCACTAGCCACTGCGGCCTGAGTTCAATACCTGGCCAGGGAGCTAATCCGCATGATGCAGCAGAAACCTCTCCTGTCTCACCCACTGCTCATCTCAGCAGTGTATTTCAGTAGATCCACCTGTTCTGCTCCCCACTCTGTGTCTAGTGAATCCTCTCACCCTCCCGCACCTCTGGCCTACACCCCAGTTCTTGTATGCATAAACAAATAAAAATAATAACAAAAAAGAAAGGAGAAACTGTCAACTAACTTTGACAATGTTTATTTTATACTTAACAAGCTCTCTTAAACTTCCTTTGATAGATTTTTATCATATGTTGTACTTATACATATACAAAAAGGAAAATAACTTGAAGTATTCTTAGAAGTTCTTTCTGTTCAAAATTCAATTATTCTGAATCACATTTGTTTTCAAGAATGAAAAGATCTTTTACAGAACATCATTTTACCTTTTCCTCTTAGGAGATAGTTCACACAAATCTATAAATTACTCTGAATACAGATTTTTTTTTTCAATTTTATTTATGCATCCAAGGACTGAGGTATAGGCCAGAGGTACTTGGGGTGAGAGGATTCACCAGGAGACAGAATAGGGAGCAGAACAGGCGGATAGGCTGAAATACTCTGCTGAGGGGAGCAGGGGGCAAGACAGGAGAGGTCTGCTGTGCAATGTGGTAGCTCCCTGGCCAGGGATGGAACTCCTGCTACAGTGGCTGCTGATAGCTTCACTGCACTGAGACTTAGTCCATTGCGCCACCATGGAGGCCCTGAATGCAGATTTTTTTTTTTTTTGCCTTCATTTTGGATGGTATTCCCAAAGGCATTTTTTCAAATTTTCAAAAATTTATTTTGAAATAATTTTAGTTGCATAATAAGTTGTAAAAATTGTTCAGTTTCATGTGTCCATTACCCAACTTCTCAATGTTCTGAATCATTTTGTGAAAATTGAGATATCCTTCATATGTCATAAAATTCACCCTTTTTAAAGTGCGTGATGCAATGATAAATCTACAATTATGCAAATGTCACCATTATCGTTTCCAGAACACTTCCACCACCCCCAAAAGAAACCCTTTCTTTGTTAGCAGTCACTCCCCATTCCACTCCTTCCACTCTCCACACGCCTACAACCACTAATCTACCTCCTATCTCTATGGTGGAACCACTTTTTAACTCAGTGGTTTGTGTGATCTCAGATAGTGTCATCCTCTATGTCATTAAGAGCTCTGGTGGGCCTCCCTTGTGGTGCAATGGGTTAAGCACAGCACTGTGAAGCTATCCGCAGTCTCTGCAGTTAGATCCCCAGCAGGCCAGGGAGCTACCCACATGGCACAGCAGACCTCTCCTGTCTGGCCAGCTGCTCCCCTCAGCAGTGTATTTCAGTCAATCTGCCTGTTTTGGTCCCCATTCTGTTTCTGGTGAATCCTCTCACACACACCCCCACTCCCACACGCATACCTCTGGCCTGTGCCCCACTTCTTGTATGTATAAATAAATAAATCTTAAAAGAAAAGAAAAGAAAAGAGCTCTGGTGATGGAGTGTTTCTAACACTCTGCTCTGTCTGCTGGGTTTTCTTCCAAGGTGCTGACACTGATTCTGCCAGTTTTGGTGCACACACTGTGCAACAGCATATACATCACAACAGTGCCTGGCTGATATGGTTGTAATGACTCCCAGTATCAAATAGGTTAAAATGCCCAAAAAAAAAAAATTTGTTTGCCTATTAGAGTCAGTGTAATACTGGGCCTCCCTGGTGGCGCAAGTGGTTAAGATGCAACACTGTGAAGCTATCTGCAGCTACTGCAGCACGGGTTTGATCCAGGGCCAGGGAGGTGACCCACATGGCACAGCAGACCGCTCCTGTCTCACCTGCTGCTCCCCTCGGCAGTGTATTTCAGTAGATCTGCCTGTTCTGCTCCCCACTCTGTCTCTGGCGAATCCTCTCACCCCCCCCCACCACCACCTGTGGTCTGACCCCAGTTCTTGCATGCATAAATAAATCAAGTGACACCACTTGGCCTCTCTCCAGTCCTTACTGAATACTGGTTATTCTGATTGTCCATTCCTCAAACTTTTTTCTGCCCTGTTCTATGCCTGGACTGCTACAGATTGCATTGCCAAGTCATCACAGTCTTCTGGCTTCAAATGGACTTCTAAAGGGAGAAGAACAAGTGGGAAACTTGTTAATCCCTCATGGCCCCAGTCATGGTTTTGGCAATGGCTCCTGTCCACTGCTACATTCCTGTTAGGCAGGGCCTCTACCTGGGGCTATGGCACTCATGGAGTTCTGGTAAGAGTTCCCTCCTTTTATCCCTAACAGAACTTCCCAGTATGTGGTTCCTGGATGCTTCTACCTACCTTATTGTTATCTTTAATCTTGCCTACACCACACCTTTGCAAGTAATCCTTTTGCTAAATTCCCTTCAATTACCTCTTGGAGTATACTGTGTTTCATGCTAAAACACTCAGTTCTCCCAGAGGGAGTGACTCACAGATAGCTTGGGTGTCTCTCTCTCTTTTCTCCTCTCCTCTCTTCCCTCTCAATCTGTACCTCCTGCAGCAGGTACTCAGAACACTCTCCTACGGGACAGTTTGTTTGGGCCAGGTTCTGTTTCTGAAATAGAAAGGTTTTCAGTTGAGGGCCAATAGGTTAAATTCAGGGAAGACATTAAAAAGCCCAATTTTGTCTACAGATCAAGAGCAGTATTCTACAATCCAGTTTAACCAATAAAGTTGAATTTTCAGGCCCTAAGATCCGTTTCATTTGGTTCTAAACTCAGAAAACAGGACATTATTCACTGGTCCTTTTGAATCCCAATAAACTCTCATATTTATGTCTCCAGGTTTGTTTGTTTATTTGTTTTTTTTTATTTAAATATTTTGTTTTAATCTATTTTTGCATACAAGAACTGTGGTGTAGGCCAGAGGTGTCTCGGGGATGTGGAGACAGAGTGAGGAGCAGAACAGGAAAGATCCACTGAAATGCACTGCTGAGGGGAGCACTGGGTGAGACAGGAGAGGTCTGCTACGCCATGTGGGTTAGCTCCCTGGCCTTGGATGAAACTCATGCTGTAGTGGCTGCCAATAGCATAGTAGTGCTAGAGACTTGAACCCCTGCACCACCAGGGAGGCCAGGCCTTAGGTTTCCAGCTTCATAGTCATATAAGCAAACATTGTCATTCACAAGTTGCCAAATCAAACCTATTCATACTAAATCTAGGATCTTCCTCTTTCTACCCCTAAAACTCTTCCAGTGTTCCTTATTTCATTCAAATGTATCACTTTCCACCTACCTGATCACACAAAAAAAATGTGAAAGTCATTGTTGACAACTTTTTGTTCACCTTATACATATTTTCAAATACTATAGATTATCATCCATGGATAGTGAATGCATCCACTTCTCTCCACCATCACTGTTACAACAGTGATACAAATCACCAATAACTTTTACTTTGACCACTATAACAGCTTTTTAAAGTGAAAACAAACTATAAAGACAAAAATTAGCCCACTTTCTAGAACATCAAATCTATCATGAAGTTTTCAGGATGCCTAAGACAGTTAAGAAACATTCGTTCTAGTATAAAAGGGCTAGAATCCAGTCCTCCTGTTCTAATAATAAATCACATATTCTTTTTTTTTAAAGACTTATTTATTTATGCGTATTAGAGCTGGGGTGCAGGCCAGAGATGCGGGGTGTGAGAGGATTCACTAGAGACAGAGTGGAGAGCAGAACAGGCAGATTGACTGAAATGCACTGTTAAGGGAAACAGCAGGCAAGACAGGAGAGGTCTGCTGTGCCATGTGGATCCCTGGCCAGGGATCAAACTCGTGCTGCAGTGGCTGCGGATTGCTTCATAGTGTTGAGACTTAACCCCTTGTGCCACCAAGGAGGCCCCAAAAATGTCATTCTTAGATGAAAGCACTGATCTGACTTTTTGTTAAAACAACAAAAAGTAAGTGTCCAAGAAATTGGAGTTATGGGAACTACGAAGGGTGGTACTTTCTATTTGCTCCACATTTTCAAGTGTTCCCTGGGATGAAACCTGAGCTAAATCTGGTGGTCAGTAGCCTCAGTATGTTCTAAGAGGTCTATAATAAGGACAGTTTTGGCCCACGGACACTTTGGGGCTCTCTGCCCTAGTCCATTGCTGTTGTGGGTTGAATTATGTACCCCAAAAGTATGTTTTCCAGTCCTAACTTCATTCATTAAATCTGCCTAATGAATTTGATCTTATTTAGAAATAGGGTCATTGCAAATGTATTTTGCTCAGATGAAGTAATGTTGAATTAGGGTATGACGGTATCCTTATAAGAAAGGAAGAAACAGGGGCCTCCTTGGTGGCACAGGGGTTAAGACACAACCTATGAAGCTATCTGTAGCCACTGCAGCACAAGTTCAATCCCCGGCCAGGGAGCTGTCCACAAGGCGCAGCAGACCTCTCCTGTCTCGCCCGCTGCTCCCCTCAGCAGTGTATTTTAGTCAATCTGCCTGTTCTGTTCCCCACGGCGTCTCTGGTGAATCCTCTCACCCCTCCCCCACACTTCTGGCATGTACCCCAGTTCTTGTATACATAAATAAATAAATCTTTTAAAAAAAACAAGAAAAAGAAAAAAAGAAACACAGGCATAGATGCAGAGAGAAGACATCTATATGAGGAGAGAAATTGGAGTGATGTCACAAACCAAGAAACACCAAGGTGACCAGCAGCTAAAAGAAGAAAAAAAAAGTCTCCTCCCCTAGACTGTTTCATGGAACATGGCCCTGTGGTATCTTGATTTCCAACTTCTGATTTCTAGAGCCATAAGATAATAAATGTCAGGCAACTAGTTTGTGGTACTTTTGTATGGAAGCTCTAAGAATTTAGTCCTCTAGAACAGAGGTTAGAAAACTGACCAAATCCAGCCCACTGCTTGCTTTTATATGACCCACTAGCTATGCAATTTTTCCCCAGAACATTTGCTATCAATTTGATGATAGGGAACATTAACTTTGAACCTCACTTAAGTGAAATGCTATCTCCCCCTCAAAAAAGAATTCTGTTCTTCTCATTAATAGACCTGTATTACAAAAAAAGATACTCAATTATTATATTTTTAATTTCATCATTTAAAGATGTGCAGAAATCTGTTTTATCTCGTGTTATTGAGTTACAGAATAGCCATGATTATGCCTTTTAGCCTGCAAAGTCTAAAATATTTTCTATCTGGCCTCTTATAGAAAAATGTTTGCTAAACTCTGACCTAGAGGAATCTCAGCATAATCTCACTTAGTCAAGGGGACTTCTGAGCATTAGTGAAAATATATTAATTATGATAAAGAGATTTGATTTTTCCTTCTCTCATTTTATAGAAACTTCTTTCCCACATTACATTTTTTTCTAACAGCTTTATTGAGATATAGTTCAAAAACTATACATTTTACATCATTTTCAGCACCCGGTAAAGAATTTTTTTTTAAGATTTATTTATTTATTTATTTATTTATTTATTTATTTATTTATTTATTTATTTATACAAGCACTGGGTACAGTCAGAAGCGCAGGAAGGTGAGAGAATTCACAAGAGCCAGAGCGGGGAACAGAACAGGCAGACTGATGAAGAAATGCTCTGCCAAGGGGAGCAGCGGGCACGGCAGGAGAGGTCTGTCGTGACATATGGGACCCTTGCTGGTGGCCGGGGATCAAACCTGCGCTGCAGAGGCTGTGGGCAGCTTCGCAGCCTAGAGCTCAACCACTGCGCCACCAGGGCAGGCCCCATAAAGAAATTTCATACCAATTGTATTCATTAGCAGTCAGTCCCCATGTCTATTCTAGACATTTCATGTACATTTCATGTACACTTCTCTTTTTTTTTTAAATTCCTCTTTTTTTAAAGATTTATTTATTTATGCATACAAGAACTGAGGTACAGGCCAGAGATGCGGGGGGTGACAGGATTCACCAGAGACAGAGTGGAGGGCAGAACAGGCAGATTGACTGACATACACTGCTGAGGGGAGCAGAAGGTGAGACAGGAGAGGTCTGCTGTACCGTGTGGGTCACTTGGGCAGGGATAGAACTCATGCTACAGAGGCTGTGAATAGCTTCACAGTTCTGTGTCTTAACACCTTGCACCACCACGGAGGCCCCCTTGTCACTTTTTTACATTTGTTTTGGTTGATCTTAATTTGTATTAATGTTTTTCAATACATTAAAACAACAAGAATTAACACTCAAGTTGTTTCTTTTTTTTTTTTTTGTGGGACCCTCGTCAGCGGCCGGGGATTGAACTGGCGCTGCAGAGGCTATGGGCAGCCTCGCAACCCAGCGCTCAACTGCTGCGCCACCAGGGGAGGCCCTCAAGTATTAATTTTAATCCAAGTCCTGAAATTTAATCCAAGTCCTAATATATGTCCTGGATGTACAGTGTCCCCGGCTTTCCCTTACAGAAACAATACATGACAGGATGTCCTAAGGTCAGAAAACTGGTACCCAGTGCACAGAGATCCTACATCTTCTAGTTAGTAGCTTTTGAATTGCTGAGTTGTGTCATGTCAGATATCAGTCCAAAATGTCATATTTTATTGGTAATGTGAATCTCTGAAATAGAAAAATTACTTATACAAAGTGTCCTTGAGAAATATGTCATAATCTTTACACATGTCATATTAACTGAAGTCCTTTCAAAACAAGATTTTAAAAAAATTTTTACTTGGTATTACCAATTAATGATTTGCTTTTATTATTGTTATCAGGTGCTCTGTTGGAAACCCCCACTTCACCTTGTTTATCACAGTAATTAGTTGTAATGACTTCTAATGGGACCTTGGGTTCTTTCCTTAATTAAAGAACCATAGCGTTTAAATCACCTCATCTATTGTTCCAGTTATCTGTTGCTGCATTACCATTCCAAGGCTCATTGTCTTAACACAACCACAATCATTTTATTATCTCTCATGGTTTCTGTGGGTCAGGAATTCAGGAGGGGCTCCATTGGGTGGTTCTGGCTTAGAATATGTCATGTGATTGAAGTTGGTGGCAGGAGCTGGAAGAGTGGGCACTTGGAGAGCTGGGCATCTCTTTTTCTTCATGCAGTAGGGTCTCTCCCCAAGGTCTGTCTCCATGGGTTAGCTGGTACTTTCTCATGGCATGGTGGTCTCAGGGTGGTGCTGCTATTTATTTACACAGTGGCTCATGAATATAATGCAGGGACTGGCAAAACAGGTAGAATCTACACAACCTTTGATGACGTAACCTGGAGGGTGAAATAACATCACTTCTGCCATACTTTATTGGTCCACCAGTCACTAAGGTTTAGCTCGGATTCAAAGACGAAGGCCACCGAATTCATTTCTTCATGGAGAAGGGTCAAAGAATTTGCAGAAAGGCTTTTCAACCGCCATTATCAATAAAAAGATAATCTTTGGTTAATGTAGTAATTACTCTAGTAAGAAACATTTCTCTCTTCCTTTTACTTCCTTGCCCCCCCCCCACTGCCTTTCAGGATCCTTTTTAATTATTTACAGATGAACGCTTTCAGCTCAATAATTTACTTGAAATTTATATATTCTGTAGTTAGATTAATGCTTGGGCTACACCCAAATATTTCTGGTTGCTCCATTCTACTCTACTTCCTGTTTGGTTGACTTTTGTTTCCTGTACTCTTGGTCAAGGGGCCTTGTCAAAGTTGTAAACTTCCATTTTGGCCTAGGCAGTCACCTTGCTATTTCTGAATCTGCCAGGTGGTCTTGAGCAACAGTACCCACACAAGTATAGTACAGGAAGTGAAAATTAAAATACTATGTCTTAACTTAATATTGATAGAATTAAATGCCCACTTTAAGGAAATATATAATTTTTTTTAAAGATTTATTTATTTGTTTATACAAGCACTGGGTACAGTCAGAAGCACAGGAGGGTGAGAGAATTCACCAGAGCCAGAGTGGGGAACAGAACAGGCAGACTAACGAAATACACTGCTGAGGGGAGCAGCAGGCCTGGCAGGAGAGGTCTGCATGCCATGTGGGACCCTCACCAGAGGCCAGGGATTGAACCGGCGCTGCAGAGGCTGCTGGCAGCTTCGCAGCACAGCGCTCAACCGCTGCGCCTCCAGGGGAGGCCCAAGGAAATACATATTTTGTTGAAGAGCATTTTTCAGGAGCTCAAACCCTAAATAGTCAGTTTACCTCAGAAGTCACCTGCTTTGGGCTATTGGCTAGATCACTGAGGATCCAGCACCAAAGGTCTTATTTCCAAGTTATTACAAGCATGGGTGGGTTGTTTTGTTTTTTTAAGATTTATTTATTTATGCATGCAAGAACTGGAGTGTAGGCCAGAGGTCCAGGGGAGAGGGGTGAGAGTATTCACCAGAGACTGAGTGGGGAGCAGAACAGGTGGATTGACTGAAATACACTGCTAAAGGAAACAGTGGGCAAGACAGGAGAGATCTACTGCACCATGTGTGAGTAGCTCCCTGGCCTGCCTGGGATTGAACTCGTGCTGCAGAGGCTGCAGATAGCTTCATAGTGCCTTGCTTAACCCCTTGCACCACCAAGGAGGCCAGTATGACCAATTATTAACTCCATTCCCAGGCCCTCTCTCCTCTCTGGAGAATGGGGTGGTGAGGCTGAAAATTCTAAACTTCTAATCATGACATGTACCAGCCCTTATCCAGGAGCCATCTGGGAGTCCTCCCAGAGTCATCTTATTAGATCAAAATATACTGCTTTCCCCCTGGAAATTCTAAGGGATTAAGTTTCTCTGTGCCAGGAACTGGGGCAGATACACAAACACACACACACAAATCTCTCTTGTATCACACCAAGTATTTACAAAATGCAGTATTATTATTTTTTAAAGATTTACTTTTATTTGTGCATACAAGAAATGAGATACAGGCCAGAGGTACGGGGCAGGTGAGACAATTCACCAGAGACAGAATGGGGAACAGAACAGGCGGATTGACCGAAATACACTTACAGTATTATTTTTTGATAAATGTCTTTCTTTTTATTTCTCTAAGATATTGCTGTTAGAACATTATTTTTATTTTTAAAAAATATACATGTAAATTAGATTATATCTATGAATTTCACTTCTAGATAGTAAAGGGGATGTTACAGATATAAATTATAAAAATAGGAACAGATCTGATGAGATTATGCCTTAAATATTTAAAATCTTTTTTTAACTGATGCAATAATCAAGACGTTACATCCTTTTTTTAAAAAACTCAGTTATTCATTTTATTAATTAAAAATATTTTTATTGAAGTAATTTGGTTTACAACACATGTTTCAGGATAAGCAGTTCCCACCCCTTCAAGTGTATATCATCATACCAGGCTCAGCAGCAAAGGAAAAATAATCCTGAATACTCCTTTTAAGATCCCCTAACATACTACATAAATTTGAAAATCAAGTGAATAAACTTCTAATGCAAGGAAGTTACATCTTTAAAAAACATGTTGGATCGGGCCTCCCCGGTGGCACAGTGGTGAGTGCTGGGCTGCGAAGATTTCCACAGCTTCTGCAGCGCCAGTTCGATCCTCGGCCGCCTGTGAGGGTCCCACGTGGCACGCAGACCTCTCCTGCCGTGCCCTCTGCTCCCCTCAGCAGTGTACTTCGTCAGTCTGCCTGTTCTGCTCCCCGCTCTGGCTCTGGTGAATTCTCTCACCCTCCTGCACTTCTGACTGTACCCAGTGCTTGTATAAATAAATAAATCTTAAAAAAAAAAAAAAAACCATGTTGGATCATAAATGAATGTGTTCTGGGCCTATAACTCCAGAAGAATATGAAAGAGTGAAAGTGAGAGATCAAAAGCAAAATTGTTCCATAAGAGATTGCGTTGTTGATGAAATGAAAAACAGTCATCAAACTGAAAAAATGTAATTACAACAAATTTTCAAAATAAATCAATCATGGCGGCACTACATAGGCTCAGAAGTTATCCAAATGAAAGGAGTATGACATACCACCCTCTGGAGGCCAGACGCAGTGGGATGTTCAGTAACCAGCCAGGCTACAGGAAAAAAGGTCCTGAGCTATATAGTTGGGACAATTCATTCAGCAAATACTGAACATTTGCTATGTGCCATGCACTGTGAATAAGGAAGTTCTTGCTTTCAAGGATTTTATAGTTTAGGGAGGAAGCCAGGCATATTACCAGATAACTGTAATTCAGAGTGGCAATTAGGATGATAGATAAGCTGGTTATAATGTTGCACAGGGAAGGAACAATCTGGCCAAGGAAATCTATAAATGCTTCCTGTAAACCGAGTCTTAAAAAGTGAGTAGGAGTGAGCCAAGTGAAGAAGTGTGTATTCGGAAGTGAGGAGGAAGTAGTGAGCACAGAAATACTGAACAGGAATAGGTATTCTCAAATCTTTTTCAAGTTTTGTTTTTTTTTTAATTGAATTATAATATACATGAAATGCAGAAGTCTTTATATACCAGTATAGCTCAATTTTTAAACATATGTAACTGTGTCAATGGTAAACCTCTAAAGTGGCAGAGATTCTACACAGTAACTATTGAAATAGTGAAGAGAGTCCCAGCATAAACTAAATTCAACTTTGATTTGTGCAGCAGTGACAAAGCATTTTCAAAGAGAGCGGGGATAGGGAAGGGGGAATTAGCAGTTAGGGAAGTGGAAATTTACAAAAAGTTGGAAGGGTGTTGGTCGATGTAAACAGGTCATCTAAGTTTGTTAACTGCCTGTTACTGAAGTTAGGCTCCTATCCTCCCAGAGACCAAAAGACAAGGGCCCAATCTTTAGGTATTGACTAGAGTAAATAGTAAAGTCTTCTGGCAGCTTTGCACTTTCCCAAGCAGAAACCTAAGCATTTAACCTTTAGTCATTCTAAGAATGGATAGAAATGATGCTAGACTTTGCTCACGTGTGTGCATGAGCAAGCACTGGGGGTGGGGTAAGTGGGGAATAATTTGTGCTGAGAGGCTGCAGTTTTAGGTGAGGGCTGAGATCTAGTCGGGAAGGGGGCGAAAAGAGCCTGATTAGAGTTTGGTCAAGAAGAGAGTCTTTATCATCCACAACCCTGATCAAAATACAGAACGTTTCTAGCAATTCAAAGGCACCCAGGGCCAATTCTTATCAATTTCCACCCCCCAAAGTTACCCAATATTTTGTTCTTGATCACATGATTAATCTATTTTTGAATTTTTAATGTGGATTTAGAGGTATGTACTCTTTGTGCAAGGTTTTTTCACATGTTTATTAGATTAATTTACACTATTGTGTGGCACTATATTCTATTTCATTATTGCAGAGAAATCTATAGTATGAATATACTATAGTTTATTCTATTGATGAATATTTGAGTTGTTTTCCTTTTGATGGGTAATATGAATAGAAGTAACTGAAACATTCTTATCCATCTTTTGGTGGATATAAGCACTTATTTCTGTTCCATTTATATCCAAGAGTAGTACTGCTGGGTCATAGGGTATTTATACTGAGTTGTCAGAAGTTATGATGCATTTTTACATAGAAAACATAGAAAAGATAGTCATGACTTTTCCAACAACCCAATTTTTTACCTTCAGTACAGTCATGCATCATGTAATGATAGGGATATTTTTAATGTGATTCTGGGTGATTTCATTGTTGTGTCAATATCACACAAACCTAGATGATAGAGTCTATTCCACACCTAGGCTGTCTAACATAGACTATTGGGACCACTGGGATGTATAAAGTTCACTGTTGACTGGACTATTGTTATATGACACATGACTATAGATACTACTACTTTATTGTTGTACCAATTTATTTCCCACAAAAAAATTAACAGAATTTTATTTGTTCTATATCTGGTATCATCCTTTCAATTTGTCGTTCTGTTGAAGGTATAGCAATATTTCATTATGTCTATTATACACATCTCCCTGATGTCTAGAGGTGCTGAGGCCCCTTTTATTTGCTTATCAGTCATTCGGTCATCCCTCTTTTAAAGTGCCTATTTGAGTCTTTTGCCCAATTATAAAACTGGATGGGCTATCTTTTTCCTATTGATTTGTAGACTGGATATGAGAATACCAGTTGAGTCCCCTGGGAGTGATGTCAACATGAGATGAGCAGAGTGAGAGATTTATTGGGGGTAATACCTGTGAAAGATATAAGGGGAGAAAAAGAAGAAATAGAGAAAGTCTTCAAATAAAGGTCTAACACCTGTGAAAAGAAAGGAGGAAGGAAGCAGAATTAGGTAGGAAGAGAATCAGACTGGGGTACATTTCTGGGAAAGTCTCAATCAGCCCACTGGGGAGCACTGACACAAAGGTTGCCCCCTTTGTGTCATCTGGTACTGGCCAGAGAGCATCACCTTGTACCATCATTGTGCTCATAACTGGCCAAGTGCTTCAAAGCAAACACTTGGCTTTGTTTGAAAGTTGAGAGAGAATCACTCTAAGGGGCCTCCCTGGTGGCACAGGGGTTAAAGATACAGTTATCAAGCTATCTCCAGCCACTGCAGCATGAGTTTGATCCCTGGCCAGGGAGCTACCCACATGGGGCAGCAGACCTCTCCTGTCTTACCCACTGCTCCACTCAGCAGTGTATCTCAATAGATGCACCTATTCTGTTCCCCACTCTGACTCTGGTGAATCCTTCCCCCCCAAATCCCCACTTCTGGCCTGTACCTCAGTTCTTGTATGCATAAATAAATAAATCTTAAAAAAAGAACCACTCTAAAATGGGGATCTAGCAGAGCACCTCTATGCATGCCACATAGTTCTTTATTCAAAGCCTGTATTCCAAGTATCTTCTCCCAGGACTTGCCTTGCCTTTTCATTCTCATTTCATTTCATTCTCAGTGGCATTTTTAGTTAATTTTAGTTAAGTTCAATTTACCTACTTTTTCTTTGATAGTGTTTTTTGTGTAATGCTACTGATCTCTCTGCTTACTAATCCCAATATCATGAAAGGTATTTGCCTATAAGTTTTACTATTTTACTTTTCAAATTTAGGTTTATAAATCCATTTAAAATATTTTTTTATGTATGGTGTAAGGTCAGGATCAGGTTTTATTATTTCCAGACATGATAAAGTTGTCCCAGTAGCAGTTAATGAAAAGACCTCTTTTGGGCCTCCCCAGTGGTGCAGCAGGTTGAGCGCCATGCTGTGAGGCTGTCCGCAGACTCTGCAGTTGGGTTCGATTCCCTGCTGGCCAGGGAGAAACCCACATGATGCGGCAGAGGTCTGCCTTGCCAGCTGCTCCTCTCAGCAGTGTCTTTGGTCCATCTGCCTGTTCTGTTCCTAGCTCTGTCTCTGGTGAATTCTTTCACCCTCCCGTGCCTCTGACCTGTACCCCTGTTCTTGTATAAATAAATAAATCATAAAAAAAAGAAAAGAAAATACCTCTTTTACTTCCACCTGCAGTGGAGACTGTCATAAACAAATGACTCTATATGTATGGCTCTGTTCCTGGATTTTTCTAATCCAGCCCACTGTTCTACTGGTCTAAATTTGGGCCAATATCACACTATCTTACTTTCTTTTACTTTACAATAAGTTTGGATATCTGATAATGTTCACTGAGTCTTTCAATAGTGAGTCTTTCAATCTATAAACATGCCTCTGGGGAGGAGCATTCTAGACAGGACAAAAAAGCAAGAGAGGCAGAGATATGAAGAACAGCATAGCTTATGGAAATTACAAACTATGAAGTATTCAATGAGTATAAAGTACATGTCATGGAGTACAGAAGATGAGGCTGAAGAAAGTGACAGAGGTCAGATTATAAAGGAATTTGTCATCCATGTCCAAGAGTTTATACCCAAGGGTAATGCATGGTTTTAAAGCACAAGAGTGAGATGGTCTGACAGGTATTCCAACAGGAGACTCAAGCAGCAATAGGTTTGAATAGGTTTGGATGGCTTTTAGTTTTTATTTATTTATTTTTAAGATTTATTTTTATATATTTATGCATACAAGAACTGGGGTGTAGGCCAGAGGTGTGTGTGTATGGGGGGGGGGCGGTGGGAGGCAGGGGGAGGTGAAAGGATTCCCCAGAGATAGGGCGGGGAAGCAGAACAGGCAGATCAACTGAAATACACTGCTGAGGGGACCAGAGGGAGAGGCAGGAGACGTCTGCAGTGCCAGGTGGGTCACCTCCTTAGCTGGGAATCTAACACATGCTGCAGTGGCTGGTGATAGCTTGATAGTGCTGAGACTAACCCCTTGCGTCACCAGGGTGGCCCTGGATGCCTTTAAAAGGGAACAAACATATAGATGGACAAAACAGAAGACCATTCTAATTATTCAGTTGAGATATGATGAAGATTTGAATGAGGACAGTGGCAGTCAAGATGGAGAAGAAATGAATTCATATTTGATTGGCTAAGTCAGCAGGATTTGGTGACTGGATATTGATGGATAAGTTTGGGGTTGGTTAGAACAAAATTCAAAGATGGTTCCCCCCTTTCTAACATGTAGATTACGGTACAAAGAATATGGGAGTAAGAATAATTTAGGAGACATGTTGAGTAGAACTTGTGCTTGGGATGAGTATGGGTCTCTTTGTCTTTGAACCTTCCCATTCCTTCTCTACTCTCAGCTGAACTTTACCTCATACTTCACTTAAAAAAAAAAGGCAATTCTTTTGACTCACTACTTCACCTTCATAACATCAAGTCTAGGGCCTCCCTGGTGGCGCAAGGGGTCAAGCACTGCACTATGAAGCTATCCACAGCCTCTGCAGCACGAGTTTGATCCCCGGCGGGCCAGGGAGCTACCCACATGGGGCAGCAGATCTCTCCTGTCTCGCCCGCCGCTCCCCTCAGCAGTGTACTTTGGTCAGTCTGCCTGTTCTGTTCCCCACCTTTGTCTCTGGTGAATCCTCTCACCCCCCGCATCTCTGGCCTGTACCCTGGTTCTTGTATAAAAATAAATAAATCTTTTTTAAAAAAAATAATCAAGTCTACCAGATTCTCTGCATCTGCTCTGCTCTTCTTGTCAGCACAGAGGACGTATCCCCATCCTGATCAATGACCAATTCCATACCATAACCTGAGCTCTGGATTTCATCCTTTCTCCCTTCCTCACCCCTTGCCCCCTTCTCTACCATCAACAATTTCTCCTTCACTACCCAATCTTTATACAAATTTGTCTAAATATCATCTTTATACAAATTTGTCTAAATATCACTCTCCATAAACAAAACAAAATTTCAGTGCCAGAGACTGCTAGTGCATATTGATATCCATTTTCTTCTCTTCTTCCTGTATACACAGCTATATTGTATTTCTCAAATGACATTTCTCAGTCCTCCTGTGGAGGTCATATGGAAAGTAGACCATGACCAGAAGTAACATATTCCATTTTGAGGGGTGGTGCATCAAAACCTCCCATTCCTGATCCTTTCTTTTAGTTCCTAGGTGTCTCTAAGGATCACATGTTGGTGCTATAAGACAGGAGGCACCTGCATCCCTGGGCTACTCCTGGAAGAAAGCTTCTCAACTTACATTGGACTGTGACTCATGTGATAAACTTGAATTGTGTTAACATGTTGAGATTGAGGTCAGTGATAGCCCTTAGCCTGATAAAACTCCACATTCCCCTCCAGCTATTACCCCATTTCTGTTTCCTTTAGCACTCTTCAAAGAGATGTCTATACTCATCCTTTTCATCATTCTCTTCTCAGCGTCCTCCAGTTCAGTTTTCATCCCTACCACGCCACTGATACAGCTCTTATGGTCATTTATGACTCCTTCTTGCCAACTCTAAGGTCATTTCTCTATTCTCATCTTTTTCGGTCTTTCAACAGTATTTAACGCAGCTAATCACTTCCATTCTTTTGAAACATTCTCTAGGACACCAAAATCTCAGTTTTCTTCCCTCATAATTCACTATCCACTCCTTCTCCTCTACTAGTTCTCTAAGATTGGGAGGATCCAGGATTCTTTTTTTTTTTTTAAATATTTATTTATTTATGCATACAAGAACTGGGGTGTAAGCTAGAGGTGGGGGGGGGAGGTGAAAAGATTCACCAGAGAGAGTGGGGAGCAGAACAGGCAGATCTACCAAAATACACCACTGAGGGGAGCAGCGGGACGAGTCAGGAGAGGTCTGTTGCACCATGTGGGTAGCTCCCTGGCCAGGGCGGGGATCAAACTCAAGCTGCAGTGGATGGCAATAGTTTAACAGCGCTGTCTTTAACCCCTGCACCACCAGGGAGGCCCAATCTAGGATTTTTTTTTTAGAAATTTCTTTAGGTGATACTGTCTAAAATGAAATACTTCTGGTTTCCAAATTGTTATTTCTAGCCCTGACCTCTTCCCTTAACTGAGAACTGAATACCAGTTCTGTATATTCAACTGTCTGCTAGGATGTATACTAACTTAATATGTTCAAAACACAACTCCTGATTTTCCTCTTAAATTTACTTCTTCACAAGTCTTCCTTTTTAGCTAATTGCTTAGATGAAAATTGGAGGTAATATCCCTGATCCCTTTTTTTCCCCTTCTTACCTGCATTCAATCCATCAAGAAGTCGTAGGTATTTCACCACAATATCTAACTAAATCTGACCTCCTTTCACCATCTCTGCTGCTAAAAGACTAGTCAAAACCACTTTTACATCTCACACTACTGCAACAGTCTCTCAACTGCTCTGCCTTCACTCTTGCGCCTAGTCAGGGTATACTTACAGCCAGTGTAAACATCTCAAAAAATATAATCACAAATAAGTCACACACTTAAAACTCTCCAATAGTTTTCTTTACACAACTGGAATTGCACCTTACAATCTTCCTTAACACCCCCGCTGCCTTAATTTTACAACAATAAAGAAATAAGATATTTTAAGTGATCTTATTTGCTAACATACTTGATATCGTTCATGTAGAACACAGCTGCACAAAAGCGGAGATTCTAATAATATATGTGTCGCTACCTAAAGAGCTCCTGGCAGAATAAATATTTGTTGAAAGAAACGAATAGTGTCAAGACTGTAAGCACTCCAGGAAAAATATCATTTGCTATTCTACAGTCTCCAATAACTAGCTGACAATCATCTTTACAGTGATAAGCTTTTTCTCCCCAGCACATGTCCCCTCCAAAATAAAAATTACTATTCACATTTTTGTTACTTTTAGCCCATCTACAGCCTTGTAATCTTCCTTGTTTTTCTACATAAGTTTATCCTGCACAGCTCCTCCCTGATGGCATAGGGGTTAAGTCTCAGTGCTCACAAACTATCACCAGCCACTGAGGCATGAGTTTCCCCTCCCGACTCCAGCTAACCCACATGGCTCTGCAGACTTCTCCTGTCTTGCCCACTGCTCTCCTCAGCAGTGTATGTCAGTAAATCTGCCTGTTCTGCTCCCCAATATGTCTCTGGTGAACCTCTCACATACACACACGCCTCCCCCATATCCCCCCATCTCTGACCTACACCCCAGATCTTGTATGCATAAACTTTTTAAAAAAGATTTTTATTCTTATTTATGCATACAAGAATTTATGCACAGAAGAACTGGGGTGTAGGCCAGAGGTGCCGAGGTGGGGGGAATGAGAGGATTCACCAGAGACAGAGGGAAGCAGAAGAGGCAGATCTACTGAAATACACTGCTGAGGGGAGCAGCAGGCGACACAGGAGAGGTCTGCTGCACCATGTGGGTTAGCTCCCTGGCTAGGGATCAAACTCACGCTTCAGTGGCTGGCAATAGCTTGATAGAGCTATAGAGACTTTAATCCCTGCTCCACCAGGGAGGCCCATAAATAAATAAAATCTTAAAGAAAAATTTTATCCTGCACAAGTAAAATATTTTTACTTTTCAGATATGGACTGGATCTTTGAAAAAAGGGCATAGCTAATTAAAGAAATAGTGAAAGGGTTATAAAAAAACTTTAAAAATGAGACACCATAGGGGCCTCCCCAGTGGCGCAGCAGTTGAGTGCTGGATTGCGAAGCTGCCCGCAGCCTCTGCAGCGCCGGTTCGATCCCCGGCCACTGAGTGAGGGTCCCACGTGGCCTGCAGACCTCTCCAGCCACCGGCTGCTCCCCTCAACACTGTATTTCTTCGTCAATCGGCCTGTTCTGTTCCCTTCTCTGGCTCTAGTGAATTCTCTCACCCTCCCGCGCTTCTGACTATACCCAGTGCTTGCATAAATAAATAAATCTTTTTTTTAAAAAAAAAAGAAAAAAGAAAAAAAATGAGATACCATAAATCCATAGCTTAGTCATATGACAAATAAAACTAGCCCTGGAAATAAATACAGATATGCCATCCTATCAGTAGGGTGATTTAAATAAGGGTGAGTTTTTGAAAAATAAAAGATAAAACAAATTGACTGAAAAATTGTAGTTTTAAATCTCATAAGGTGCAATTTGTGATGTCATAGAGGTGGTTTTAGAGCTAGTCTGGGGTATTGCAACTGGGACAGATTATTTGGTCCAGAACTCCTCAATAAACAAACATTATGCCCTATTAAGTTAAAGAAGCACCTAAAAGCAATTTGTTTCTGGAAGTGGGTTATAAACAAATAAACATTTCCCATTCTTATTTGTCCCTCGACCTCCTAATGGATTCTTAAATATTTGTGCTCAATTGCCCTTACAGTCTGACATTCAATATTGTAATGGTAAACACAGGACTAAAACTTTTAGTTAAATCATTCTCTAGTGCCAAGAGGACAGAAGACATTAGCCTCAACCTTCGCATTTAGCAATTCCTTTAGAAAAGTCGAAATTGTAAATGCTTTCCCTCTTTGAGATAATGTACACCTTTTAAAAAAGCTAAATAAGCCTCTTGCCAGTTTTGCATCCTCCTAAGGTCTTTCATGTGGGACTTAGAGCCATCTCTTTGAAATGTGAACATCAAGGAGAATGGTGCCCCTTCTTCCTGTCTCCGTGGGAGTTTAGGCTCTTGGGGCTCCAAGAAGTTATTCCCATTGTTTTCTTCCTTTGGCGAAAGACAAGTACATAATGGACTGGATCTGCCTGGCTATATAAAGGCCTGAGACTTCTTTGCAATCTCTTTTGTGCATCACACTGTGTCTTGATGCTTAGTCAAGAAAACTTTTAGTATTTTCTACATTTTGTGGACAGTGTGTTTTGTGGATTGACTGGAGATGCTGTTTTTATTTCCCCAATTGGAGACGCGAGTTTTAGGCGCCCATATGACACAGTGATATTCCTATCCCCCCTCCATACAGCAAGGCACAGTAGAAAGAGCATGGAGCGGTGCAATCAGACAACCCTGGGTTAAAACTATGCTTTACTTTTTACCAGCATTCTGAAGCATGGACAAATTACCTTCGTGAACCCCGGTTGCCTCACCTATAAAATGAAGATAACGTTATAAATAGTACGTTGTAAAATGACACACAGGAGGTATTCAGCACACGAAGGAAACAAAGTTAACACTGGAGTCCTCGAATATTCTAAATGTCTCATCCTCCTTTCCCCGCGGACGTCTCCCCCAAATTCCAGGCCAGTGTCCACCACACTCATCTCGGGTACACTGCGTAATGAGACAGCCAAGTCGCTCTGCCGTAAATTTAAAACGTTTTAGTAGGTTAAGAATGTATAGATAATAGGAATTTACATACAAGGGGCGGGAGAAGCGGGGCTCCGGGGGTCCCCGTATGCAAATACGTGCCTTACAGACGCCACCGAGGCCGGCGGCTTCCGCGCTTCCTCCGGGCCGGCCCGCGCAGCGCCGCCCGCCGGCGCGGGGGCGGGATTTGCATGTGCGAAATCGGGAAGAAGGGGAACCACCCCTCGAAAACCCCGGACAGCCGAGCCCTCCGGCTCCCTGACTTCGCCGCCGGGCCCGCCTCCAAACACTCCCGGCGGCCGGCCCTCGCGACGTCATCGTGCCGCCCACCGGCCGCTGAACTTTACACGGCTCGCGGAAGGACGACGGGGGAGGGGGATTTCTCAGTGCCCGCGGCTTTCGCACGCACGGGACCGCGCCTCCCGCTCCCGGCGTCCCCCGCGCTCCCGACGGTCCCGCGCCCGGGCTCCGCGGACCGCGTTCGAGCGCGTGGCAGCCGCGGGGGCGCGCGGGGGCGCGCAGGGGCGGGGACGCCGGGTGCGGGCGGGCGGGCGGGCGCCGACGCCCCGCCCCCCGCCCCCGAGGAAGGTGGCGGCGAGCGGCTACGTCAGCCGCGGGAAATCCCCCGCCGCCCTCCCCTGGGCCCCGCGGCGCTGGGCTCCGCCGCGCTCCGCCCTCTCGGCCGAACTCCCGCAACCTGCGCTGGCGACGCTGGGCGACCGGAGCACGAGAATCCAGGGGGTGGGGAGGTGTGAGCCGCTAAACCCTGCGGAGGGCGGGGAGGAGGAGGCGGCTCCGGGGGTGGTCCGGAGCCCGGGGGTCCCGCTGGCAGAGGTGCTCGGCCGCCTCACGGACGCGGCGGCTCCAGTCTGCGCGCGGCGCGGAGCGAGCGGCGGCGGCGCCATGGCCTCAGGTGAGTGCCCGCGCGGGGGGCGAGGGGAGGGTCCCGCGGGCACCGCTGCGCGCGCCTGGGGGCTCGGCTCTGGTGGTGGCGCCTTCCGGCCTCACAGCTGCCTCGCCTGGCGCGGTGTCAGCTTTTTGAAAAGGGGCCCGGTTCGGGGTTTGCCTGCGAAATCAAAGCCCCGCTCTGGCGTTTGGTGCCACTGGGCTGGCCGGAACCGTAGAAATTCCCAGCGACTTGATTTTAGGATTAGGGAAATAATAAGACTCTAAAGGAGGACGACGCGTTCTCGCGTTTAAACCGCGATTGCTGTTGAAATGGTGCTTTTATGTTTTAGAACGGGAATGAGGAACCGGAGCCCTCGAGAGCTTCGCCTTTCTTACCCAGGCCGACGGGTGACTGCCGCCGGGCTGACAGGTCGCACAGTGGGGCGCGACTTCAGAAGTCCCCACAGGTCTTAAGTGAAATGTTGCTTCAACGAAGCGGATAATTTCTTACTGTGAAATAAGCGCCTGCTTTCTAGTTTGCCGAGCAGAAGCGGGGGTTTTGTTTTTGCCTTTGGTAGAGAAAGGGAAAGCGGGTTTTTAGAATATCCGTGATTTAAAATATGGGTAGGGATGAAAGCCACCTTCTGGCACTTCTGTAAATGTTTATTTCGGCAATAAAGTGTGGGCTCTGGCTTTGGTGGGGAAGGAATGTGCCCAGAAGCGGCTGAGAGGGGAGGGAGGGTCGTTTTCGACGGCCCGGGTTTGCCCCGCCGCGGACCCAAGTGGAAGTTACTTTCACTGTGGCGAGCGGGCCCTTTGCTGGATTGGGGCTAGGCTCGTGGGGCCGCTTTCCCGACCGAGGGGGCTGAGAAAGGCAGTGAGGCCTTAAAGAACACGTTAACTTCGTCCTAGGAGGCTGAAGAAGGAGCTTATTAATTCTTGACTTGCATCCTAGCTCCCTGATTCAGAGACTTTTAGTAGAAGACTGATGTTTAGCAGAGAAGAGGAAGTAGCGAACATAAGTGGCTTTTTTTTTTAAGGTTTGAGCTGAACAATGCTATAGCTGCTGCCATATGCTGAAAAGGAAATTGGGGTGTTTCACATGACATTTCATTTCAGTTTGTCTGTGGTTTCCATGTGAAAATACAAGTGTAGTTTAAAATATTTGAACTTTCTCCCTAGCCACTTCAGTGCCTCCAAACTTCAGTGACTTGTTAATTCATGAATTCAAAGTACGTTTTAGATTAAAAATGCACAGATGATTTCAAACTAGTTGACTTATTTGTTGGTTATCAGAAAGAGATTTTGCATGAATGTAATAAAAAATGGGCATTACAAATTAAAAAAAAGGTCAGCATGTTGGCAACTTAATCAGGCTTTGCTAATGTGTTACATTAATGTAATACTTCTAATTCTTTCAAAAGAAAGAGGGAAAGAATCAACTGCTTATATTGTATAGTATAGGGCCCACCCAATTTTAAAATGTGACACAATTTAAACTTGTTTAATGACACTACATTTTGTGGGGTTGTGAGGACTGATTCTTAAGTTGAAGGGGGAAAAATTTAAGGAGTGAAAAGTTGTGGGGCAATTTTATGTTTTTTCTCCCTTTTCTGGAATGGCAGTAAAATGTGACTTTAAAATGTAACAAGTTACTTAACTTGTAATTCGAAAACTAGGCAAAAAAATTTTAATAGGAGTATGGATATACTTTTTTAGTCAGTGGTAAAGACCTTAGAGAAAAAGATTCACTAAGTGAATTATAAATTTCCATCCTATTTTGAAATAACAATTTAGCCAAGAGTAACAGAAAAAACTGATCAATTGGTTTATCATTGTATAATTTAGGTTCTCTTTGTTGTAAGGTTGTATTTAAACTTCAAAATACAAAGTATTTGTATTGATTACCAAGCATTTAAGACCATTTCTTCATTTCTCACCGGATGTCATATGTAAATGGGTATGTGCAGTTGAATATGTGATATCTAGAACGTAGGAGTAACAGATCATAATCTCACAAGCAAAATTATATAAGTGTCATGAGTAACAGGGACTTTGATAGGTATATGATTATAAATTTTGTCCAGGTAAATTATCAGATTAATTATTTAGGATTTCTCAGCTCTGGTTTTAAACTGTCTTTATACTTATTTTTTGAATGTCACTTTAATTCCAGTCTTTGAGAAGAAAATGTTCCCAGGTCCATCTACGATAGGCATAGTTAGAGTCATTACTCTTCCTGTGTTTATGATTCTATTCTGTTTAGTATAAGTAAAATTAGCTATTTTACATCTGAGTTTAACGCTTCTCATTGTTTCTATAAAAAGTGCAAAATGTGTATACATAGCTCTTTTTACTAATAAATAGTACTGTCTTTGGTAAAATATGTGTTCAAATTTAGATTGTTTTTATACACAATTTTCATTAGTATATTTCTGCAGTGTCATATAAAAGAAAGTACACAAAGAAAAGCTTTTATGACCCACACTACAACTATATTGTTGTATGAATTTCAGGAAAGATACATTGATTTTTTTCCCTTTCTTGTTGTATGATGCAACTTAATCTATAATAACAGCTGAAATAGGTAGGAGTTGATAGTTAAAGCAAATGACTTTTTAAAAAAAGATCTATATTTATTTATGCATACAAGAACTGGGGTGTAGGCCACAGGTATGGGGGTGAGAGGATTCACCCAGAGACAGAGTGGGGAGCAGAACAGGTAGACTGACTGAAATACATTGCTGAGGGGAGCAAGCAGTGGGTGAAACTGGAGAGGTCTGCTGCACTATGTGGCTTAGCTCTGGGGATCAAATTCTGTGCAGCTGTGGCTGCCCTTAGCTTGCCTCACCAGGGAGGCCAGCAAATGACTTTAAATAAAGGACTACACATAACCTGAAGGCTGTTTCAGAAATGCAACACATGAAAAGGTAGAAAAAACAGTGGTATAAATAAGGTGATAAATGATAGACATAAGATGAATGAATGAAATGACAAGTAGCGAACATAAGTGGCTTTTTTTTTTTAAGGTTTGAGCTGAACAATGCTATAGCTAATAGCTATAGCTTAATCAAATAGTGAATAATTAGGAACATCTGGAGTATGTGTAGAACATCTGGAGTTTGTAATATCTTTTTTAAATTTTATTTTTTTATTTATATGTATTTTACATCATTGTTCATTTTTAAACAGTCTGCCCCCCCCCACACACACACACACAGTCCCCTTATAATTTCCTTCACCAGTTCACCTGTGCTCCGATCCCTCTCGCTCCTCACCCCCTGCAGCGTATCTCTGGTTTATAATTGAGTTTTTTGATGTTTTTTTTTTTAAAAAAATTTACATCATTGTTCATTTTTAAACAATATTTGCCTCCCCCCCAAACCAGGTGTAGTCCCCATGGAATTTCCTTCCCTAATGCACCTGTGCACCATCACCTCAGTCCTCTGTGCTCCTCCCTCTCTCCCTCTGATTCCTCTCCCTCCTCCCTCCCTGCAGTATGTCTCTGATATATAATTGTCTGTTTTTGCTTTGTTGTGTTTTGTACTGTTACTATTTTTTTATACTGATGTCTTACTTGGCAAAATTGAAGCAGTAATCAAAGCACTCCCCAAAAATTGTTTGTTTTTATTTTGTTTTGTTTTGTTCTGTTTTGTATTATTATTTTTTCCTCCTGATCTTATTTGGTTTCCCTTTAAGTGAAATCATCTGATATTTTCTTTTTCCTTCTGGCTTATTTCACTGAGCATAATTCCTTCTAGTTCCATCCACGTTGCTGTGAATGGCATGAGTTTATCTTTTTTGATTGCTGAATAGTATTCCATTGTGTATATATGCCACATCTTCTTGATCCATCCAGTCATCTGTTTTTGGGCATTTGGGTTGTTTCCAGGTTTTACCTATTCTAAATAGTGCTGCAGTAGACATAGGGGTACAGGTATTCTTTTGAATCAATGATTTTGTGTCCTTTGGGTAGATCCCTAGGAGTGGAATTGCTGGGTCATATGGTAGCTCCATTTTTAGTAGACTGAGGAACCTCCAGACAGCTTTCCATAGTGGTTGGACCAGTTTGCACTCCCACCAACAGTGCAGGAGAGCTCCTTTTTTTACCATATCCTTGCTAACATTTGTTGCTAGTTTTTTGATATGTGCTATTCTTGCTGGTATAAGGTGGTATCTCATTGTGGTTTTGATTTGCATTTCCCTGATTATAAGGGATGTTGAACATTTTTTCATATGTCTGTTGGCCATTTGCATTTCCTCTTTGGAAAAGTGTCTTTTAAGTAGTTCTGCCCATTTCTTGACTGGATTGTTTACTTTGTTCTTGTTGAGTCATGTGAGTTCTTTGTATATCTTTGTGATCAGTCCCTTATCAGTTGTATGGAGTGCCAAGATTTTTTCCCAATCAGTGGGGTGTCTCTTTGTTTTGGTTAAAAATATGGACTGCTTCACAAATTTGTGTCATCCTTTTGTAGAGGCCATGCTTGTCTTCTCTGTATTGTTCCAATTTTAGTATATGTGCTGCCAAAGTGAGCACTGTAGTATCTTTCTTAAATGCAGTTTAAGAAACTCAGAATTTCCTTTTGTCTCATTTTTCTCTCTTCTGTGTTCTCTGAAAATGATTATAGGCACATGACCCAAATAATTGCACAGGATATACCTATATTAAGAAAAGAATTTAACTCATACTTAAATAGGTATCCTGTAATTTTTACTTTTTAAAATCTATTTTAATCAAGAGATGATTTGCTTCTGCTACCTATGTTTAATTTAAATACATGCATGATCTAGGACATATTTTAAATAGTTCTCTACATTTTCACACTAGAAGTATTTTTTGAAGACTTCTTTCCCTCCCCCATGCCAGTGGAATCTACAGCAGTAGAATCTCTGTTGCCTAAATCGTTTACACTTTTATTTACTTGTTTGCACCAGATACTCATCTGAAAATTCGCTCTCTTGGATTTTTAAGACCCAATTGAGAGAGAGCCTGATATATTGGAATAAACCTGGACTTTAGTCTTGGATGGAACTAGCCTGCCACTTTGAAATAAAAATGGGAATAACTACTGCAGTGCCTTGTTGGATCAGATGAGATGATGCATGCCCATAAGTGTTAGTTTTCTCTTTTAGGGGAACTGTTTTGGAACTCAGACCTCTGAGTAACTAGGGAATACTAGAGATATGTGGCACTAAATTATTGTTAACTATTCTGACAATTTTAGAATTTTTAAAGTAACAACACTTATATCAATCGACTAGACCAGATGCTAGATAGAAAATTATCTTTCGAGACTATATAACAGAGGAATACCCATTTACTTTTAAAACCAATTGAAATGGTTTTGTGTATCTTTAAACTTGAATAGAATTTGACAGGGATGTTTGGAGGTAGTCTTTTTTTCTTCTTTGTTCTTTTTTTTTTTTTCCTTCTTAAATGAATGCAATCATTCTGGAAAAGTAAATCAAAAACCACTCAGTAGATAAATCATGTATCATTTTATTAACTTGATTGATACCACTTATCTTTAGTTTGATTCCTTTAGCACATTCAGTGTTAGTTTTTTTCTCTCTTCATGGGAATTGGTTTTAAGTTTTCTTTGCTCCTTTGTTAATTGAATTCAATTCTGTCTACATTAAGAAATGGTATCTCTAAATTTTGATCATAGTTAGGAAGAAATGGAAAGCCTGACGTGGTGCCTTAAGGTAAAGCTCATCACCATGATTTACTTGGGCTCCTAGACTTTAGGAAAGAAAAGTAGGTCTTACTTCCTTTTTCTCCAAAGTAAGTTGAGATGATATTTGGAAAAGTGTTACCTCCTTTAGCACATTTGGTCTCAGGCAATCTCATATCCATTATTTCTGTGATGGAGATGTGACCTGTAGTCAGGTATTCTCAACTGTGCTGTTGATGTATTAGTGTGTTATAATCATTTGTGTGCTGTATTGTAAGAAATTTCCTGATAGTTAAAATAATAATTTTGCAAATAATTTACTTTTCAAATAAATCATTGCTTTTGAAGGGTGTCCCTAAAGTAATGTCCTTCTCTTGCTTGCATTTGGATAAACTTTTTGGCAGTTACAAGTAGTCAGAATTCCTCTGTCCAGTTTATCCATTACCCAACCCATACTTGTACATTAATTTTTGGATTGCTTTTGGTAGATATGTGCGTTTGTTTTTCCACTTTGTGTTTCAGGGCAGTGGTTCTTAGTCATGGGTGTGTTAGAATTGCTTGAAAGTCTTTTTCAGAAACATGTCTGGGCTTTAGATACGTTTTTATTTCTATTCAGCAGATCAGGTGAGGTCAGGACTTGTATGTTTTGAAAAAGCTACCTAGGTGATTCTGATATATATCCCCATTATGAACTGTGCTCTCTCATTTCATCTAAATACTCACTTGTCTTTGCCTGTACCAAGATGCATTATCTTCTTAACTAAGTTGCCTTTATTTTAGGTATTTGTTATCCCCTGCTTTTTTGTTCTTGTTCTTTGAATTTGACACTTTGAAATCTCAGCTATCATTTGCTAGTGTCATAATTTCTTTTTCTTATAACTTCATGTATTTTGAACTTAAATCCTATCATCTGTAAAATGGGATAACAATTCATGTTATGTTTTTATGAAGATTAAGGAGATCAAATGGGAAATGTGCTTTAAATGGGAAAAGTGCTTTAAAACAGCAATATAATGACTAACATCTTTTCACTATACAGTTACAAACTGGATCCTAATTCTAGCTATACAGTTTTAGTAATGTGTCAATTTCTGACAGTTGATGATCTGTTTTTAACTTCAATTTCAATGAAATTTTTTCATCTTAAACTCATACTTTATTATATAGGCACTAATTTTAAGCAGCACTCTTTTGCCTAAGTTCAAACAAAAGTGTAAATACATCTTGCAAACATCCTGCCTATATTTCATATATTATTCTGGTCTGTATTAGCATTTTACAATTACTGTTCAAAATATAGGGGTTAATTCCAACTTTGCATAGTATTGGTTATTAAGGAAAAGTATAGCAATCAACTTGTTTAGAACCAGTGTTGGCTGTAGACATTCCATTGTAAATCATTAGATATTTCAGTACTTTTTAAAATTTCAGAATTTGAGATAATCTTAGTTAAGAGTACTCACTTTCTCTACAATTTCCTGATTTATAGTTTACCTTCTCCATTCCATAGATGACTACATTTCAGTACACTTTTTATCTTCAGGAAGAATGGCACTTCAAAACAGAATACTAAGCAAGGAAGAAACTGGTGTATTGCTCTGATGCATAATATAGATTTATAGCTGGGGAATTTTTAGAAAATCACTAAATACAGATAAATATATCAGAATATGAATGGATCTTTATGAGCATGAATATACAGCGAGTCCAGTACCTACAAAGCACTATTTTTTCCTAGTAGTAGAATCTAATAAGGGAAATCTGATTAACTAATAATGTAGTCCTTCAGTTTCTATAACTTACACAAACAAAAAAATCCTTAGATTTCTGTCATTCATTCAACAGATATTTACTGAATATCTGTGTGCAAGGTGCTGATGAGTAAAACAGAGTTCCTGCCTACAAGTAGCTTTTTTCAAGAACAGATAAAACAGTGGATCTTTCCAAAATTATTTGGAATAATTGCCATAAAAATTTATGGTAATTGAGAAGAAGGGGAGATTATTTTCAACTGGAGGAATATAGACTATTCAGTGAACTATGTTACTTGGTTGTAAGTGAAACTTTTTTTTAACCAATAAAGATCTTATATGATAAGACTAGATTTCACAGTTTTTTTTCAGTACTTGATGTTATATAACTAATATTTCTGTCTTTTTTTTTTTAAAGATTTATTTATTTATCTTTACAAGAACTGGGGTACAGGCCAGAGGTGTGGAGGGTGAGCGGATTCACCAGAGAGATTGGGGAACAGAACAGGCAGATTGACCAAAATACACTGCTGAAGGGAGCAGTGGGCGAGTCAGGTCTGCTGCCCCATGTGGGTTGCTCCCTGGTGGGTAGGGGGGATCAAACTCTGCAGATAGCTTCAAAGGTTGCACCTTAACTCCTTGCACCACCAGGGAAGCCGCTATTTCTGTCATTTTTATAGTTTAAATTTTTTTAATGTTTTATTTAACTTTTCAACTACTGTTTTTCTGTCCCCTTGGCTATAGACTTTTCCCATAAACATACTCTCTAGTTTTTTGGGTTTTTTTTAAAGATTTACTTATTTATTTATACAAGCACTGGGTACAGTCAGAAGCGCAGGAGAGTGAGAGAATTCACCAGAGCCAGAGCAGGGAGCAGAGCAGGCAGAAGGACCGAAGTACACTGCTGAGGGGAGGCAGGAGAGGTCTGTGCGCCATGTGGGACCCTCCTCTGGTGGCCGGGGAGCAGCCGGGGATCGAACCGGCACTGCAAAGGCTGCGGGCAGCTTCGCAACCCAGTGCTCAACTGCTGCGCCACTGGGGAGGCCCAACATACTCTCTAGTTTAAGGAAGCATTGTATATAACCCTACTGTAATATTTGAATACTCAGTATAAGCCTAGCACTTTTATTCACCCCTCCTCCAATTAGCCCTTTACCACTAATGATGTTACTTTATATCAACTTCCCATCAAGACACCTTTAAATAAATAGTAGGCAGGGATTTATTTGACCTTTAGTTCAACCACATAAATGATTTAAGCTATTACTTTAAAAATGCTGATGAATATTTTGAACTATTGAAAGACATACTTTTAAATATTATTCCTACAAAGATATATAGGGTTATGAAATATTTGAAGCTGAAATGTGAATTTGAATTGTTTGAAATATATAAGGATATATAAGGATGTGAAATTGTTGAATGCTCCATCTCTATGCATTAAAGTTTTTAATAAAATTGAAATAAGTATCATGAACTTGATTTAAAGTCAGTTTTCCCTGTCTTTTGAATTTAAAAAAAAATTAGACATCTGATCCAAACAGAGAAAAATTAAGAGGTAATAGTAATGCTTTACTCACAGCGGAGGCTGGAGTCATCACCTAATGTTCAGTCATTGACCAAGAACTGTCAATCTTTAAAATAATCATTCCTGGAGCCCCCCCGCCCCTTCCTGGTGGCACAGGGGTTAAAATCTCAGTGCTGTCAAGCTATCACAGGCCAGGGAGCTGACCCACATGGCTCAGCATACCTCTTCTCAGCAGTAGATCCACGTCTGCTCCCCATTGTCTCTGGTGAATCTTCTCACCCCCTGCACCTCTGACCTACACCTAGTTTTTGTATGCATAAATAAATCTTTTTAAAAAATTCTTCATTCCTATTATCACTGTCATATTTAAGACATATACTCATTATTGCCCACATTATTGTAACTATCTCTAAACTGATCAGCTTGCTTTGTTCTCTTCAGTCTGTCCACTGCCATCAGAATCCTTACTTTAAAATTCCAATCTGGGGCCTCCTTGGAGGCACAAGGGGTTAAGATGCAGCTCTCTGAAGCTATCCCCAGCAACCACAGCATGAGTTCAATCCCCAGCCAGGGAGCTACCCACATGGCACAGCAGACCTCTCCTGACTCCCCCGCTGCTCCCCTCAGCAGCATATTTCAGTCAATCTGCCTGTTGTGTTCCCCATTCTCTCTTTGGTGAGTCCTCTCATCTCCCCCACCCCCAAATCTCTGGCCTGTACTCCAGTTCTTGTATGCATAAATAAATAAATCTTTTTAAAAAATGCCAATCTGATGATAATTTCCTTTCATTAAGCCATTCATTAATACTCTGTCACTCATAGAATGAAATCAGATGTACTCTGGCTTTAAATTCTCTAAGTATGAAGTGTTTCAGAGTCAGGAGAGGTCCACTGCACCATGTGGGTAGCTCCCTGGCTGAGCAGGGGATCAAACTCGTGCTGCAGAGGCTGTGGTTAGCTTCATAGTGCTGTGCTTAACCCCTTGCACCACTAGGGAGGCCCCAATATATTAATGATTCTTAAACTCTTCTGTATTGTCACACCTTTGGACATGCTTTCCTTTTATCTTTCTCCTTTTTGCTTTATTGACCTTTTTAAAAAAGATTTATTTATGCATACAAGAGCTGGGGTACAGGCTAGAGGTGTGGGGAGTGAGAGGATTCACCAGAGACAGAGTGGGGAACAGAACAGGCAGATCTACTGAAATACACTGCTGAGGGGAGCAGCAGGCAGCATGGGAGGTCTGCTGTACCATGTGGGTTAGCTCCTGGACTGGCTGGGGATTGAGCTTCAGTGATGCTGCAGTGGCTGCAGATAGCTTCTTAGTGCTGCGACTGAACCCTTGGGTCACCAGGGAGGCCCTATTAACTCTTTCTTTAAAAAAAAGATTTATTTTATTTGTTAGGCATCTAAGAGCTGGGGTGTAGGCCAGAGGTGGAGGGGGTGAGAGGTTTCACCAGAGACAGAATGGGGAGCAGAACAGGCAATCTACTGAAATACACTGCTGAGGGGAGCAGTGGGCAAGACAGGAGAGGTCTGCTGCACCACGTAGGTTAGCTCCCTGGCTAGGGACTGAACACCTGCTGCAGTGGCTGTCAATAGCTTTCACTCTTGCTCCACCAGGGAGGCCCATAGTAGCCCTTTGTTTCCTTTGACATAATTTGGCATCCCTGACTCTTTTCCTCTATTTTATGCAAATTTCTGTTAGCATAAACAAAAATTGTGTTGTTTTTTTTTTATAGTATAATAATTATTTTGTAAAAATCCTTGAAAGTAGCACTTGTGATACCATCATGGTATCACCTATAAATAAAAATGTTTTAAGAAAATGGTTGAGGGCCTCCCCGGTGGTGCAGCGGTTGAACACTGGGCGCTCATATGGCGCGCAGACCTCTCCTGCTGCCCACTGCTCGCCTCAGCAGTGTATTTCGTCAGTCTGCCTGTTCTGTTCCCCACTTTGGCTCTGGTGAATTCTCTCACCCTCCCGCGCTTCTGACTGTATCCAGTGCTTGTATAAATAAATAAATCTTTAAAAAAAAAAAAAAGAAAGTAGTTGAAATAATAAAAGACTAAGTAAGTGTTATGTGTACATTACTAGATAAGAGCTTACATGTTACTCTAATCCTCACAACAGCCTAGGAGATAGGTACTATTAGTGTTGTCCCCAATTTAAAAAGTCAGAGACAAGATAGGTGTGGACATTCCTGCATTTCCACCCATAAGTATAGCTGAATAGGATTCAAATGGCCTCTTTCCCACATTGTACTGGTGAGACCCACTGTGGTACCCTTTCTGCAGATTTGCATACATTTTAACAGAGAATAAGGCTGTAGTTAAAGAAATGAGTATCTAATTATGGGAGTTTGCAAATCACTAAGTTGACTGAGGGAGTTTATATTTTTTGGAATGGAACATATCTTCACACCCCTAAAATGAAGACACTAAATACACTACTTGTGAGCACAGAGTGAATGTCTTCACTGAACATGGATAATAACAGGGGCTAAATGTGAATGTTTTATTTTTATTTTTTTAAAAGGATTTATTTATTTCATGCATACAAGAACTGGGGTACAGGCCAGAGATGTGGCGGGGGTGTGTGTGAGAGGATTCACCAGAGACAGAGTGGGGAACAGAACAGGCAGACCGACTGAAATACACTGCTGAGGGGAGCAGCGGGCGAGACAGGAGAGGTCTGCTTCGCCATGTGGGTTGCTCCCTGGCCGGCTGGGGATTGAACTCGTGCTGCTGTGGAGGTTGTGGATTGCTTCATAGTGCGGTGCTTAACCCCTTGCGCTATTAGCGGAGGCCCAAGATGAATGTTTTAGACAACTTTGTTGACAAATGATTATTCTACAATGAATTACACATGTTTAAAGTATGCAGTTTGATCAGTTTTGACCTAAGTATACAAACGAAATCATCACAATCAAGAAAATTAACATATCCATCATTCCCCAAAAGTTCCCCACCCACCCACCCCCACCCCCGTCCACTCCACACTTCCATTCTTTTTTTGTTGTTGTTTTTTTAAAGATTTATTTGTTTTTGCATGCAAGAGGTGCCAGTGGGCGGTGAGTGGATTCACCAGAGACAGAATGGGGAGCAGAACAGACCCACTAACTGAAATACATTGCTGAGAGGACCAGCAGGCAGACAGGAGAGGCCTGCTGCGCCATGTGGGTCAGCTCCCTGGCCAGGGATGGAACTCTTCCTGCATTAGCTGCTGATAGCTTCACAGTGCTGAGACTATGAATCCACAAGATTCTTGGGGAATCCTGTGCCCTTGTGCCACTAGGGAGGCCTCATACCTCCATTCTTAAGCAGCTGTTTTTTGTTTGTTTGTTTTTGGTTTTTTACAAATTAACTTATATATGCTAGAGTTTTATATAAATGGAATCCTACAGTATTTGTTCTTTTGATCTCCTTTCAGCATACTTATTTTGAGATCCTTTTGTATCTCAGTTGTTCATTCTAAAGGTGCATATTTTGAATTGTATTTGTTACAAAAATAATTATTTTTTCTCCATTGTGTCTTATCCTTTAGAAGAGGTTTAGATGGGACTGATTGAAATTTCTGTTAAGCCTAAAGTCCCTTTTGGAACTTGTTTTGGTGTGCTCTTTGTAAGTCTTAAGATTCCAAAAGAGAGATTAAAAAAAATTCCTTTGCAAGGATTTAAATGCATTTTTGTTTTCAGTGAATGGTCTTTTAGTCTGCTATTAAGGATCTAATGTAAAACCAAGCAGATAAATTCACTTTTGGAATATAATACAGTATTTCTGAAGATTAACTTTTTTTAAAAGATTTATTTATGCATACAAGCACTGGGGTGTGGGCCAGAGGGGTGTGTGTGTGTGTGAGAGAGAGATAGAGAGAGCGAGAAAGAAGATTCACCAGAGACAGTGGGGAACAGAACAGCCCACTGACTGAAATACACTGCTGAGGGGAGCCGCATGGCTGGGGATTGAACTTATGCTGCAGAGGCTGTGGATAGCTTCATAGTGTTGCATCTTAACCCCTTGTGCCTCCAGGGAGGCCCAAGCTTAACTTTTTTTTTAAGATTTATTTATTTTTATACAAGAATTGGGGTACAGGCCAGAGATGCATGGGTGGGGGGTGAGAGGATTCACCAGAGACAGAGTGGGAAATAGAATAGGCAGATGGACTGAAGTAAACTGCTGAGGGGAGCAGGGGACGAGACAGGAGAGATCTGTCCCACCATGAGGGTTTCTCCCTGGCCAGCCGGGAATTGAACTTGTGCTGCAGTGGCTGCGGAAATTAACTTCTTGATCCTTCTTGGGGAATCTTGAGGGAAGTCGTTCTGCTTGGTCTCGTGAAAAGTGCTTATTTCTGAACTATTCATCTCAAAATTTCACACTGGTATTAGCTATACATATTAAGTTGTAAAGTTCTCATCATTGTGATTTGAATGATTGTGTTATAATACTGCATAAGGACTCAGAAAAAAGTTTCTTTACCCCTCAATCTTGAATAATTGTATTTCAATCTTGTTATGTATTATTGGGAAGAAAAATCTTTTTGTTTGCTGTTTTGAAGAAAACAAAATGCTATTATTGCTAGCCTAATATTACTCTCCCCATTAATTTTCAGGTGGGTGTAATCCATACATTGAGATATTTGAACAGCCCAGGCAGAGAGGAATGCGTTTTAGATACAAATGTGAAGGGCGATCAGCAGGCAGCATTCCAGGGGAGCGCAGCACCGAAAACAACCGAACATACCCGTCTATCCAGGTAATAACATCATTCATTCTCCTGTGTGTTTCTTAGTTGCTTATTTCAGCTGAATAGCTCTATTAAAGACCTTTCTTCGGTCATTTCCTCAGTTTTTCCTTTTTAGTCTTTTAAATTGGTATATTCTAGATAGAGGTCTTGAGACATTTCTTAATTATAGTATTGATTCTACATCTGCGCAGATAGTTAGACATTGTATATTAATCTAAGTAGAGTGATTTATAGTGATTTATACATTGGCAGCTTTTGGGTGGTGATCCCTTTCTTGAATCACAGAGCTAATGAGGAAAAGGCATTCTCTCCTTCCAGAGGTGAGCAAAGTTATTCTTTAGGTTAAAAACATGGATTTGGGAACTCAATTAGAATTCTTTTTTTTTTAAAGATTTATTTATTTATACATACAAGAACTGGGTACAGGCCAGAGGTGCAGAGGATGAGAGGATTCACCAGAGACAGAGTAGGGAGCAGAAAAGGAGGATTGACTGAAATACACTGCCAAGGGGAGCAGCAGGCGAGTCAGGAGAGGTCTGCTGCGCCATGTGGGTAGCTCCCTGGCCAGGGATCGAACTTGTGCTGCAGAGGCTGCAGATGGCTTCATAGGTTGCCTCATAACCCCTTGTGCCACCAGGGAGGCCCTCAATTAGAATTCTTTCTGCAGTCACTTGGCTTAATCTAAGGACTATGGAAGAGAACATTTTGTCTTTCCTGTCCCCACCCACCCACCCATTACCTTTGTTGCCTGTCCCTGATACTTTGGGGTTGCATTGACTGATTTGAAATATAGTCACCTGATAAATATAGTTTTTTCATATTATCATAAATTTTGAGATTAGTTTTTAATTCCACATGACTTCGGTAATAATACTATATAAAAGGTACTGTATATATTATTTATAATTATGATATTGTGGTTATATATTTACATTCATATTTATAATAATGCACCTCATACAATATTTCATACTTCATTTCATTTGATTCTTAGTGAATTTTTTAATCCTTTAAATGCCAATCAAAAACCTTAATGACTGGAGGGCCTCCCCAGTGGCGCAGAGGTTGAGCACTGGGTTGCGAAGCTGCCCGCAGCCTCTGCAGCGCCGGTTCGATCCCCGACTGCTCCCCGGCCACTGGAGGAGGGTCCCACATGGCGCGCAGACCTCTCCTGCCGCCCGCTGCTCCCCTCAGCAGTGTACTTCGGTCCTTCTGCCTGCTTTGCTCCCAGCTCTGGCTCTGGTGAATTCTCTCACCCTCCCACACTTCTGACTGTACCCAGTGCTTGTATGAATGTATGTATAAACCAATCAATCAATAAATAAATCTTTAAAAAAAAATTAAAAAAAAAAAACCTTAATGACTGGAATTTGAAGGTATTAAACTTTTATCAACAGATCTTAATTTACTGTTTTCTAAGTAAATTTACTTATAAAGTAAATGTAGATTTAATTTTTTTTAAAGATTTATTTATTTATTTATGCACACAAGAACCAGGGTACAGGCCAGAGGTGCTGCGGGTGAGAGAATTCACTAGAGACAGAGTGGGAAATAGAACAGGTAGACTGACTGAAATACATTGCTGAGGGGACCAGTGGGTGAGACAGGAGAGATCTGCCTCGCCATGTGAATATCTCCCTGGGTGGCCAGGGATTGAACTCATTCTGCAGTGGCTGCGGATAGTTTCATAATGCTGTGCTTAACCCCTTGCACCACTAGGGAGGCCCAGTATAGATTTACTTTAAAAGTAAAAGTAGATTTACTTTTGTAAATCTGGTTTTCAGTTTTTCCTATTGATCTTAAAGGAAATGCTAAATTATATATTATGCCAATGACAAAATTATGTACTGAATTTCAAATTCCTGATTTTATTCACATGTTTTGACAGCAATATGGATTTGATTAACTAAATCCTTTTTTAAGTGTTTAAATGGGAGTGATGCTATAAAAGGTAAAGAAAACACTATTCTTATCCTTTAAAAAGTGATTTTGTATCTCTTCTCCATTATTCAGCTTTATATAAATCAGCTTTTTTGGGTATGTTCTCTAAAATATTTTTTAAATCTATCCTTATTCCAGTTGGCTCTAAATTCTTTACAGCTTGCATTCTACATTAGCTATCTTACAGTTTTGAGAAGTTACCTTCTCATTCATTCAGAAACACAAGAAATACTTCCTGCTTACTGTTCTTCCTGCTTACTGTTCAAATTAATTTTAAATTCAAAATTAGGAATTTTGGTGACTTCTGCCTTTTGAGTTACCCATGTCATGTGCTGGTTTTTATATTCCCTGCTTTATGCTTGCAAATTTGCTAGCTTCCAAACTAAGCATTAGCTCTTCACCACGCTCAGAATACACTCCTTCCTCTCTCATGTTTAACTTTTCTTCTTTATTCACTTTGTCCTAGTTGTACTTTCTGTCAAAAAATTTAATTTTATGAAACTCAGCTTGCTTTATTGCCTGCTTTATATGCAGTGGACACGTGAGGTATGCTTACTGATTAACAAAAATAATTTTGTGAAATGAAATGTCCCTTAGCAAGTGAATGATCATGTTGGTGCTATCATCCAGTGTACTTACATTTATACTTTAAGGGACATTTGTAGTATAACAATCAATCTGAGTAGTGCATTCAGTGATTTAACATCTAAGTGTTTCTTCATGCTCTCTGATAAAATTTTGGTATAGTTTTACTTGGTTTGAAAGGAAAATAAGCAGAATCAGATGGAAGACCAGCTGAAATTCGGGAAGAAATTAATATGACAAGGAACTGAGAGTTAAATTCTTCCCTATTGGTATTCTCTGGAAGATTTTATCCAAGGTGCAATTTACCTGTCATTTGGACTTTATGTGGTACTAACTACATTATGTAAAGGGAACTCTGATAGTTCAGATTTTGTTTATAGATCATATATTTTATTTCTCTTTTCAGATTAAGAACTATTGTGGAAAAGGAAAAGTGAGAATTACTTTAGTAACAAAGAATGACCCATATAAACCACATCCTCATGATTTGGTAGGAAAGGACTGCAGAGATGGCTACTATGAAGCAGAATTTGGACAAGAACGCAGACCTTTGTTGTAAGTACACAGTCACAGACATCTTAAGGAATAAGGAAGTGTTGACAACTTACTTCATATCCATGTGCCTGTGTTACTTTTTTAGCAGAATAAACTAATTTCTCATTCTACTTCTATTTATGATCGTGTACATTTAAATTTTCTTACCATTTGCATTAGCACTAACCTTTAATTCTTCATTAATAGTTATAGCTCACAATGGTAGCAGGAATACTTACTTATTGTTTTTTTAATTACGTTTTTTTAAGATTTATTTTTTATTCATACAATAATACCCCTGTAGCTGGGTTACAGGCCAGAGGCTTGGGAGAGTGAGAGGATTCACCAGAGACAGAGTGGGGAACAGAACACGCAGACAGACCAAAAGCACTGCAGAGGGGAGTGGTGGGCGAGACAGGAGAGGCCTGCCACACCATGTGGGAATCTTCCTGGTGACCGGGAATCAAACTGGCGCTGCAGAGGCTGAAGACAGCTTCACAGCACTGCGCTCAACCTGCTGTGCCACCAGGGAGGCCCCTATTGTTGATTTTTTAAAAAAGATTTATTTATATATGTATACAAGAGCTGTATATATATACAGATATGCAGTGGGTGAGAGGATTCACCAGAGACAGCATGGGGAACAGAACAGGCACACTGATTGAAATACACTACTGAGGGGAGCAGTGGGCGAGACAGGAGAGGTCTGCTGTGCCATGTGGTTTTCTCCCTGGCTGGCCAGGGATTGAACTCATGCTGCAAAGGCTGCTTATTACTTCATAGTGTGGTGCTTAACCCCTTGCGCCACCGGGGAAGCCCAAGAAATACTTCTTTTTTTATATTATGTAACCTCCGAACAACATTAGGACATTTGAAATGTCCTTTCTTGAAACAGTCTTATTTTTTGATTTTTGTGGGATCAAACTCCCCTGTTTTACTTCCTACTTTTCTGGCTGCTCCTTTTTTTTTGTTTTTAAGATTTATTTATTTATGCATACAGGTCAAAGGTGTTGGGGGGTGAGAGGATTCACCAGAGACAGAGTGGGGAACAGAGCAGGCAGATTGACTGAAATACACTGCTGAGGGGAGCAGCTGGCGGAACAGGAGCAGTCTACTGCTCCATGTGGGTCAGCTCCCTGGCCATGGATAGAACTCATGCTACAGTGACTGCAGATAGCTTCATAGTGCTGTGACTTAACCCTTTGTGCCACCAGGGAGGTCCTGGCTGTTTCTTCTTGATCTTAGTTATAGGCAGTTAAATTTTAGGGTAACCTCAGTTATATGCAATAATGTCCAGTTCTGGCTGTCCTGCCTTTCCGCCAATCCAGGATCCTGATAAGGCTCATAAATTATATTTTGTTATCGTATTTATTTAGTCTCCTTTAATTTAAAACATTTTTCCAGTCATTTTTGAATTTTCATGGCATTAATATTTTTGAAGTCTAGGCTATTTGATTTGAAGATTGTTTTTCAATGTGTATTAATCTACATGGTTGCTCATGATTATATCCATGGTACCATTAATACGAATAATAATTTCATATTAACAGGAAACATTTTGAGCAAGAAATGTGCAAAAGTGAATACTATATTCTCAAAATATCCTTTCTGGAGACATGCAGTACTATTTGTGATTTAATTGACTTTCTTTTGTAAAGAAAAAGTTTCCCTTCCCCTCCTTAAGAAAATACCATGATAGGGCCTCCCTGGTGGCGCAGCGGTTGAGTGCTGGGTTGCGGTGCGAAGCTGCCCGCGGCCTCTGCGGTGCCGGTTCGATCCCCGGCTGCTCCCCGGCCACCGGAGGAGGGTCCCACATGGCGCGCAGACCTCTCCTGCGGCCTGCTGCTCCCCTCAGCAGTGTACTTCGGTCCTTCTGCCTGCTCTGCTCCCCGCTCTGGCTCTGGTGAATTCTCTCACACTCCCGCGCTTCTGACTGTACCCAGTGCATGTATAAAACAACAAACAAAAAATAAATAAATAAAACATGCCTCTATTTAAAAAAAAAAAGAAAAGAAAATACCATGATAGCCCTATGGATTCTTATATACAATCCGCTGAAGTCCTTTACCAGAATTACTGTTTTGATTTTCAAGCTGACCCACATTTGATCAAAAAAACCTTCTTTTGACATGACACTGTCTTTCTCTGAGCACTTACTTTCTGACACAACAGTGTTCAAGACTTACTCATACTTTTCTTGCCCCAGTTCTGAAATCATCATTTTTTACCTAAGGAGCCCTACTTCCTTTCAGGGGGCAATGGTGTTAATCTGATTGTCTTTTTCACTTACTCTCTTAGAATGCCTCAAACAGTGATCTTATCTTTCATCTCAAAATTGGCCTTCCAATATATCTTATCTTAGTGGTTACTGAAAAAGGTCAAACTTTAGGGATGTCACCTCACACAGGTATGCACATTGCTTCACTAAAAGTATCTCATGGGGGCCTCCCTGGTGGCACAAGGGGTTAAGTCTCAGCACCATGAAGCCATGGGCAGCCACTGCAGCACAAGTTCAATCCCTGGCCAACATGCTGACCCACATGGCGCAGCAGACCTCTCCTGTCTCACCTGCTGCTCCCCTCAGCAGTGTATTTGAGTAGATCCTCCTGCTCTGCTCCCCACTCTGTCTCTGGTGAATCTTCTCACTTCCCTCCTGCATCTCTGGCCTACACCCCAGCTCTTGTATACATAAATAAATAAAATAAATCTTTAAAAAAAAAAGAATCTCATAAATTGCTCTAGAAACTGCTCACTTCTCTTAGTGACCTCCATCATCATCACAGTATTGCCATTGAAGCCTAAATGTGGACTGAATGAGTAGTCCCCTGACTGGTGTTCTTGCATCAACATTTTTTTGTACCTCTCTTCCCAGTCTATCTTCCACTTTAGCCAAAGTGATATTTTTTTAAATTTTAATCTTAAGAAATTATTTATTCATTCATTCATTGAGTGATTTTTTTCAAATAGAGATTGGATTGCCCTCCCTCCCTGTCTAAAACATTTTAATGATTTATGTGGAATAAGGACAGTGTTCCTTATATAGTCTACAAGGTACACATGGCCCACTTGTATTTCTAACCTCTTATATTGTACTCCTCTTGAACTGTGTACTCCAATCACAATGTTCTTTCTTTCTCACAATGTTCTGTATTTTTTGCCATGCTGTGTCCCTTCTTCCTGAAATTCTTTCCTCTTCTAGTTCATTTCTATTCATAGTATATTGTCTTCCTGCATGAAGATAAGACAGCATCAGCACAGAAAGGGGCAAACAAGTGGCTTGTCTCCCCTTCCTGAATTGATAGACACTTTTCCAAAATAGGCTCCATGACATCATGTATATCTTCTTTATAAAACTTGTCATGGTTTCAGTTTAGCATTTTTTGTGTGATCACTTAATTTCTTTCTGCTTCACTACTCTAGGGGTCAGAAAACTTTTTTCTGTAAAGGAGCAGATAGTAAATATTCTATACTTTGAAGGCCACATGTTCTTTGGTCGGTGTGTTCAACTCTGTTTTTGCTTTAAAACACCCATAGTAAACAAATCACTTTGGCTGGCTCCAGTAACACTATATTTACAAAACCAGGTGGTGGGCTGGTTTTGGTCAACGGGGCTATAGTTTGCCAGTCCCTGCACTACATTTATGCTCCATGAGGAGGTTTATATAAATGTATTCCTTTCCAGAGTTTGGGTGCATATTAGGAACCCCCAAAATTAGTAACTATGAGTGAATGGGCACGGTAGCACAAGGGGTTAAGCGTCAGCACTGTGAAGCAATCCACAGCTGCTGCAGCACGAATTACATCCTTGGCCAGGGAGCTAACCCACATGGCGCAGCAGACCTCTTCTGTCTTGCCTGCTGCTCCCCTCAGCAGTGTATTTCATTTAGTCTGCCTGTTCTGCTCCCCACTCTGTCTCTGGTGAATCCTCTCAACTCTCGCATCTCTTGCCAGTACCCCAGTTCTTGTATGCATAAATAAATAAATCTGTAAAAAAAAAACCCAACAACTATGAGTGAATGATTGATTCAAATAATCTCTATGATCCTTGGTTTCTTCATGTCAGAAGAAATCCCTACTACTTCTAATAGTTTGTGAATAATCATCAGATATGATTATTCATATGAGACCAAATCAAGTAGCATATAAATATATTAAAATGACAAATTCTTTAAAATCTTTTGTGAAAGAAAAAGTGAGGACCAAGCTAAGCATATTTCAAAGAAGTAGAATACTTTTGCAGGAGAGAATTATAGTTTCAAGAAAGGATTGTGAATTCAATATTTGATTTTTAATTATTGGAGCAGAGGAAGAAATGTCAAAGATTTTCGGTGCTAACAGAATCATAAGTGTGGTGAATGTGAAGAGATGAAGATAGGATGGACACGGAGAGGGGCAAACAAGGCAGACAGTCTCTTACTGCAAGGTGCTATGTGCAGTTTGAATAAATAGTAATGTTATTATAATCAGGTTTTGCTTCCTTATTCACACCCACCCAGCTTTAATGATGTCATGGTTTTTCCATGTGGGAACAAGTATGACTGGTGGTGGCAGGGGAGTTCCCCCCACCATCATCTGTATATACATATGCAAATTAGTAATATTTGTAGCTATTGAGAAGTTTTCCATAAATGACATTTTGAACCTTTGCTTAAATATTATTGTTAGTATTAAACATTTTTGTAATTAAAAAATTTTTCAATGATAAATTACTATTTTAACTTCTTTATAATTCTACATAATAATTTATTTTGCTGCTACTAGCAGTGAAGTCAGAGCTCCCTAAGTATAAGAGAACTACCAGGTACTGTAGTGAACTGGAAAGTGCTTCTTAAATGGGGCTGCAGAGGCTAGTAAGCTATAGCCAGTGTTTCTATGCCAGCACACTGTTGCAAGACTTTAAAACATTCAAGAAAAGCCAGAAGTGCATTTTATATGAAATTACCTGATTTTTAAATGTTGGTAGTCTGCACTTTTTTTTTAAATAAAGGTAAGCACTTTTATGGGCTCAGCAAAACATACCTATGGAAGTAAGCCTATGTGGATCTTTTTGCAACTTTTATTTTACATTATCAAGTACAGAGATTTGATTTGATTATGAATTTGTTTTGGATAATAATTTTAGTTTTCAGCTGTCACTTTCTTGTTAATCTCCATCTACTTTGGTATATTTGACATACTCGTAAGGTATAGTTGTAAATACCATCTGTAAAAATGATATAGTACATGCTATTCTTTGAATGGTTTGCTTAGAAATACAGTCCCACTTTTCTGCCTTTACATCTTTATTATACCAATTGGAAATGTATTTCATGCTTTAATATATTTGTTTAACAATGTGACTCAGTGGTGCTTGATTTCTGCAGTATTAATTAGTACAACTCCATTTATTAGTTTTTGTGTTTTGCTGTAATGCAGTATGAAAAATCTTTTTTTCCTTCTAGTTTTCAAAATTTAGGTATTCGATGTGTGAAGAAAAAAGAAGTAAAAGAAGCTATTTTTTCAAGAGTAAGAGCAGGAATCAATCCTTTCAATGGTATGTTTGATATAATCATTTCTATTATTTGATATTAATTTATTTCTGTAATTTCTGTTTGTATTTTTAACCTGTATTTGAAAAGCTGTTTTAAGTTCTTTGTTCACTTTTCTGCTTGTTGACTTATACATGTGTGTGAGGAATGAAGACTATTCAAAATCTTTCCCAGTGCTGAAAAAAAAAAATCCTTTTGCAGACAAGATTCTCTAGTATCAGTGGAGATTACCATTGTTTTCTATAAGAAAACCTTCTCAAAAATGTTCTAATTATCTTCAATTTGTGGCCTCTTGCCAGTTCAGCAGAAAATATACACTCCTCTTGCTGAATATTATAGGCACTGTGATTATAAGATACTGGTATAACTCAAGAGGATATTCAACAGTGAAACTTAAATTAATCCCAATGTGGAAAAGAAGAATAGAAATGCATAGGAGTTACACAAAATATTTTCGTGTTTGTGCATTTTGCTGGGGTTGGCACTGTCTGGTGTAGCACCTAGTAATAGTCAGTAGTCTGTATTGTTTAAGAAATAAATGACTACCGGGGGCCTCCCTGGTGGCGCAAGGGTTTAAATGTCAGCATTATAAATGTCAGCACTATGAAGCAATCCACAGCCATGAGTTCGCTCCCCAACCAGGGAGGTGACCTACATGGCACAGCAGACCTCTCCTGTCTCGCCAGCTGCTCTCCTCAGCAGTGTATTTTGGTCAGTCCACCTGTTCTGCTCCCCACTCTGTCTCTGGTGAATCCTCTCACACACACCCGCCCGCCCCCCCCCAACCTCTGGCCTATATCCCAGCTCTTGTATGCATAAATAAATAAATCTTAAAAAAAAAAAAAAAAGAAATGACTACCAAGCTACATTGCTGACATCCTCCATTACAGAAGTCTACATTATAAAGTCTCTATACCACTTATAAGTGTGTAATTCAGCAACTGAATGACTAAAATTTTCAAAAAATAGATTTCTTCATGTCATATTTACAGTATTCCTTATATTGTTTGTACTTCCCCTGGATCTATGAAAATAATTTAGGATAATGATTTAATGAATATGTTCCTAGACAAGTACTATGTTTCTATGAACTATAAGTCTGCATCTCTTTTCCCTAGATCTTTATTTTTCATAATATTTATTCAACAATGAAATGTTGAAAACAAAAGTTCCCTTCTTCCCTTTCTAGTGTACTTACCAGAAGAGACTACTGTTAAATTAGATGTGTATTTTTCTAGAATTTTCCTTATACACATATAGTCATGTAAACACATATATATACATATGTGTATATATATATCACATAATCACAGTTTTTAAACAAATGGACTCATGCTATATTTCTTATTCTACTGTTTCTTTTTTCTGCTCAGGAATGTATCTTAATAGTCCATGTTAATAGTTAATATATCCATGTTAATAGTTAAAATCTATTGTTTGGATAGATAGGTTATTTTCATTTTATTTATTTAAAAAGCTGCTTTGAATATGTAATTTGAACTCTTATGTGACTTTTTCCTTAGGTAACTTTTCAGAAGTGGAAATTTTCTAGATCAAGAGTATGCTCTTTTAAAATTTTTGATTCACATTTCTAAATTAAAGAGGCCATCTCAGTTGAGATGCAGTATAAAACAGGAATAATGTAGTTCTACACAAGGAGATTATAAATAATAACTACCATTTATTAAGTACCTTCCCATTAAACAGTCATTTTGGAATAATGCCTTAGCATATCATTGTGATTTTTAGAAGAAATTATAATAACTCTTCATTAGGCACTTTTATCAGCTAAGCCACTGAGCAGACATGTTATGGTTCTTTAAATTGTTTAAAAACTAAATGGCCCTGAATTCAAAAGTCTTTTACATGTAGTACTAACATCTTCCCTATCTTTTCTTCCACTGCTCCTCTTTAAGAACCCTCACTATTTTCAGAAAAACTGTTTTGTTCAGCCTCCCCAGTGCCACGGCGGGTTGAGCGCAGCGCTGTGAAGTTGTCCGCAGCCTCTGCAGCACCAGTTCAATTCTTGGCCAGCCAGGGAGAGTCCCACATGGCGCTGCAGACCTCTCCTGTCTTGCCCGCTGCTCCCCTCAACAGTGCACATTGGTCCTTCTGCCTGTTCTGCTCCCCGCTCTGTCTCTGGTGAATTCTCCCACCCTCCCGTGCCTCTGGCCTGTACCCCAGTGCTTGTATAAATAAATAAGTCTTTTTAAGAAATTAAAAAAAAAAAAAAAACTGTTTTGTTCATTTACCCTGGCCATCTCTCATTTCCATTTTCTCCATTTTTTTTTACTATCAGTCATTTCAGAACTCTGTCATCCTTCAGTGGCTCCAAGATACTCTTTAGCAGTGATTCTCAATGTGAGTGTGCATAGGCGTCTCTTTCTTAGTGCTTATTAAAAATGTAGATTCCAGGGCCTCCCTGATGGCGCAGGCAGTTGAGTGCCGCACTGTGAAGCTGTCCGCAGCCTCTGCAGTGCCAGTTTGATCCCAGCTGGCCAGTGAGGGTCCTACATGATGCCGCAGACCTCTCCTGTCTCACCTGCTGCTCCCCTCAGCAGTGTATTTCATCAGTCTGCCTGTTTTGTTCCCTGCTCTGTCTCTGGTGAATCCTCTCACCCTCCCGCAAATCTGGCCTATACCCTGGTTCTTGTATAAATAAATAAATCTTTTAAAAAAAACAAAAAACTTAAGGGCCTCCCCTGGTGGCGCAGTGGTTGAGCGCTGGGCTGCGAAGCTGCCCGCAGCCTCTGCAACGCTGGTTCGATCCTCGGCCACTGGGCAAGGGTCCCACATGGTGCGCAGACCTCCGCCCGCTGCTTCCCTCATCATTGTATATGGTCAGTCTGCCTGTTCTGTTCCCCGCTCTGGCTCTGATGAATTCTCTCACCCTCTCATGCTTCTGACTGTACCCAGTGCTTGTGTAAATAAATAAATAAATCTTAAAAAAAAATTTAAAAAAATTGTAGATTCCAGGTCATATTCCCACTTACTTAATAAGTCTGGTATGGACCTATGACTGCATTTTAACAACCATCTAGATTGGTGTTTCCTGACTTACTTGACTGTGATAGTAGGAAATAGATTTGATCTCTCTGCTTAATATGTACACATATATAGATTAAAAAATAGGCCCACTGCATGTGGTTTTCCAATCCATTAAGTTAATTTTATGACCATAAAGTCCCAAAGTACAATTTGGAAATAGCTACTCTCAATGACTCAGATACAAATGATCCTTGGAGACTACAATTTGAGAAACTAACTATACTTCTCAAGTTCAAATTCCAGGGCATGGCATTCAGAACCTTTCATGATCTTATCCTCATTCTCTATTCCAGCACCACTTCTACCTTTCATTCTCTGCTTCAGGTTTCCACCTACCCTTCTTCTAACTCTGAATACACACCTGCACACTTCATTTTTGCCATTAGGAGTTATTTGTTATGTTAGAAGCGCCACTTATGCATGCAGTTCCTTTGCATTCAGTGCCCTTATTTCCCTGGTAAATTTTTCCTGTCTAGCCTTCAAATTTAAGATTAAGGGTTTCCCTGTCCTTTCCACAGAATGAAGTATTCTTCTGTCTTCCCAAAATTCTGTACATATTTCTAAGATGATTTGCTCTATCTTTATTAAATGTTTCTCCTTCACTAAATCATAAGACTCTGGAGGATAGAGACTATCTTCTGTGTATTTCTGGCTTAATAAACATTTGTTGAAAGAATTAATGAACACATGATAGAGTGAATGAAAATGCTTTGTTTGTACTTACCTACTAAAAATATTCAAGTTGCTTACCTTACTTGAAATACCTTGAAATCATTCTCAGTTCTCTCAAGCCCTGAGGTAATACATTCCTGACTGTATCGCCCACTTAGCAATTGATTATGAAAAGCTTTGTGGTATCTGCTGGATCATTTATTTGTTTAGCACTTTTCTTCTGAAATGAATTTCATGATCATTGTGAACAGGGCCTTTGGCACCTAACTAGTGTTTTATTGAATCTCTCTTTACAACTAAGAGTTAATACATTGCTTACTGTTATAAATAGGATTCCCAACTTAATTATTTGTGTATTCATTGAACAGATTTTTGCCTTCTTTAATCCCTTTAGTCCTAGGTTGTTCTTAGGTATTTGAACAAAACAAAGTCCTGCCTTTTAAGAGTGTATGTTCTAATGTAGCGAAATCAGTAATTAACAAATCTACAAAATAAGTATAATTTATTAGACAAAGAAAAGTGCTAAGGGAAAAAACAGCAGGGTAAGGGTCCAGGAACCCATAGTTAGGGGAATGGTTTATAATTTTTTAAATTGTATGGTTAAAGTAGGCTTTTTCCTATTCTGATGCAGTTTTCATAATAGAAAGTCATTTTTTTTTTAATCTTGAAATTATATAAACTGTGCATTTCTAATAGGCAAAACGAAATTTAACCCCTCTGAGAAAACTTGAAACACCAAAAAACAAAATAACTAGAACTCAACTATAGAATTTTCCCTTTTTTGGCTGTTTATGTTATTTTCAGAATATGTTAGTTCAGATTCTACCACTACCATTTGTCAGAGCCGAACAATTTCTGTGTCTATGTTTATAGATGTATCAACTAATATAAGAAAATTCTGATAAAGAATTATAAGAGACTTAAATGACTTTATTTTTCTCATATTTATGGACAGTAGAATTGGAACTATTTAGCAGAAAAGGATCTACAAATTCTGATCTAGGCTGATGCTCAGTCTGTTTTCTGAAGAGCATCTGTGAAAATTCAAAGACTATTGAAAATTATTCTTTGCATAGGGTTATTTTGTGTGTTACATAGTCTAGTATGTTTTAAAACCAGTCCTTATCTTTTCTTGTCATTGGTTCTTTTTTTTTTTAAAGATTTATTTACTTATGCATATAAGAACTAGGGTACACAGGCCAGAAGTTTGGGGGGGGGGTGAGCGGATTCACCAGAGACAGAGTGGGGAACAGAACAGGCAGATTGACTGAAATACATTGCTGAGGGGAGCAGTAGGCGGGATGGGGGAGGTCTGCTGTGTCTTGTGGGTCACTTCCCTGGCCGGGAATTGAACTCGTGCTGCTGATAGCTTCATAGAAGCTGCTGATAGCTTCATAGGTTGCTTCTTAACCCCTTGCACCACCAGGGAGGCCCTCGTTAGTTCTTTTAAACAGGAACTATTTCTTGCAAATAAGGTATACAGCAATCAAGTGATAAACTTGAGGCTTCGTGTACAAATTTTCTATTGTGTGTCAAAGTATAAACTAGGCAAATAAGGAGTCTAAGGACTCCAGTATCAAATTTTAACAATGTCCATTTAACTGGAACAAAAGAATGAGTTATACTTTACAGAATTCTTACTGCTAAAGCAAGAAAAAATTATAATTTTCTAGCTATGTATTTTATGATATAGAAATTCTAATATTCAGTGAATAAGTCATAGAATTTTGACAGTAAAGAATTTGCAATTCAGTTTTAATAGGCATTTTTCTATTTTTCCATGTGTAGAAGACATTGAATTGTTGAAAGAGCACTGTTTTTGTAGTTGAGTTTTAGGAAAATACACACCACCAGTATATAGTCTGAAAAGGAACACAGTTTTTATTTTTTTTTTAAGATTTATTTATGCATACAAGAGCTGGGGTACAGGCCAGAGATGTGGTGGGTGAGAGGATTCACCAGAGACAAAGTGGGGAGCAGAAGGGCAGATGTACTAAAATACACTGCTGAGGGGAGCAGCGGGTGAGTCAGAGAGGTCTGCCGTGCCATGTGGGTCACTTCCCTGGCTGGAGATCGAACTTGTGCTACAGAGGCTGTGGATAGCTTCATAGTCCTGCATCTTAATCCCTTGTGCCACCAGGGAGGCTCAGAACACAGTTTAATAAGCTGAGTAGTCTCTGACATAGATTCTCATCTCTAAAGTCTGGTTTAATAAAAGAAAAGCCTTTCCTTTCAGCTTAACACTTGAAGCTTAAAAAACAAGGGAAAAATGACTCTTGTGTACTTAATTATCCTTCCTTTGCAGTCATTTTAGTTTCTTCTAAGCCCTCTAGGCTTAGAAATCAGGGTATTTCTTTTATGCCTTCAGTACTCCTTATAACACTTCTCATGTTATATTAGTTTCATTTATACACATATTTCTTATCCTGTCACTTTTTTCATAATCCATATTTGTCATTTATTTTAATGTGTAGTACATAATAAAAGCTTGCCTTTTAACTAAACACATCAAATATAATTATTTTAAACTTCATTATTTGAATCCTTTGTGGTCTATTTCTATAGTCTTGTTTTTCTTTTTTTTTTCAGTTTTCTTTTTTAAATTTATTTATGCATACAAGAACTGGGGTACAGGCTAGAGATATGGGGAGTAAGAATTTACCAGAGACAGAATGGGATGCAGAACTGGCAGACTGACTGAAATACACTGCTGAGGGGAGCAGCAGGCAAGGCAGGAGAGGTCTGCTGTGCCACGTGTGTCAGTTCCTTGGCGGGCCAGGGATTGAACTCATGCTGCAGAGGCTGTGGATAGCTTCATAGTCATAGTAATGTGCTTAACTTCTTGCGCCACCAGGGAGGCCCCCTTGTTTTTCTTTTCTTAAAAAATTTACCTTATCTTGTCTCATATATCTGATTATTTCAAATAGAATACCAGTGATTATATGAAAAATTGCAAAGATTTTAGGTCCAGCATGCTCTTTCTCTTCAGAACATTTTCTTCTGACTAGTCACACTAGCATTCCCAAATTACCTAAAATCAGTGAGCAATTTAAATTATTTGAAGCTGAGTTTTCATCCCTTGAGAAGGATATCCAGTTCACCCTTACCTTGTAGGTATTGCTCCTTACCAGAGCCTCCATTCTTAGCAGATTCAGCTCCCTTTATTTTATGAAGTCTTTGTCTCAACTGCTCATCCTCTTAGCCACCTCTTACTAAATTGGCAAGAAAAAAGTATTCTTTGACTCTGAACTTACCTCTCTGGGTTTCTGTGATTATTGTTATTTATAAGAAATGTACATGAATATACATTTCTGTTATAGAGCTTGGAATTTGATAAATGATAAGAGAAAAAAAAGAAAGGGTTTTATTTTGTTATTCATAACATGCCACTTTCAATCACACCTGACTTTATTTTAATGAGGTGGCTTTTGGAAAACCCCAGAGGGCGGGGGAAGGGGCCACTGATTGTCCACTGAACCATACTATTTCAAATTTGGAGCTTTCAATCTCAGTTCTCTCACCTGTTGGAACGGGAGAAAGACAGAAAGACAGGAGGTTCAATTGATCAACAGAAACCAAAGATTTAATCAACTATGCCTAAAAGAGAAGGCCCCCATAAAATTTCTAACCCAAGGAGTTTGGAGTTTCTAAATTGGTGACTATGTGGAGATGCTGAGAGAGTAATATGTGCAGGGAGGGATTGAAAGCTCTGTGCAGCTCCTACACTCTTGGAATTATGAATCTCTTCCCTTTTCCTGAGTTGTATCCTGCTATAATAAACTGAAAATCTAGTGCACAAGGGTCAGCACTTAGTTAAATTGTAGGACACTCAGAAGTGTTGGTGCACAGTTAGTAGAAATAGGAATGTATGTCTTAGTTTTCTTTTCCCGTATGTTGGCTACATGGTTCTGCTCTCCCTCCCTCAAATGACTCATCTTGATCCCTAAAGTCTCTGATACCTTAGGACAGATTTTCTTCATTTTTGTCCCACTTTTCTAGTTCTCATGGTAGAGTGGGTCCCAATGCATACTATCTACCCTACCTCCCTTCATCAATTTTTCCTTTACAGTTTTCTTGACCAACTTTTGAAAATGTCTAAATATTTGATTGCTCAAACACTCTTTTTTTTGTTACTTAATACTTTAAGCCTACAAAACACTGATTTTAGAGAGACTCCTTTATTTTGCAATGCCTTTTCTTTTTAAAATTTATTATTATTTTTTTAAAGATTTATTTTTATTTATTTATACAAGCACTGGGTACAGTCAGAAGCGCGGGAGGGTGAGAGAATTCACCAGAGCCAGAGCAGGGAGCAGAGCAGGCAGAGGGGCAGCGGGCGGCAGGAGAGGTCTGCATGCCATGTGGGACCCTCCTCCGGTGGCCGGGGAGCAGCTGGGGATCGAACCGGCGCAGCCGAGGCTGTGGGCAGCTTCACAACCCAGCGCTCAACCGCTGCGCCACCGGGGAGGCCCAATTTATTATTTTTTTAAATGGAGGTAAATGGCCTTTTAAAAAAATTCATTTTTCAGTCACTCGCTGAGATATTGTTTAATAAACATCTATTTTATGTAAGTCACTATATTCCATGCCTAGTAAAATATGAGGATGCACCTGACCACATCTGCCTTCTTGGAACTTAGTCGAAAGGGTCGATAAGGTGTGCATACATAATTATCAATTAAAGTGTGTAAGAGAGGTGTAGATCAAGTGTTGTACGAAGAGAGAGGAGATATGTCTTCTATTTCAGAGAATGAGATTAGGCTTTGCAGAAAAGAAGTAGTTTTGAACCAGATTTTGGTCCTGATTCCTGCTTACTGGTCAGTGATTTTTAATCATGCTTTTCAAAAATGGAAGTAATTATGATGTTATACTAATTATATTCCCACACATTAAGAAAATTGAAAGTAAAATTCCATAAAAGCAATTTTTAGAGAAGGTAGAGTTTTTTTCTCTTTGATGGAACAATTATGTGACTAAATGTTTTTAAGCTTTGATTGATTAACCAGTTCAGTTTTCTTTTATGCACCATTTAAAAAAGTTTTAAATAAACTTCTATCAAGATCTAACTTATGTACAATAAGATCCACCCAAATTATGTATACATGGTACCACCACAGTCAAGATAAAAAACATTTCCACTACCACCCCCAATTTCTTTGGTCCCCTGCCCAGTCAGTTCACCCTGACCTGTTCTAGTCGACTATTAATTTGCTTTCTATTGCAATAGACTCAGTCTTTCCTAGAATTTCAGGTAAATGGAAACATATAGTATGTATTTTATTTAATTTTTAAAGATTTATTTACTTATGCATACAAGAGCTGGGGTATAGGCCAGAGGTACGGGGAGGTGAGAGGATTCACTAGAGAGGGATGGAGAGTAGAACAGGCCCATTGACAGTGGCTGCCAATACCTTCATAGTGCTGAGACTTAATCCCTTCATCACCAGGGAGGCCCCAAAGTATATATTTTATATCTGGTTCCTTTTGCTCAGCTTAATATTTTTGAGATACATACATGTTGGGGTGTTTATCCTAATTTGTTCTTTTTTGTATGACTGACAGTTTGTTCATTTTTTTTAAAGATTTATTTATTTATGCATATAAGAACTGGGGTGCAGGCCAGAGATGCAGGGGGTGAAAGGATCCACCAGAGACAAGAGTGGGGAACAGAATAGGTAGACCGACTGAAATACACTGCTGAGGGGAGCAGCGGGCGAGATGGAGAGGTCTGCCTTGCCATGTGGGTTTCTCCCTGGCCAGCCGGGGTTCGAACTCATGCTGCAGCAGCTGTGGATTGCCTCATAGTATGGTGCTTAACCCCTTGCGCCACCAGGGAGGACCCTGTTTGTTCATTAATGTAAGTTTGTTTTTAAACTTCTCAGGAGCACTTACCTACTATTATTGATAGTTTATTTTTGTATGTATTGATTACTCATCTTTGGAATTGAGAAAAATTAATGTCTTGACAACTATAAACCAGAGACACACTATGGGTGGAGGGTGGGGAGAGGAAGGAATAGGGTCAAAATAAAGGGGGGGGCTCCCCTGGTGGCGCAGCGGTTGAGTGCTGGGCTGCGAGGCTGCCCTCAGCCTCTGCAGCGCTGGTTCAATCCCTGGCGGCCAGCGAGGGTCCCACATGGCATGACAGACCTTTCCTGCCGTGCCCACTGCTCCCCTCAGCAGTGTATTTCGTCAGTCTGCCTGTTCTGTTCCCCACTCTGGCTCTGGTCAGTTCTCTCACCCTCCCGTACTTCTGACTGTACCCAGTGCTTGTAAAAATAAATAAATAAATCTTTAAAAAAATAAAAATAAAGAGGGGGGTGGCAATTGTATGGGGAATATAACCAAAATGAAAATGCATACATTGTGCAAAAATGAAAAATGATGAAAGAATTATATAAAATAAAATATTAACAAAATTAATGTCTTGAACTTTAAATTTATGATGCTACAAAAAATTAAATTTGAAGAGGTAGATTTCTCATTGCATATATAATTGTGCCAGTAATCTGCTATGATACAGGTGTTTGTCTCAGCATTTTCACCTTTTAGTTGTCTAAATATGTGCTTATAGAACCTTTCAATTGTTAGGCTTAAAATTGCTGATAATTTTTGGGGCCTCCCTATTGGCACAGGGCTTAAAGTCTCAATGCTGTCAAGCTATCAGCAGCCACTGCAGCACGAGTTCGATCCCTAGGCAGGGAGCTGACCCACATGGAACAGCACACCTCTCCTGTCTCACCCACTGCTCCCCTTAGCAGTGTATCTCAGTAAATCCGCCTGTTCTGCTCCCCACTCTGTCTCTGGTGAATCCTCTCAACCCCCTCTCCCCCGCACCTCTGGCCTAGACCCCAGTTCTTGTATATATAAATAAATAAAATAAATCTTTTTTAAAATGCTGATACTTTTAAATGTTGTAATAGCTACTGAGACTGAAGTGTAGTTTAACTTTAAAAGTCAAGAATATGCTGTTTTTATTAGTTATTGCCTGGAGGACTAAGGAGTTTGAGCTTTAACTGTGTTTTCTAATTTAGCATTATATATTTTAATAGTTTCTGAAAAATAAAATTTCATGTAATACATATATTTCACATTTTAAAAAATATGACTATTATGATTTACTGCTACAGCTAATGGCATTTGGATTTATTTTCAGATAGCAATTTAACAAACTCATTGTAGTATAGTCTATAAAAATGGGGTTTTATATTTTTTTCAGAGCTGCAAGATGTTTTCTCCTTAAGGTAATCCTAACCTGCACATATTTCTAGGGAAACCCTGTTGTTTCCATCTCCAAAATATTGCTCTGAATATATTCCTGTGATATAATTTTTATGCGAATCCTATGTAAGATTTTTCAAATAGAATTCAATTTTTAAGAGCATAGACCGGGTTCAATGACCTAGTATGAATTCCTACTTTACCACTTCTTAGCTGTGAAACTTTAGACAAGTAATTTTCTCTCTTAAAAATCAGTCTCTATGTAAAATGGGAATGATAGTAATTCTTGTACAGGTGGAGGAGATCATTTAAAATCTTTAACATAATGGCTAGACTTAATTTGTAAAATTAATAAATGAATACCTATTCTCAGTTGTGTATAATGTGCAGCTATTTTTTATTAACTTGTTTTGTTATTAATGTCAATTTGGGATTATGCTGTACTATTTCAGATCAGATGGCTATAGGATAGTAATTTCTTGACTGTCTATAACTTATGATTTCTGTTATCTGTTGCCTACATAATAATAAAAGGATTCTTAAGATTGTATACCATTTTTTTTTTTTGTTAGTACAGATTTGGGTACTACTCAAGGTTATTGGATATATTGGGAAGGGAGGGAGACCTAGTTGGATTTTAGTTCTATGTGACAATTCTACATTCTTAAAAATACGTACTCTTTAGTCCCTGAACCACAGCTGTCTGATATTGAAGATTATGACCTCAATGTGGTGAGATTATGTTTTCAAGTTTTCCTCCCTGATGCACATGGTAATTTGACAACTGCTCTACCTCCCGTTGTCTCTAACCCAATTTATGATAACCGTGAGTACTTTGTTTTCTTGTGTATAGTTGGCTTTCTTAATAGTTTATTTTTAAATATTTTGATAATTCGGAAGAATATACTTGTTACAAGAATAATTCAAACAGTTATGAAGTAGATAAGGAGATAAAATTTCCATAATCTCATTCTCCCAAAAAACCCCATGATTCTCAGGTACATATTTTACTAGTTTCTCCTTCATATATATGCAAAAACATTACCAGTATCATCATTTACACAATCTATTTTTGACAACTTAAAAAAAAAATCATTACTATTCTTTTTTTAGACCTACTTTTTTTCTTTTAGCAATATAATTTAAACCTTTCCCTTTCAGGTATCTTATTCTTTTCTGTAACTGTATGTTTCTTTATGACTATATCATAATTTTAATAAACCATTACCTCATTATAAGACATTTGAATTATTTCCTTCTTGATTTTTTCTTTTTTCTTTTTTTTTTAGACTGTATTTTTATTTATTTATTTATTTATTTTATAAATTTTATTGTTATATTCCCCATACAATTGCAGCCCCCCCATTCTGACCCCAATCCCTCCCCTCCTGCCCCCGCCCCCCAAAAAGTGTCTCTGGTTCATAGTTTTTTGTTGATTTTGATTTTCACTTTCTTATATTCATTTTCCTGGTCCCTTATTTAAGTTTTCTAGATTCCTGCTATGAGTGAGACCATCCGGTATTTTTCTTTTTCTTTTTGGCTTATTTCGCTGAGCATGATCCCTTCCAGCGCCATCCATGTTGCTGCAAATTGCATGTGTTTATCTTTTTTGAATGCTGAGTAATATTCCATGGTATATATGTACCACATCTTCTTGATCCAGTCATCTATTTTTGGGCATTTGGGTTGTTTCCAAAGCTTTTTTTTTCTTTTTTCTTTAACAAATTTTACTGCAGTAAATATCCTTGTGTGTGCCTATTTGTACATAAATTTATAAATTAGCATAAATTTATAGAGTAGAAATGTTGACAAATGCTAGATCCAAGGATATGGATGTTTAATTTTAAAAGATTATGAAACTGCCCTCATACTCTATGTGTGTGTGTGTGTGTCTGTGTGTGTCTGTGCGCACGCGCACACGCGTGCACAAGTAATAAATACATACTTACATATGTCTCCCAGTAGTCTATGACTGTGCCAGCTCTACATGTAGAAGGATAGTGGGACATAGGGCTATAAAGGTAGGTCAGAGTATCTCATGGAGAGTTTTGAATGCCAGGGAAAGTTGGAATAATATTGGCCAAATAATAGGAATTATGGAAATTTGATTGCCATAGTGTTCTGGCCATGATTTAAGATTAATCTGGTGAGTATGTATGATGGATTGGAAGACTCCAAATTTAGAAACAGGAGAGGTTTACTTACAGAGCCTGTCATTGCCTAGAAATGAAGTTACAAAGCTCCTGCCCAACCAGGTTGGCAGTACAGTTATAAAAGAATGGGACACATGGAAGGTTAATGTATTAGTGTCCTTAATTTACCTATCACTAAAAATTTTATCCATCCTGTAAATTGTTTTCCTAATGTTCTCTCCTTCAAGAAGGATAAAATGTTATGAAGGTACCAACCCATTAAAGAAATTTGTTTATATTTAGGTGCTCCTAATACTGCAGAATTAAGGATTTGTCGTGTAAACAAGAATTGTGGAAGTGTCAGTGGAGGAGATGAAATATTTCTACTCTGTGACAAAGTTCAGAAAGGTATTTATTTGTTGTTTATCTCTTTGAATTCTGAATATATTTTAGATTAATATATACATTTTACTTTGTTTTACCTTTGTTATTTTTTGCTTTCTTGTTTACTAGATGACATAGAAGTTCGGTTTGTATTGAATGATTGGGAAGCAAAAGGCATTTTTTCACAAGCTGATGTACATCGTCAAGTAGCCATTGTTTTCAAGACTCCACCATATTGCAAAGCTATAATGGAACCAGTAACAGTGAAAATGCAATTGCGGAGACCTTCTGACCAGGAAGTTAGTGAATCTATGGATTTTAGATATCTGCCAGATGAAAAAGGTCTGACTTTTTGGTGATAATGTTTTACATAGTACTTAAAGTTAGTGCTGCTAATAACATTTTCTTGTAAGATGTGAATATTGTTAATGTTTATTCATAATCTGTTTCTTTTCTGAAAGTTTTTAATTAATTTAGACTTACTGGTCTTTATGCCCTTTGTATCTTTTTCTAAGGAAAGGAATCTGAAATAATTCTAAAATTATCTATCAAGATTTGTTTTATTTTTGAGTTTCTGTTTTCCTCCTTTTTTATATCCTTTTTATTATGGCAAATTTGCCATGCTGAGTGGTCTCCATTTTGGCCCTTATCTACCCTTGTTGCATGAATTGACCCTGTTAACATAGGTACTACAGGAAAAAACATGAATGTTATTAGCTGTTTTTTCACTGAGAGAAAAATACCCTTACTTGGGACACATCTGCAACATTTATTAAATCCATATTATATACGTTTATTCAAAGCAATTTCTATATAGGTGTTTTATAAAACACTGGTTTACTTATTAAAGAAAAGGAAGCTTAATTCTGTGATGACTTACATATTTTCCTGGTTCTTTTTTAACCAGATACTTATGGCAATAAAGCAAAGAAACAAAAAACAACTCTATTTTTCCAGAAAATATGGCAGGATTGTGGTAAGAATATTTTGATTTGTATTTAAATATTGTTTCTTTATTCATTTCTTCAAGTTTGAACTGTTAATGTTGTTTTTCAAATTATATTTAATAATGGAAAAATTTTTTATCATAGCAGTTAATTTTCCTGAAAGACCTAGAACTGGTCCCCCAGGATCAAGCGGAGAAGGAAGATACATCAAAAAAGGTATTTTAACAGTCTAAGTATGACTAAGAATCAGAAAGACCAGTGGAATTCTATTCTTAAAAATAGATTCTTTGATCCTACTAATATTCTTTTATGCTTTGAATATTGAATGAATTGACCTCAGCTTTTGAAGGTCCTATTAGAAACTGGCGCATTTGTTCAAGAAATTACGTTGCTTTCATATGGTGATAATTAGAGCATGTTGTGAAAAAATGGTTCACATCTGACCAGACAGCTAACTTTATAAAGTTTTATTGGAACATACTCATTTGATTACATATTGTCTATGGTTGTTCCCCAACCCTGCAAGTTGAGCAATTTTGACAAAGGCTGTATATAGCCCACAAAGCCCAAAATATTTACTGTCTGGCAGTTTATAGAAAAAAACATTGCCAACTTCTGATTTAGCTAATTAAACCAAAAGTTAATTGGGAGTGTTTTGTCCACTTACATTCTTAAATCACTGCTTTTTCCTGGTTTATTATATACAGCCATCATAATATATGTAAATACAGAATCCTTAATTTTTTTTTTTTTTACTCAGAATTTTATCAGAAATTATTATGTCAGAGTAAATCTTAATACACTTTAGAAAGTTATGTGGATCTCTTCAGTCATCCCGAATGAGTGTTTCCTTCATCTTTCCATTTTCTCCTAAAAATGGAGAATATAAAAATCTTTTGACTATTTGGACCCCATTAATTAAATTCTGATATTTATGTTTTACTTTTCAAAAATGCTTTTAGGGACCTCAAAAGCTAGATTTTTCTATTTAACTGGAGTGAAATGCCAAAGTAACTTAATAAAATTATTTTATACATATTGTAAAACAGTTAAGTATTACAGAATTTAGTTCTGGACTTGTAATAATTTTAGTTCTAGTTAACATTTTTATTTGAAATTTTTACATCAGTTTCCTTGAAAATTTTTTGTGTATTTATGCAATTTTAATTTAGAAATAATGCTTTTTACAGTTTTTATTTTAGCTTTGTAAAAGTACATTTTTCCCTCCCCCCACAGAATCGAACTTGTTTTCTCACAGTCCAGTTTTAACAGAAATGGCCAGACCTTCAGAAGTTTCAAGTCAAGCAGAATCCTACTATTCCTCGTCTGTGACCATTTCAAGTGCATTGTCACATCATCCTTCAGCCATACCCTCGATGGTACCTCAGACTCCTTCAAGCTGGTCATCAGTGGCCCCATCCACTTCACACTCAGGCAGTACAAATCCAAGTAGTTTTCCAACAGGGACGCTTCCCTCTAATTCACAAGGTATCTCATCACTCTTGGAAATACCAGTTGTGAATGATTTGAATGCTTCTAATGCTTGCATTTATAATAATATTAGTGATATAGGCAGAATGGCAGCATCATCCATCTCACCACCGGATTTATATGGTATTTCTGATACCAACGTGCTGCCTAACTGTCATGTGAATATGATAACACCTAGTAATGATAGCATGAGGGACACTGATAATCCAAGACTCATGAGCATGAATCTTGAAAACCCCTCATGTAATTCAGTGTTAAACTCAAGAGACTTGAGACAGTTCCATCAGATGTCTTCTTCCAGTATGTCAGCAGGCACCAATTCTAGTTCTGCTTTTACTTCACAATCAGATGCATTTGAGAGATCTGACTTCAGTTGTGCGGATAACAGCATAATAAATGAGTCAGGACCATCAAACAGCACTAATACAAACAGTCACGGTTTTATTCAAAGTAGTCAGTATTCAAGTATTGGTAGTATGCAGAATGAGCAATTGACTGACTCATTTGAGTTTGGATTTTTTTCAGACAGCTTGTGAGATGTAAATGGTGATTCAAGGTTTAAATCCTTTTAAATGTGTGCAGTTGTTTTATGTTACATAGATGCAGTATTTTATATTTCTCTGAGGCTATAACAACAGGGATTTTTGTTTTTGTTTTTAATGTATAATAGTCCAAAAACTTCTTCATTGAGAAGAGGTATGTAAAACAGGGTGTGTAGGGGATTCCTCTAACAGGCAGTCTTAGCTCTGGAGATCCTGATTTAGCTGTCGGAGGATTTGTCAGGGTATAATGAAAGGTGAATGCTCATTGCTGAAGCTGTAGCTGAAAGAGAGGGATGAACTCATTTCTCCCTTCAGGAAGAGCTGGAAAAAGTCCAGCATTTATAGAAAGCTTTTGCTTCAAGAGTAGATAAATCCACCCAGACTGAGCTGTGTGATGATGTCCTATAAAATCCTACATAAGCACTGAAAGTTACTTTCAACCTAAGTTAAATCATTATTTGACCATCTAAGTGTATGATGAATCTGTGACATGTTAAAATGAATAAAATCAATTTTTCCATTAAAAAAAAACTTTGGGTATGTAGAATACAAAGTAAAAGGAAAATTCCAAACTAGAAAAAGGACTTTACTGTTTCTTCTCTTGAAACCTGATACTGTGTGCACTGGGAATTAGAGTCCCATCACATTTTTCCAAGGACCAATTTCAGAACAGTAGATCTCATTTTCCAAACCTCCTTTTATATACTGCTTCAATAATGTATTAATGCATTTTTAGTTAAATGAATGAACTAATATTTGCTTTTAAGCAAATTTAAGGTAAAACCTGTAATGACTATGTCATTGAAAAAATTACTTATAATTTGGGCCAAGGTGACCCCTAAGGGGTTTTCTGAGGCTTGTTGAAGAAGACATAACAAAATTCCTTTAAAATGTTAAGTTGGGGTCCTCCCTGGTGGCACAAGGGATTAAGTCTCAGCACTATAAAGCTATGGGCAACCACGATCCCTGGCCAGAGAGGTGACCCACTTGGCACCTGTCTCCTGTTTCTCCCCTCAGCAGTGTATTTCAGTCAGTTCACATGCTCTGCTCCCCACTCTGTTTCTGGTGAATCCTCTCACCCCCCTCCCCGCACTTCTATCCTATACCCCAGTTTTTGCATGCATAAATAAATTAAATCTTTGTTTAAAAAAGTGTTAAGTTGGGCAGAAGGTAAAGTGAGCTTTACCTTGAAGTCCAAATTCTTTGTATTGCTGATAACTTTAACTTTACTACTTATGTTTTGAAGGAAGATTTCTTTAGAGCTCTCTTTTTTATTATGTCTTCAGTTCCTGTTATTGCATACAATTTCTTACTGTCAACTCCCAGTTTCACTACTAGCTGAGACCTGTCCCCAGAACTCCAGCTTAAAGCTTATGCGTATGTGTAAAACTGACTTTTTGACTTCTCTGAGACATTTAATTAAAGCTCAAATTCAACATACCCAAAACTGAATTCTTTTTTTTTTTAATTGTTATATTCCCCATACAATTGCAGCCCCCCCATTCTGACCCCAATCCCTCCCCTCCCGCCCCCGCCCCCCTAAAAGTGTCTCTGGTTCATAGTTTTTTGTTGATTTTGATTTTCACTTTCTTATAGTTATTCATTTTCCTGGTCCCTTATTTAAGTTTTCTAGATTCCTGCTATGAGTGAGACCATCCGGTATTTTTCTTTTTCTTTTTGGCTTATTTCGCTGAGCATGATCCCTTCCAGCGCCATCCATGTTGCTGCAAATTGCATGTGTTTATCTTTTTTGAATGCTGAGTAATATTCCATGGTATATATGTACCACATCTTCTTGATCCAGTCATCTATTTTTGGGCATTTGGGTTGTTTCCAAAGCTTAGCTATTGTAAACAGTGCTGCTATAAACATAGGGGTGCAGGTGTTCTTTGGAATTGATGTTTCTGTGTCCTTTGGGTAAATACCTAGGAGTGGAATTGCTGGATCATATGGAAGCTCTATGTTTAGTAGGTCCAGAAATCTCCACACAGCTTTCCACAGTGGTTGGACCAGTTTGCACTCCCACCAACAGTGCAGAAGAGTTCCTTTTTCTCCACACCCTCGCCAACATTTGTTGTTGCTAGTTTTTTTAATATGTGCCATTCTCACTGGTGTAAGATGGTATCTCATGGTAGTTTTGATTTGCATTTCCCTGATGACAAGTGATGTTGAACATTTTTTCATATGCCTGTTGGCCATTTGCATTTCCTCTTCAGAGAAGTCCAAAACTGAATTCTTGATTTTCCTTCCCTAACTTGCTTCTCCTTCAGCTTTCCCCAAATCAATAAATGTCAATAAACACTTCTAGTTGCTGAGGATCCAAACCTTGGAGACATCCTTGATTCCTTTTGTTTCCCTTTTATTTCCCATATCCAGTCCAACAACAAATACATAAGCCCAACCTTCAAAATATATCCAAAGCTGACCACCTCTTTTTTTTTTTTATTAAATTTATTTATTTATATATATTTTACATCATTGTTCATTTTTAAGCAATGTTTGCTTTCTTTTCTCAGGTGTAGTCCCCATAGAATTTCCTCCCTCCTTCCATTCTCTTTCCCTCCCCCTCCCCTGCAGGATGTTTCTGGTTTATAATTATCTGTTTTTGTTTTGTTGTGTTGTGTTTTGAATTGTTACTATTTTTTTCCCATGATGTCTTATTGGTTCCCCTATATTCCTCCTATAAGTGAAACCACCCAATATTTTTCTTTTTCCTTCTGACTTATTTCACTGAGCATAATTCCTTCTAGCTCCATCCATGTTGCCACAAATGGCATGAGTTTATCTTTTTTGATTGCTGAATAGTATTCCATTGTGTATATATGCCATATCTTCTTGATCCAGTCATCTATTTTGAGGCATTTGGGTTGTTTCCATATCTTACCTATTACAAACAGCACTGCAATAAGCATAGGGGTACAGGTATTCTCTTGAATCAGTGTTTTGTGTTCTTTGGGTAGATCTCTAGGAGTGGAATTGCTGTGTCATATGGTGACTTGATTTTTAGTAGACTGAGGAACCTCCATACAGCTTTCCATAGTTGACCACCTCTTTTGACCTCTGCTGTCAACATCCTGTCCCAAGGTACCATCACCTCTTACTTGGATTGAAACTATAGCTTCCCAAAAGCATCCTTGTACCCCTACAGACTATTCTTCCTAAAGTAGCTAAAGTGATCATACTTTTAAAACAAATTATATCGATCTTTTCAGAGCCATCCAGTGGCTCTCCATCTCACTCAGAGTAAAGACCAAAATTCTTAAAATTAGCAGGCCTAAACTCCCTCTCTACCTCATCTGCTACCATTTCTCCCTCATTCAGCTCCAGGCACTGTGGCCTCAGTGGTCCTCTTCAAAAACACCAACCACAGTCTTGCATCAGAACCTTTATACTTGGTGTTCTCTCTGCCTTGAATGATTTTCTCTGAGATATATGTAGAGTTTACACCTTTACAAACTTCAGTCACACTCAACTGTTAACCTGATACAGCGTTCCTTGACTATCTCTTGGCATTTCATGTCTTCCCCTCCTTTATATTTGTCCATAGCACTTACCGTGATTGGACTCTATGAAGCATTTGTTTACTATTTGTTTCCCTGTACTGAAATACAAGCTCCATGAAGGCAGAAATTTGTTTGTTGAATCCTCAGTTTGTAGAACTGCCTCTTATTAGCAATATGATAAGCATAATAAACAATAATTAGAAAATATTTATTGAATGTTCAGAGTATTACTAAATAGAGCTTTGTTTTTTGAAAGGAGTAAATAGCTTTAATTATTAAATGTTTATGATTGTAATTGTTTAATATGGCAGAAATTTTTTTGTTTGTTGAAGTCCCAGTTTGTAGAAGTGTCTGCCTCATATTAAGCCATATGATAAGCATAATAAGCAATAATCAGCAAATATTTATTGAATGTTCAGAGTACCACTAGAGCTTTGAATTTTGAAAGGGGTAAATAGCTTTAGTTATTAAATGTCTATGATTGTAATTGTTTAATATGGCAGAAATTTTTTTGTTTGTTGAATTCCCAGTTTGTAGAAGTATCTGCCTCATCTTAAGCAATATGATAATAAGCATAATAAGTGATGATCAGTCAATATTTAATGTTCAGAGTACTACTAAATAGAGCGTTGTTTTTTGAAAGGAGTAAGTAGCTTTAATTATTAAATGTTTATGATCTTTATAGTTCTGTTTTATGTGACATTGGATTTATATCAGTCATGTACTTAAAGTTGAGGATTAATAATGTTAATCCAAATTGTGTAAAGCAAAGTAATACCAGTAGCAAAATGATGGTAGGACAATCTTAATTATGATGGGACTATCTTGATACTAAGTATAACTAACTTAAGACCGGTTTTGTTTTATACCTAGAAACAAAAGATAAATATGGAACATTCTGTTACATAATTTTAAAATCATAAGCACATAATTAATATACTTTAATAGACCATAGTAGGGGATTGTCTAACACCTTCTGTGTTAGACAAGAGTTCTCTCAGATTGACTTTTTTTTCCTAGTCTCAACCCCAGCCCTTGGTTGGTGCTGTTTTCCCCCTGGGTGTCCCGAATGCCTTTATAAATCGGGTCCTCCTTGCATTCTCTTCTTTCATTAATGGTATTATGAAATGGTACTCATTTACCCTGCCACCCAAGATATTTAATAGGAATCTCAAAATCACATTTTTTTAATTCTTTTTCTCTTTCACACTCATAGTCATTATGTCCTTTTGAGTGCACCTCCAGAAAAAATCTCTTGCAGTTGTCCCTCTTTCATTTCTACTGCTTACTTAGTATAGGTCTTCGCTCTCTTTCCCCAACAAGAATGTTTTTCATATACAGTTAAAAAATATCTCATTCTCCCTTAGGCCCGATTATAGTTAACATTCTCTGAAAAAAGTTTCTTAGACAATAGGACCTCCATGTCCTTAACATGTTGTCCATGCTGCCTCTGCTCTTCAACAGCTCTTAGAAGCACCAAATAATTTGTAATACTACAGATTGATTGTTGAGTTTAAAGACGTAGCCTTTAAGACTATGCTTTTTGATAGTTGAAGCACAGCTTTGCATATGCCCTTATTGTAGACCTCCTTTTAAGTGAATTATAGTTGTTTAAGATTTGTCTCATTTATACTTGGAAAGCCATCACTCACCACAATCCCAAGAATAGTTGCTGCTGAATAAATGGTAGCTATTTTTAAGAGGGAAGGGTGACATTAACATAGGTCTGTATAAAAATGTGGATGAGGATAAGATTCTTAATGGGAAAGGTACTTGACCTGCAGTGATACCAAGATTTCCAGCCTGTGAAATACTTTACCCTAGTACTTTCTGTACGAAGGAGAACTGTAATAGGGAGAAATTGAAAGGTATTAGGATTCTTTATTGTCTCTGACCTTGCTTCTCTCTATGATATGTGGCAGGTTCAATCTGCCACGTTGCATTTCCTTGACTCCCTACCCCTGCACAGACACTCTAGTATTCATGCAATTGATAATGTATTACATTTTTGAATGTCTAATGTGCAAAGCACCATGTTCTTTTAAGGGATAACAGTAAAATGTATAAAGTGAGTTAATTATAAATGTGCAACTTAATGAATTTTTATATATGTAAACAATTATTTCCTGAAGTTTCCTTCATATACCTTGCCAATCTACCTGCTCCTACTGCTACTCTGATTTATATTATAAGAACATAATATATGTTCTTAATGGCCTTTTAAATTAGAACTATAGTGAACATCAATAGCTGGGTCATCAATTTCTAATTTAATGCTTCAGAAAAACTGTACTTGCCATGTTAAGAGACTTGTATTTCATGATTCAGGCTGCTTAGTAGCACCAAATAATTTGTTATATCACAAATTGATTGTTGAGGTTAAAGACATTGCTGTAAATGTTAAATAGCATGAAAAATGGAAAGAATAGGGATTTTTTCGTCAACACATTTGGGTTTGAATATTAAGCTCTCTCACTTAAAGCTGTTTATTATTTAGCAAATCATACCATCTGTGAATCTCTCTTCAGATATAAAATACAGATAATTCCTAACCTGCCTGCCTCACAAGGTGTGTAGTATTAAATTGAAAATGCATAAGAAATACTGTAAAATTATATAATGCTAATCAAATGTTATTAAACCAACACACACACATACCTCCTGTGGCTCTGATTAAGCTCTAATCCAAAACACTCCTTCCATTTGTCTGATACATGGCAGGGTGAAAATATCACTATGAATTAGTCTTAAGGAAGAACCCTAAGGAGGGTTTCTCTTTAGAGTGGCTAGCCATTGTCCAGATCTTGAGGACCTTTATTTCTTATTCTTTCCAGAAACATTTTCTATTATATAATGATGATAATGACTTCCAGTTCTGAAACTGTAACTCTGAATTTCTTTGCCAAAGTTGATTATGAATTGGAAGAAGTTTGACTATCTTCCTAAGCAGGATTATCATCATAGCTAAGGAAGTTGCAACTGAAAAACTTCTGATCAACTTTGTTTTCAAAGGTTGAGTATGAAAAGTACAAAATTAGAATCCTTTTTGCATTATATATAATAGAAAACTTCATGCTATTTAACATAAGTCCAACTTCATGCTATTTAACTACCCTCATTAGTAAGCAAAATGCTGATACAGTTTTTTCTAAGTACTTTTCTATTCTAAATGACTCTGGCTTTAGGTGAAAAACACCAACTGCTAGTAATTAATCTATTTAGAGAAGGTAGAACTTACCATACTCTAACACTTTTATTTGTTTCAACAACCTAAGTTTACTATTGGACTTTAGAAAATTTGAAGAATTACATGTGCTTTTGTCTGCATAAATAAATCTAAAAAATATATATAAGCTTTACACAAAAGGTAGTAAAAAATAGACAATTGAAAGACTTTGGGATCCATTTGTGGAATTCAATCTCAGAGACTCAATTGGTGACACAGTTGCTTTTATTAGCGAATTAGTTAAAAATGCTAACCACTATTGCACAGTTAAGATACCTTTTAGGTGAGACAGAAAGGACAACACAAAGTCTTTGGGTAATGGGCATTCTTAATGCGTGGTTCAAACCAGATGACCCCTTCAGAACTGACAGCTTCTGTTTTAAAAGAATGTACTTAAAATACTGCTGGCTGATATCTAGAGCCCTGCGAAGTGGCACTATTTTCTGACAGTTCCAAATATTTTTACATGCTTCTTAATGACATAAATGAATTTTGAGGCACTGATGAAATATGAGTTTTGAAAGTTCTCAGGTACTGTTCAATTATTTAATGTTGTGTGATACCTAGATGCAAACATTTTTCAGATGTCAAATACCTTTATTGTACATAATATTTTATTACCTTTGTAATGTCTTTGTATACAGTGATTTTTTTCTTGGTAATAAATGGAAAAAATTGTAAATTCCTTAATATTTTGTTGCTACTTGATATAAAAATGATTGTCTTGTAGAAATAGTAGGTGTTTTTATGGAATGCCAAAGATGAATTATATATTCAAATGCATATTAACCTCTTTGAAAGTATCATTTTATGAGAGTGCTAAGATGCCTTTTTTTCTTTCTTCTCTCTTTTTTTTTTTTTTTTTGTGGGACCCTCGCCAGCGGCTGGGGAACAAACTGGAGCTGCAGAGGCTGCGGGCAGCCTCGCAGCCCAGCGCTCAACCACTGCGCCACCAGGGAAGGCCCTTTTTTAAATTTTTATTTTATATATTTTTTACATCATTTTTCTTTTTTGTGCAATGTATGCATTTTCATCTTGGTTATCATCCCTGTAAAATTCCCACCCCCCTTGTTTTGATCCTACTCCCTTCTCCCCCCCGTATTGTCTCTCTGGTGTATAGTTGCCTGTTGATTTTGATTTTTACTTTACTAAGATGCCATTTTCATTTCATTTGTTGCTTTCTTGACTTATTTTCTGCCTATCCCTTTCCTTTCCTGAATAATTCAGGACAAAGTCATTTTTAAACTGAGCAAGGTGCAGGTAGATATTGCCACAGGGAGCCCAGGCGATGACAAGTGTGGGAGTAAGTATGGATCCAAGAACATGTGAGGGGAGTCTCAGTCACCTGGAATAAGGATGCATCAATAGGAGCTTGGTTTTGAGGGCAACTGATGTATTAAGTAAATACTTTGAAGCTGATAGGAGCCAGATTTCTCACTGTCAGAGAGGAATTACAAATATGAAAAGGGAGAAAACGAAAATAAAGTTGGAATTGTAAACACTGTTTTAAATTACAACTCATAATTTTCTACATACATGTAGAGAGAAGTACACAGATGTAAGTGTGTACATTTGCCACAAGAGGGTTGGGCACAGCAATGTCATGATAGCAATGAGCACACCTATTGCCCAGGTTTTGGTTTCTAAATGTCATATTCCACTAAAAAGCAGCAGTTTAGCCAATTCTAGGGCTGGTGCAAATGAAATACAAGCTATGCCTGGAGTGTCTCTGTAATAGGAAGTAAGGTGGGGCATGTCAAAAGGATAGAGGAGCCAGATCAAAAGAACAGCCACTGGCCAAACCAATACTCAGAAATCAAAATAAATGTTAGGGACAGATTATAACCCATAGAAAAAATAGGAAGTCATGAAATCACAAGAAGGGACGGCTCCTTGCAGTGGAATGCCAACCAATGAAGGTAAAGGGATGGTGGGATCAGAAAATGAATATTTTATAATCATTGTGATAATAACTGGTTCAGGTAAAAATCTTTCAGTAGTGAGTGAAAGTTTGATGATATTCCTAAAAGATAGTTATTAAAAAGAAAAGTATAAGAGTGGAGAAGTGTATACCTTCAATAACTAATCAAAGCCTAGTCATCAGTAACTATACAAATCAAAATAGCATGATACCTAATAAGATGCAGAAAGATAGTATTTTTTTCTCTGGTGGTGTCGCTAGCATAAAACCTGAGTCTAGTAAGGAAAGATCAGGCAAACCCAAACTGAGGAACAGTTGTAAAGTGACCTGAAATCTTCAGAAATGTTAAAATCATGAAAGTCAAGGAACTACAAACTTACAGATTGATAAGACTAAACAGACATAACTAAATGCAAAGTGAGACCCCTTCATTATGAAGAATATTGGTGGATAACTGGTGAAACTCGAATGGGGTCTGTGGGTTAAATTACAGTAATGTCAGTGTTACCTTCTGATTTTGCTATATTGAAAATACAGGAATATATTGTATTTTATATACTAATGTATGCAGGGTGATGGGGCAGCACTGGCTCAATGGTTCAGGAAGAAAAAGTTCCTTGTACTTTTCTTACAATTTTCCTATCAGGTTGAAGTCATTTCAAAATGAAAAAGTTAAAAATGTATCAGTTGTTTTCATAATTTAAAAAAGGGTACCATTTTATAACATTTTATAACATCAATTGAGAAAAACTTGAGAAAAACTTCCATCAAAGTTCATTCTCTTACATGGACTTAAAAATCAAAGAATAAAGCTCTAAAGGACAGATCCTCTCTAAGTAAGATGTTTTTCTCTTTCCACATGGAAATTTAACTTCTAAATTTATTTTGCATAACTTACAAATGTAATTGTTTTACTTGGAAAGTTTTTCACTTTATCAACTTTATTTTTACTTTTCCAGGTATTCAGAGTTGATGTTTTGCCTAAACTAAACCACAGACTATATTGGGACAAAGATATAAAGGACAAAGATATAAAGCACTTTTCTAAGTGCTATTAAAAATATGTTGAATCAATGCTATCAGAGGCAATCACAAAACAATTTTATAGAGGCAAAAATGAAACTATAGTACTCTAATATTTATAGTTCCGTATAAAACAGAGAGCTACATTAATTTTTAAAGACCCATGTCTCATGAACATTTTGAAAAAGTATTTACAGCTAATACCTATTCTTAAAATTTTGCATATCTCAGAAATAGAAATAGAAGTCTTCTAATTTAAGTTTGCTGAAGAGGTTCTTCCATTTTGCAGATTCACTGAATTCAAAGATGAGTCAAAAAGAAACCTGCAAAAAAATTATCTCCCAAATTATTTAGCTCTCTTTGGTAGCAACATTTCCACCAAAACTCAAAAATGTTCACACAAAAGCTTTTTTTTTTCTTTTGGTGGGACCCTTGCCGGCGGCCGGCCGGGGGACAAACTGGCGCTGCAGAGGCTGCAGGCAGCCTTGCAGCCCCCAGCTCAACCGCTGCGCCCCAGGGGAGGCCCCAAAAGCTTTACTTTTTATCAAAAGCTTTTTTCTATTATCGCTTTCTCATTTCCTGGCCTTGGAAATAGTGAAAAAATAATTCGCTGTTATTCACATATGGAGCTTCTTATGTCAATTATGTTATTTTCCTGATTTGTAAAATGGATAATATATCTTCGTATCTAGGAGCTGGGAAGATGGGAAACAGTAATTCAAGTCGCCTGTGTTCTGAAATAAGCTAATAGGTGAATCAGAATGTTGGAAATTACACTTAAATCTGAAACAATTAGATTATTCTGAAACTTACTGATAGACTTTTTTTTAGGTTTAACTTATTTAATGTTTTTCCTCTTTATAGTACCAATTGATAATTAACTTACTAACAATGGTAGTCATATGAGCTCATATGAAATATACTTCGGTTATTTATTATTTTTTTTTTGTAAGCTCCTTGATTTGCTCTCATTTCCAAAGGTCAGGTGTCAAGTATCATGGTGGTATGCACATTTAAATGACATCCTTAGGATTCTCCTTCACATAGTAGGTGCTCAATAACAAGGTTTATTAGAAAGGACCCTGGAGACAGGAAACTTCAGTTCATCCTAGGTTTGGAAGTAACTAACAATTTTAGATAAATCATTTAATGCCTACTCTTTGGTTTTTATATTTATAAAATGAAAATGATAATACCCTATTTACCTGATGAAGATGTTTGAAATTGAGTAATATAAGGAAGCACTCAGGACTAGTATCAGTTTACCTTTAGCAATCTCGATTCTTTGAAGTCTTATCCCTGGGATTGAAGTTATTGAAGGCACTTGTGTCTCATTTAAAAGAAAGGAGTTTCCATACCATGCCATGCCTCAATTCCTAAGGTTTTACTTTCCCTCCCCGGGAAATGTATTGACAGTTTTAGATTGTCACAATAGTAACTTTAAGTGAATTAAGATGTGACAAGTCACACCAACAACTTCTATTGGTAATAGCTTGCTTGAAACTTATTAGGAAAAATAAAAATCATATCACATTTGCATATGATAATCATGTCACATTTGCATATGATATCTTAGAGTATTATAGGATACTGTGTTGCATAAATCTAGTATAATGTTTATCAAATTCATTTTTAAATTTTATAACATGATTTCAAACATGGTATGTATCTTGTGCAGGGAAATTTTGCTAAAAGAAATTACAGCTCAGATTATCAAAATTTATCTTGTTTGTGTACCTCTCTAAATGAAGCATTAAAAAAATTATTTCATTATCCATAGTTTGGTTTGTTGGGGGTTGGAGAGGAAACAAGAAAAATCATGACATTCTTAGAATATAACAAAATATGCACATATGTAGATCCTGAGATGTTACAACAAATTTAAAAATACAAAGATCAACATGATCCAAGTAATTACCAAGACACCCTTATGGTGGGTAAACAGCCATTTTTACAGTGTATGCTAAATGGACTTCCACAGCGGGCCAGGAAAACCTTTGTTTCCCAGTTTGAAAGCTAGTCTTCCAGAGCAGGGGGCCAGTCAACATCTACAGACTACAAGGAAGAAAGCAAGTCATTAAAACATACACTGTTTTAGTAAGCATTTACTGGAAATACAGTATATCTTTAATAGTTTTACTATAATGTAAAAGAAGTAACTGCGTTTGAATAAATGAGCCATTAAATACCATAATTCAAATCTAAAATCCATTCTAGGACTTGGGAGTCTTGGGCCCAAGGCCTATTCCTGAATTCATTGAGTATTTGGTTACTCAGATAGGTAAAATAGTAAACAAATTCACATAGCAACACTAATTCTCCCTCAGAAGTCTCAGCAACTTTTATTCTCTGATCATTTTCATTTTCTCACTTGGATTTAATGGGTACTCCAGTAGACTATAAACTTAGTCTTATTTGTAAATTAACAACTAAATGTAAAATAAATGAATATGAAAGAACACTTGGGGGCCTCTCTGGTGGTGCAGGCAGCAGTGCTCACAGTGCTACAAGGCTGCTAGCCTGTCGGCAGACCTCTCCTGTCTCGCCCACTGCTCCCCTCAGCAGTGTATTTCCGTCAGTCTGCCTGTTCTGTTCCCCCCTGTGTCTGGTGAATCCTCTCACCCTCCCACATCTCTGGCCTGTACCCCGGTTCTTATGTAAATAAATAAATCTTAAAAAAAAAAAAACACCTGGAAATAGAAAAGGATTAGGATCTTTGTTTATCATACAGAACTTTTGTTCTTTTAAAATTGAATTTACGTATACTCAGCCTGGTTTGGCTCTTCTAGAACAAAACCCTGATCTTCAAGTCATAACAAAATAACAATAACAGGCTATTTTGTCCCCACATAAACAATCATGTTCCAGGTCTTAGAAGTATGAAATTACACCTGGTCTTAACTACCCTAGAGGGTCTGATTTAGGAGAAGTTTTTAAAAAGAAATCCATTTGTTCCATGATTTTTGAGACTTGTTTTTAAAACCTAAAATTATTTTTTAAATAGTTTTTTTCTAATATTTTTTAAAAGTTAATGAAATTAATCTGAATCCCTTTACATACCAGACTCAGAAAAATTTCATTAGAAAAGCCTAAGAAATTATTGCATATGTTTGTGTCTTTTACAAAATAGTTCTTTTTTTGAAAGATAGCCATATACTAAACACCCATATCTAAGTAAACTGGTGGTTTCTCAAGCCTGAAAATATTGGTCACAGTCTTGTGTATGTTATGAGGGCAGGGGAGGGTAGGCATGTTACAGTTTAGAAACAGGTGGGGCCTCCCTAGTGGCGCAAGGAGTTAACACGCAGCACTATGAAGCCGTCCGCACCTACTGCGGCACCAGTTCCATCCCCGGCCAGGTAGGTGACCAACATGTTGCAGCAGACCTTTTGTCTCACCGGCCGCTCCCCTCAGCAGTATATTTCAGTCACTCTGCCTCTTCTGCTCCCCATCTGTCTCTGTTGAATCTTCTTAACCCCCAGCACCTCTGGCCTGTACCCCAGTTCTTCAAATAACCTTTAAAAAAAACTCCACAGTGCCTCCCTGGTGGCGCAGAGGTTGAGCGCTGGGTTGCGAAGCTGCCCACAGCCTCTGCAGCGCCGGTTCGATCCCCGGCTGCTCCCTGGCCACCGGAGGAGGGTCCCACATGACATGCAGACCTCTCCTGTCGCCCGCTGCTCAGCAGTGTACTTCGGTCCTTCTGCCTGCTCTGCTCCCTGCTCTGGCTCTGGTGAATTCTCTCACCCTCCCGCGCTTCTGACTGCACCCAGTGCATGTATAAATAAATAAATAAATCTTAAAAAAAAAAAAAAAAAACTCCACAGGTGATTGCAAGGGACAATCAGGGCTGAGAAACACTGGCCTATGGCTTCAGTACTCCTAAGCTGTTGTAAGAATTACAGTCAAAGAAGATGAATGCTTTGGGGATTTTCTTTTATTTCACAGAAGGTTGTATTTTCAAAATAAGTCTCACTGAGAAGGTCGCCTGTAACCTAGAAAGTACTATCACTGACTGTCCCACCAGGGTTATATAAAATCAAATCTGAAAGTACTCTAGAGGCTTGGTGGTAAGGTGATCATTTGATTGCTAATATACCCACTTCTTTTTTAGAACTGATACTTATTACCAAGTGCAAAACACTAGCCTCTCGTGAAGGTTTTTGTTTGTTTTTTGCAGAGATGAGAGTGGGCGTAGAGTTGCAGAACTCTGCTCCTACACTGAATTAAGGAGCACAACTTGTGACAATACCTACGAATGCCCAAATGTGAAAAATATTTATGGAAAATTGCCAGATGGGTCTATATATTCTTCTGATTATTTAAGAAGTTACAACTTTCAAATCAGACTACAAAAGCAGAGAATTTGGACCACTTCTATAGGGAGTTCCTTATAGAACTACTTTTATTAATAACCATTGACTTATCCCATTTTCTATGCCAGTCCTGAATACATTTCTGAGTAGCCCACCTTATGTTCTTTATAAAACAAAATAAGTATGAGAATAAACTCTATAAAGTCCAAAGGACATATGAAGGAAAGCCCATTTCCTTATTTGGTTTAAGGGCTTAGGTATGGCTCATGCCACATGTAAAGCATATTTAGTAAATTAGCTACATATTCCCAAGAATCATAAGTGAGACCTTGCATTTTTTTTTTAAGAGGCATGTTTTATTTATTTGTTTGTTTGTTTGTTTATACATGCACTGGGCACAGTCAGAAGCGCGGGAGGGTGAGAGAATTCGCCAGAGCGGGGAGCAGAGCAGGCAGAAGGACTGAAGTACGTTGCTGAGGGGAGCAGCGGGCGGCAGGAGAGGTCTGCGCGCCATGTGGGACCCTCCTCCGGTGGCCGGGGAGCAGCCGGGGATCGAACCGGCGCTGCAGAGGCTGTGGGCAGCTTCGCAACCCAGCGCTCAACCGCTGCGCCACCGGGGAGGCCCGAGACCTTGCATTTTTTAAGAGAAAAAATCTGAAGACAGTCCCTCCCTGCAATACAATGCTATTGTGAGATTTTGACCATCTTCAAATACTTACTAAGGTGAGGGGTATTATTTAGCATAATGCCAAAAAAGCAAAAGCTTGGTTGAATTTACTGTGCAAAGAGTATAATAAAAAGGTTTACCTCCACATCCAGCTCAAGAATGTCTGCAGTCACATTCATCAGAGCGCCAATGTTTGGCTTGGTTCTTCCAAAGTCTCCATGTACAAACTCTTTAATGTAGCTGAGATTGGTTTAAGGAAAATAAGAAGACAGCCAACTGTTCAGAGAGATTTAATAGAGGAAAGGGAAATAGCAAACAAAAGCCATTGTTAAAAAAAAAAAAAAGTGATTTCTGAGCTGTGATTTGTGATATGTGTGTGTTAGAAAATAAGCTATGACACACTGGCTCTTCCCAGCCTAATAGCCAATATCAGGACCTGGGACCTGTGGTTACATCAAACTTAACCAGAATCATGGATTTCTTCTTCAGCTCATTTCCAAGTCCCAAGATTTGGGTATTGATTTTTAAAATTAGTTGTAGTTCAACACTAAACAACACCCACCCCTCTACTATTTTCTTTCTTGCTACATTTCTATTTTGTCACCTTTCTGGGTTCCATGTTTAATTATGGCACCTGGCATCTCCCAGATGATGGGTTTCCACAGGGCTATACACAGTGACCCTAATGATAACTTTCCTTGTGATATGACTCAGTGACACAACAGCAATAGGATGGAAGGGTCATTTAGTCTTGATGAAGGCCCTTCAGAAGGATTATCAAAGGATCTATATTCTAGTTATTTGCAAACATGGTTAGCAAAAGAGTCAAATCTCTCTCTTCCCACATAGGTCCCAAAAATTTACAGCCAATGACTAATGGTAGAATAGGTCACTAACAAGATAATATGTTATATTATACATATTATACAGGGATTCTGCTACCTTCATTCACCATGCTTATCAGCATTTAGTAAAAACTCATTCAGCAGCATGTTTTTTTTATAAATCATTTTGAATACAAAAAATAAGTTTATTCTCAGATGCAAAAAGTTAACACTATAAGTGCCAATATTAAGTACTCCTCACTTTCCTAAAATGTATTCACTCTGCCTGCATCAAACGTTTTCACTCAGGCATAAGATGCGTAATTATCTAGTAACTGTTTTCTTTGCTAATTACTTTGCATAATTACTCAACAACTGTCATCATTCTCTCAACTTTCTTTAGGGAATGCTCCATCTGAATAGCAATGATAGGGAGAGATGACCAGAAATCCCCCAGAATAACCAGTTAAAAATGTTCAGAACAGTTCTTATTCATAGCCAGAGGGGTGAGGTGATTGTCAAATGAACTGATTCAGTACACAGAACAATATATGCTAAAAAAATCATACACCTTTATATATTACCATATGGGAGCTAAGGCTTTGCCAGATAGTTTTTTTGAATTTTGAGTATATGTACACGGTTGGTTCTGAATACATTTCAACGAGACTGAAAAGGCATTACACCACTTTTCTCCCAGGTACATCAAAAACTAAAATTAGGATTAGGTAAAAAGTTTTTTTAAACTGGTTTCTTTGAAATTCCAGCCACATTCCACCTACAATAGGTAAATGTGCTCCAAAGAACAAGGATAAAAATATGTTCACTGGGGTCTAAATAGGTCATTCCTTGATCCAAACTGCAAAACATTAAGAAAATTTTAGAAGTTAATAACCCATACAGGGCCTCCCTGGTGGCGCAAGGAGTTAAGACACAACCTATGAAGCTATCGGCAGCCACTGCCCCACAAGTTTGATCCCCGGCCAGGGAGCTACCCACAGCAGACCTCTCCTGTCTCATCAGCTGCTCCCCTCAGCACTGTATTTCAGTGAGTCTGCCTGTTCTGTTCCCACTCTGTCTCTGGTGAGTCCTCTCACTCCCCCCTGCCCCCACACCTCTGGCCTGTACCCCAGTTCTTGTATGCATAAATAAATAAATCTTTAAAAAAAATAACCTGTACATATTGTACATATTTCAGTTGAGTAAATCCTGGTCACTCTTAGATTGGGACAGGGTTGGAAGAGGTGGGAGGAGGTCAGTGGGTAGGAGAGGCAAACTAATTCCAGCAATATGGTGTGAATGCTACTTGGTGATTAAAATGACATTTCCCCCCCCCTACATCCATGTGTATATCATTAGTTGTATAACTAGTTAGAAAGTATTTTATCACGTCAGGCGATTGAAACCACACTATAAAATCAACAAATGAAAACTAGCAGCACCTTTGAAAAGTAAATTAAAGCTCAGATTAGTAGCTCCCTGATCAATTCTACCCAGTAACGCAGTTCTAATACAAAACCACACAAGTCAGGGTAGGTTATGGGCAAGTGATCTGCCTTGGACTATTCTCTATTGTTCTGGGCCAGTGGCCAAATGAAGATGGGTATGTAAAGTAGGGCCACTCCCATCTACTATCAGTGTTTAATCATCTGGGGCAAATGTTCAAACATTCTGAGAGAATCCAAACATGGTCAGGAATATGTGACTTGCAAAATGTGTAAAGACAGAAAATGAATCAATCAAAAGTGTATGAGTACTGAAAACATGCTCAACATTGTGTGAGACACTGTAATTACAAGAAACCTAAGTACATACTGAAATTGCTGTTTCTTTCCTTGTGATTTAAAATGTCACTTGGAAAAACTAGTGGGAAAAAAACACCCCAAAACAACAGCAAAATGGATTCATCTCCAGCCTAATCTTTTCCTTATTCCCTCCCAGATCCAGTTGACCCTATTTTTGAGGGTAACATGAACTCTTCCCAGAGAGTTTTGGTAGGTAGGTTACTGCTATGCAGAAGGTCAAAAGGATACGTTCCAGCTTGAGTCTTCAGATGGAGGCGGAAGTGATGCTCATCCACGTAGCAAGTATCCATGGAGTGAATGACTCGAGTTCTCACAGCCAGGGGTCTCCGGTGAAGAACCCGTAGAGGTGTTTTCTGGTTGATCTTTAAGTCCTAGAGGAGGATATGATACACAACCATGGAGTCAGCTTTGCTGCCCAGTGAAGCCTGTGTTAGCACCTCCTTTGTTATCCACGGCTCACCAGATTTCCTTAGGGCTCCATATACCACTGGAGGTTCAAACTCTGGGATTCTTCATAACCTTGACCATAATTGCTCATTTTCTGGGGCTCCCAATAGACCATTAAAAAAAAAATAACTTTGAAGTAAATGGTACCCAAGTTCTCTTTGTTATAACTGTTCAGACCCTGGATTTGTATCCTGCCTTCAACAGAGTTCTTCTAGAAGGCATGTCCTTATTTTTTTATCCCCTAAGTCAACAGAGTGACCTAAATGTGGGGATTTCAGGCTGAGGTGACAAATGACTGGTTGTAGAAGGTGGAACATCAGCATTACTTGTGTGTATGGGCAATTTGCATGTTTTAGGGTGATGTTTCAACATAACAGTTACAAAATAAATGTGTACAATAAACCAGTACCTCTCGGTATTTGTTAGCCTAGTTCAAAGTACTTGAGAATAATAACACTGCATGTCTTTTTATAATTCAGACTTTAGAGGCACAGGCTTGTTTTTCTTACTATTAAGAGATTTCCTTTTATGTCACAAGATATAAATTAAGAAACAGAGGTTAATATTGCAAAAAGCTCATTGATTCCAAGTTTCAAAAATAGACACAAGGCATTACCAGAAATGTAGGTTCATAAGAACTTTGACTCCTCTGTAATTTCTTGTTGGAACAACTCCTTAATTTACACGATTAGTGAACACCTGAAGCGCTGCTTAGTGAAGAAAGGTTTCTGTCTGGCCTCCCTCTATCAAGTTGTCTGAGAGCAAGTTCTGACAAAGACTACACTTGAATGAACGGATGCAACTGCTTTATCAAAGCAGAGAGTCAGTGGCCCCTCCTGACTCATGGGTTTTTATGTTCTTTAATTCTTTGATTTTAGAAAAGCACTTTATTCTGATGAGATAAGCTGTCTCCCTAAGATTTGACATTTTTCTCGCCCAAAAAGTCTTAAAAAAAAAAAAAAAAGAGGACAAGGCTGAACTATTAAGGAATCTTTAAAGATGCGGCTTTTATTTTAGAGTCCAGAAACTGTCAGCCCTTAAATGAGTGGCTAAGGAATGTTCCTCAGCTCTGTTTCCTTTACCTTCCACTGTACCCAGGAGACTTGACTCTGACCCACGAGTCAGTCCATGGAAACACTAACCCAGCTACAAGACCCAGCACGGCTTCCAACGTAACACCGAGGTCAGCACATGCTTGAGTGTTTTGTTTTGGGTTTTGTTTATTTGTTTTGGTCTGCTTGATTTCAGCACACAAAAGGAAATCACTTCATTTTCTCTAACATAGCACTCTTACCCCATACTGCTGGGGACTAATGTGTTTTCAGAAACACATATAACACACAAGTGATTTTTTTCTTCTTCTTAGAAGTAGGTTCCTCTTTAAAAAGAGGAAACAAGTAGTAAATTTGAAGTGGCTTGTTCTCAGTATGGGGCAGTAACTCAGTTTTTATATTTTTGATGCCAAAAGGAATACTTGAAAACTGTTCTAACCCTAACAGTTAAAAAAATTATTGGAAGTGAACGTGTCTCACTTCAACTAGTCTCACTTGGGCTGTAAACCACTAGAAGACTCCCATCCTCGGGTCCTCCCTGGTGGCATACGGGTTAAGTCTCTGTGCTATCATGCTATTACCAATGAGGCCTGAGTGCAATACCTGGCCAGGTAGCTAATCCACATATGACACAGCAGACCTCTCCTGTCTCGCCCACTGCTCCCCTCAGCAGTGTACTTTGTTAGTCTGCCTGTTCTGTTCCCCGCTCTGGTGAATTCTCTCACCCTCCCACGCTTCTGACTGTACCCAGTGCTTGTATAAATAAATAAATAAATCTTTAAAAATACATCTTTAAAAATAATTTTAAAAAATCATCTTTCGACATTACTTCTGATTAGCTCTTTAATGGCTGCCCCCAGATTACGCATCTATTTATTTTATTTTTTTTTAAGATTTATTTCATGTATTTATGGATTCAAGGGTTAGGATATAGGCCAGAGGTGGGGAGGTTGAGAGGCTTCACTAGAGACAAAGTGGGGAGCAGAACAGGTGGATCAACTGAAATACACTGCTGAGGGGAGCAGCAGGGGAGACAGGAGAGGTCTGCTGTACCATGTGGGTTGCTCCCTGGCCAGCTGGGGATCGAACTCTTGCTGTGGTGGCTGGCAGTAGCTTGATAGTGCTGTGTTTAACCCCTGCACCACCAGGGAGGCCCTGTTTTGTAATCTTAAAGACAGCTGTCTGAGGTCTGACTAACCATACTAAAGGACTTGGATAGAAGGGCCAAACCCCAAAGGCCTTTAGCTATATACCACAGAACTGAGAACTGAAGGACCACTGGAGAGATCGAGTCCATTCCCTCATTGTGGAGAGCCTCCCTAAGTAGGAATACATATATCTCATATATTTTCACTAAAACACTAACATTACCAACATTGTTCTACACTTTGATTTTTTTCCTCATGTTATGAGTGTTCCTTCAATAGATATAAACCTACCTCCTCTACCTTTTTTCCTAACAAACACACACTAATTCAAAGGGATAACATGTGCTTTAGCCTTAATTTTAAATAGCTGTAGAATATTCCAATTTATTCTACCACTTTCTTATTGAAGGAAATTCACTTTGTTTCAAATCTTCTTGTTGCTTTTGTCACTTAGCACAAAGTCAATAAGCATCTGTGCACATATCCTTCCACACTGGAATCTTATTTCTACAGGACTGCCAGCAGTGAGAGTTCTGGGAAGAAGTCCAGGGTATTTTTTTTTTTTTTATAGTCATGGCTCAGTATTTCAAAAAGGATAAAACACTTTAAATTTCTACTAACAATGTATGCAACTAGCCTTCTCAACTCCAACCAATAGGTGTTCTGAGTCCAAGAGGAACAAAGGTGATTTCTTACTGTTACTTCAGCATGGAGGTGGAACAACTTTCAAATGAGTCTTGGCTATTTGGAGTTGCTCTTTTTTCAGCTTCCTGGTCATATCTTTTGTTTGTTTTTCTTTATTGGGTATTTATACTTTTCATACGCAAATCCTCAACTTATGGTATCTTTTGCCATAAGATTTGTTTTATATGTAGTCATGTGTGCATGTGGGTGCAGGTGTGTGAATATATAGTGTGTGAATGTTTACATCACGATGTGTCATAGCTTATTCATATATAGCTTATTCATTCCCCCTTAGCATTTATCAGATACATTTTCCTTTGTCAATAAATATTCATCACAGAATTTCTAACAGCTGGTCAGTACTAGTCCATCAAACAAATAAGCCATAACATTAACCAGTCCCTGTCATTGGCCAGCTACATTATTACCAAATATTGGCCATTTAAACAATGTTGTAATAACTATATACATCTTTGTGCCCACTATGCTCATTCCTTGTATTTGAAAGTAAATTATCTTTACTGGAAGAAGTGGAGCAGATAGGAAGATATATGCAAATAAACAGGTAGAGCCTTGAGAGTGACATGTTTATGTGAAGGAAACCTAGCATGTGCCAAAAACCTATGTGCTGCATATATATTATTTTGTTCTTTTTACTTATAACATGTTTTATTTATGAACTTGATCTTAGCATCAACTCTGTAAGTTTTATTTTGTATTTCCTTTATAAAGATGACCAAGTATGATAATAGCAATGATGAATGTTTTTTCTTAAGATTCATTTTTTTAAGATTTATTTTTATTTATTTATGCATATAAGAGCTGGGGTGTAGGCGAGAGATGCGGTAGAGGGGGGCGGGATGAGAGGATTCACCAGAGACAGAGTGGGGAGCAAAACAAGCAGATCTATGGAAATAACTGCTAAGGGGAGCAGCAGGCAAGACATGAAAGGTCTGCTGCGCCATGTGGGTTAGCTCCTTGGCCTGGGATCGAATTCAGGCCGCAGCAACGATAACGCTGATACTTAACCTCCAGGCCACCAGGGAGGCCCCTGATGACTGTATTTTATGTGCCAAATATTGTTCTAAGTGCTTTATATGATTAAACTCACTTAATTCTTTTAACTAATTTTACAGATGAAGAAATTAAAGCATAAAGAGGCTAAGTAAATTTGTGTCCAAAGTCACACAACTAAGAAATGCAGATCCAGCATTTTTACTCAGAGCCTGTTCTCAGAGTCAAGCTCTTAACCACTAGCAACACTGCCTGTCAGGCAGATGAGATGAATTGCCCAGTTATCCATCAATAATGACAGAGCCAGGCTTTGTCTTACAGTCCCAGAGCCCATTCTCCTTGACTTGTTGGTAACAAACTAGAAGACAAAAGACTGGAAGACAAAAGCTATAAAGCTATTGTTTTATAAACAATAGAAGAATAAAAGTAAAAGAATTAGAGTATTTAGGGCCTCCCCTGGTGGTGCAGCAGTTGAGCACTGGGCTGCGAAGCTGCCTGCAGCCTCTGCAGTGCCGGTTTGATCCCCGGCCCCCAGGGAGGGTCCCATATGGCGTGCAGACCTCTCCTGCGGCCTGCTACTCCATTCAGCAGTGTATTTCATCAGTCTGCCTGTTCTGTTTCCCCGCTCTGGCTCTGGTGAATTCTCTCACCCTCCTGCGCTTCTGACTGTACCCAGTGCTTGTATAAATAAATAAATAAATAAATCTTTAAAAAAAAAAAAAGAATTAGAGTATTTAAACTACCTTTATGTCATTCAGGAATTCAATGTCTTTCTTCTGTATTGCTTTATTTGTCCATATTAAGGCACTGTATGTCTTGGTCTTTTCTTCTTCACCTTCTTTCATATGTCCTATTGCCTCTCTAAACAAAAACAAAAGAAAGTTAGTCTGAATATATGAAGCACACACAAGCCTTGCCCTAAACTTCTTTCTTCAAAACAACTCTGTTGAAATATAATTTACATCTAATTCCCATTTTAACTGTAAAATTCACTGATTTTTAGTATATTTACAGAAATGTGCAGGTATCACCACGATCTAGTTTTAGAATACTTTTATCACCCCACCTCTGTGCTTATTTGTAGTCATTCCCTGTCCCTCACTTCATCCCTTTGCAACAACTAATCAACTTTCTGTCTCCACAGATTTTCCCACTCTGAACATTTCATAAAAAATGTAATCATATAGTATGTGTTATTTGGTATCTGGCATCTTTCATAATGCTGTCAAGGTTTATCCATATTGTGGCATATATCAGCATTTCATTCCTTTTTATTACTGAATAATTTGTCATTGTACAGATAATCCACATTTTGTTTATTCACAGACATCTGGGTAGTTTCTATCTTTCAGCTATTGTGAATAATACTGTGAACATTCATATAGAAGTCTTGTGTGGACATACATTTTCATTTTTGTTGGGTATAAATCTAGAAGTAGAACTGCTGGGTCATACAGTAATTCTAGGTTTAAACCTTTTTTTTTAATTTATTTAATTTAATTTATTTATTTTATTTATTTAACCTTTTAAGAACCTACCAAGCTGGGCCTCCCTAGTGGCACAAAGGGTTAAGCACAGCACTGTGAAGCTATCTGCAGCCTCTGCAGCACGAGTTCAATCCCCAGCCAGCCAGGGAGCTACCCACATGGCACAGCAGACCTCTCCTGACTTGCCAGCTGCTACCCTCAGCAGTGTATTTCAGTAAATCTGCCTGTTTTGCTCCCCACTCTGTCTCTAGTTAATCCTCTCACACACCTCCACACTTCTGGCCTGTACCCCAGTCTTGCACACATAAATAAATCTTTAAATATATATATATATATATATATCTTAAAAAAAAAAAGAAAGAAAAAGAAACTACCAAGCTGTTTTCCAAAGTGTCACACTTTTTTTTTTTAAAGATTTATTTATTTATACATACAAGAACTGGGATGTAAGCCAGAGGTGCAGGAAGTAAGAAGATCCACCAGAAAGAGTGGGGAGCAGAACAAGCAGATGTACTGAAATAGACTGCTAAAGGGAGCAGTGGGCGAGCAGGAGAGGTCTGTTGCGCCAAGTGGGTCAGCTCCCTGGCTAGCCAGGGATTGAACTCGTGCTACAGTGGCTGGTGATAGCTTGATAGTGCTGTGCCTTTAACCTCTGCTCTACCAGGGAGGCCCCCAAAGTGGCACACTTTTAATCCAACCAGTAATGTAGATTTCCAATTTCTCCACATCCTTGCCAACCATTGTTATTTTCTGTATTTTTGATTGTACCCATCCTAGTAACTGTGAAGTCACTTTGATTTGTATTTTTCTAATGACTAATGATCCTTGAATATTATTTTTTCATGTATTCATTGGTTACCATTTCTTTAAAGATGAAGTTCTAATTTGGTTGTTTTTTTATTATTGAGTGTGACTGGTCTTTATATATCCTAGATACAATTCCCTTACGAAATATAAATTTCCTTCTTGAAATCATCGCCAGTGAGCCTACAATTACCTTGTAACAAGCTGCAAATCACGGACTTGGATTTTGTTAGAGGAGTTATTAATTTTCTGTAGTAGCAGAAAAAGAAAAACAATTAGTAACTCTAGTTCAGCTGCAGAGTTGCAGAAACATGACGATTTCCATGTCATGAAGTGGTTTACCTGCTGAAGTTCCTTAATTTCTTGTGAAGTGAAATGTACTCTATGAGGATTCACCAGCTCAATTGCAAAGGGCCTTCCTGGCAGCACACACCCCGTCATGAAACAGAAACGTGTTGATGGAGTTAACATTTGAGCTAATGCAAGAGGGTTAGGAGGTGTGAAAAATGAGTTGAACTCTAGAGGGCTGAAAATTTAGTGACATGACTACATCTGGGGGAGGGAATAATGTGTGAAAAGAATCAAGGGGCTTTTGAAGGGCTGCTAAACCCCAGTATAGGCAGTATGTGAAAATGACTGCTTTCCCGGAGGTCCATGAACAAGCCTGTGTTAATTACAAAATAAAATCCAAATACTAACTGTCTTGGTAACACTAATGTAACATTGTCCCATGCAGCAATGCCCAGGTATACTATGTTGAAATCCATCCTAACCTAATCAACTACTGAAATGGAAAGGCTGTGATTCCATGAGAGGAAAGGACTATAAATCAAATAGCTCAGGACTAACTCTCATCATTTTTCTTGTAATGAAACAATGTAAAATGAGAGAAATGAAGATTAAGAGAACAGAATCATTTTTAAAATGAAGATGTATGTTGGAAAAATGTACAAAATGGGACAATTAATCATCAAGCTTTTGGGGAAGAAAACAGGCATCACCTGGTTAAGGCACAGAAATAATTTCTTATAATCTACAGACATGCAACAAGATGGTCCCTGAAGAAATGATTTCTGTCAAAATGTAATCGTATTATTTATAAAGGTGGCTCCATAATCCACAAAGCTTCTTTATTTGGAGAAGCTCTGCGCTCTTTCCACTTTGGGATTTGTCTGACTATAATAAATCTGTCTTTTTCAAAAGGGTGATAATCTGAAAGTTAGTTCCAATCAAGTAATGCTAGTGCAGTCTTACCATTTCCTAATGTTCTCACATCTACATCTTCTCTTCCAGAGGATGAAAAATTAAAACCTTTGGGAAGCAGACAAAGAGGGAAAAAATCAGAGACGTAATAGCCCTATGACATTTACACCCACCCCTGAGCAGAAATCTGATTTGCGTTGAACAATCCACATAAATACGATTTCATTTAATCATTATTACTTCAGGAAGTAGGCATTAAATAAAAGATACCAAACACTTCTGATATGTGAAGTACTTTCCCCAGGACACATGACTAAATGGCAGAGATAAGTGCTTCTGATACCAAAGCCAGGCTTTAATTACCCGCCCAGCCCCTAGCACTCGGGAAAGCCAGAGACCCCCACTTCTCTGGCCACAGGCTTATGGTGATAAATCTGTTGTCTTCTCTCTTTTTGCTATTAAAACAAAACAAAGCAAGAATATTTATTTGAGAATTAAACCCGATGAAAATAAGAAGAGAAAATAAAAGCTTGACTCCAAAAGCAAATCCATAATACAAGCAAACCTAGGCTGGGACATGACAAAGTCAGTGCACATTGGATCATCAGATACTAAAAGTTGCAAATATTAGAAGGGGGAAATGTTGTGGAGCTTTTTAAAGGGCTTATGTGTATTACCTGACAACTTTCATTGACACAAAACTGACAGATAATTTCACCATCATCATTACAACAAACATTACCATGAGGAGGCATCAATGCTTTATGATAACACTATGAAGTACATATTATCATTAGTCCCATTGTACTTATAAGGAAGGTATGACAGAGACAGGATAAGTAACTTGCCCAAGGTCACATGAGTGCTAAGTAGTAGGGTCAGGATTTGAACTGAGCAGTCCGGCTCCAGCGCCTCTTGACCACAGCTATGCCACACCACAGAGACATAGCCAGAGGAGCTCACACTTGTGCCCACAGGGACAAGCAAGACCAGTCTTTTTGGACCAGGGACTGGGAAGGGCTGAGATGTTTAGGGAATCCTGGTCAGTCATTAGAGTGGTAAAGTTCGAGGTCTCTGAACACAGAGGTTGAGGGTTAGAACGCAGTCTCACCACCTCCTTCAAGAACAAATACGACAGGATGTGTGTACAAGGCACTGTACTAGATGCTGGGGAGACAAAAGCAAACAGGATGGACACAGTTTTTATCCTCACAAAGCTGACTACGGAGTGGTAGGGATTATAATATAGTGGGTAAGGCTAAGATGGGGAAAGCACAGAACATTCCTGCACAAAAAGCACAACTGCAACACGAGTCACGAGACTGGCATTTATTCCTCAATAGTCCAGCCACGTTGGCTAGCATAAAATGAGGAAGAACAAGATTGCTTGGAAGAACAAAGGGGAAAGGGAGGAGAAAAAGAGGGTGTGAGCCATTTTGACAGCCGTATTTCCCCCAGGAAAAACTCTTTTTAAAAAAAAAAAAGATTTATTTATTTTTTATATTAGAGCTGGTGTACAGGCCAGAGGCGTGGGAGGGTGACAGGATTCACCAGAGACAGAGCAGGGAGCAGAACAGACAGACGACAGAAATGCACTGCTGAGGGGAGAAGCGGGCGCGGCAGGAGAGGTCTGGGGCACCATGTGGGATTCTCACTGGCCGACGGGATCGAACCCGCACTGCTGAGGCTGCGGACAGCTTCACAGCACAGCACTCAATCCGCTGCGCCACCAGGGTGGCCCCCAGGAAAAACTCTACATGCAATGCAGACTTTAGAAGAAGGACTGCTAAAAGGTTTGAAAAATCCCATGAAAACAGCACTGAAGATTAGCCCTCCTTTCTAGGTTGCTGAGCTGTGAAGAAAGTAGGATTTGTTTCTCCCTTCACCTTTAAGAAATCCTCTTGCAAGCCAAGGTCAACACCTGACAGTAGGCTATCGTGAGCTCTGAGGGTAAAGTGGGCTCCTCTCTGAGTCACAAGGCCCAAAGCTGTGGGTCTTACAAAGAGAAGCAACCCTGGGCTGGGTAGGTAAGGGCTAGATATCCAAGGCAACCTGGAATTCTAGTTAGGATCAGAAGTGCTACATTAACATCAAGGACTGGCCAAGCCAGCAGCTGGGAAGGGCACAAGGTCAAGATCTTCTCCAGATGGAGAATCTAGGCTAGGCAGAGAGTAGGAATCTGTGGAACAATAAGTTTCAAAGGACCCTTGTTTACACTCCATGGTCAAGCTGCTAGTAAACCTACAATATCAGGATCTTTAGAGTCCACTAACTCAGGAGTAGTGTTGTGTTAGGATGGCACCCATAGCTAAATGAAGAGTTCACCTAGGAAGTTGTTTCAGAGTCCCCAAGCATCCCTAATGGTAACGGGAGCTTTCTTGGGGTCCAAATAATCAGAACTGAAATTTCTTGAATTTTCTTACAGAAAGAGAGGAAGGAGGTCCCAAAAAGAGTTTGAAAGAGACATTTTTGTGCTGAAGTTTTATTCTCAGTTCTTCATAGTTTGGATAACTTTTTTATTAAGATTTATTTATTTATGCATACAAGAGCTGGGGTACAGGGCCTCCCCTGGTGGCGCAGCGGTTGAGCGCTGGGCTGCGAAGCTGCCTGCAGCCTCTGCAGTGCTGGTTCAATCCCCGGCCACCGGCGAGGGTCCCACATGGCGCGCAGACCTCTCCTGCCTCCCCTCAGCAGTGTGCTTCGGTCCTTCTGCCTGTTCTGCTCCCCGTTCTGGTTCTGGTGAATTCTCTCACCCTCCCGCACATCTGACTGTACCCAGTACTTGTATAAATAAATAAATAAAATTTAAAAAAAAAAAAAAAAGAGCTGGGGTACAGGCCAGAGGTGTGTGGGGGGAAGGGGTGGTGAGAGGATTCACCAGAAAAAGAGTGGGGAACAGAAGAGGCGGATTAACTAAAATACACTGCTGAAGGGAGCAGCGAGTGAGACAGGAACGGTCTGCTGTGCCATGTGGGTAGCTCCCTGGCCAGGGATTGAACTCATGCTACAGTGGCTATAATAGCTTGATAGTCTGTGTCTTTAACCCCTGCGTAACTAGGGAGGCCCTGGATAACTCTTACGAGATAACGAGTGTATAAATATTAAATTAAGTAGGTAAACGCTCATGACAATAGCCCAGAGTCCTCACTGCTAAGATTATGGAAAACATTAAGTTGCTAAGTTACTTTCATCTCCATTCAGTAAATAACTCTTAAAGGCCCTTAATAAAGGGTCACCTACCTAACAGGCAATAAATTATGAAGGATGTGGTTTGAAGTACTTCATTTTCCTCTTGACAAGTCAGAGAACTGGAAGGGACAACCATATCTCATGTCAATAATATATCTGTCATTCCTAAAGTAGACTTGTCTTACGGTTTTCCATAAAGAAAAACAGCTATCTAGATTGTCTCTCAAAAAAAAAAAAAATACTCTAGTTATGCTGGGAGATCCACTCCAAATAATAATATATTTACTCACTGCCTACAGTTTTTCTTGATACTTAGCATGATATCTTGAAATTGAAATCTTAGTCCCTTTCCTCCATGAAATCACAGGTTTTCTTCTGCCTTTGACCTAACAGGCCTATTGAGAAAAACCAAGCTTGACAGGATCTGACTCATCCTACAAACCTAGGCTCATTCATACCTAGGAAATCAAAACATAAGAAAACTACCATTAAGTCTCTTAAAGTAATAACTGCTGATCTATTTTCTCTAAGCCTGAACTTTATTCCAGTTAAGGCTTAGTAGTTAAGATGGAAGGCAGGCATTTGCCAATGATTATTCTTAAACATGCACTGGATGTGGATATGGTATTTGAATTTCTTCATATTCCCTTGAAAAAAAGAGGTCAAGGGTAAGGTGTCCCAAGCTCAAAACTTTAGTGCATTCACTGAAAGTAGTTTCAATTGTTTTGAATTTGCTCAAGAAAGAGCAGTTATTTTGAGATGAAACAAATCCTTGGGTCCTTTGGCTCAAATCCAACTCAGGTCAGAAGAACACAGGACTCAGAAATCCCTATTCATGGGACACTGCCAGGTCAGAGTCCCAAACTTGACAGTGTTTGTAAAATCTTTCTGGCTACCTCCAAGAAATCTATTTACGAATGATATGTATTTAATATATAAATATTACAACACTTACTCTCTGCTTTGAATACTTTTAAAAGATGATCTGAAATTAATTCTTCCACTGATGACTCCAGCTTCCTTTCTCCATCAATTATCCAAGGAGTTTGTGGCAAGTTCCTGGAGTATTTATTATATCTCCCTGCCAATGAAAAATCAAATTGCCTGGATGGAATGGTGTAATTTAACACAACAGGATAAAAAAATAAAAACTACCTAGTGAGTGCCAATATTCTAGGAACTAAGAGATAAAGCAAGACTTAGCCTTCAACTAGCTTACAAGGGAACCCAGACACACAGAAAAATAAAAATATTTGTGGTAACAATAGAAGACATGGCTAAAGGCATGATATGAATCATCAAAGGAGTTCTAAGGGAATGCTCAATATCTTTAATGATCTGATTGACTGAACAAATTATAATAATTATAGAACACACAGAGGATCATTTAAAAAAAAACAACTACTACTTTTATGCTTGATTAATAATACTTTCAAGGTAATAGTCACTGGTGATAATATATTCCAAAGAGTTGAAATAAAGGAAATTTTAAAGTTTTTGTAATTAAAAAAAAAAAAACAAACCAACAAGAACATGACTCACTGCTTTATGAAGAAAGCTATGCTAAGGCAGGCAGTTTAACCACCCCAGGGCAGAGGATCACGGATCTGAACAGCAATCTCATTTCAGCTATTACTATGAAACAGCTGTAGCTTTCAAAACAAAAACTCTCTGCTAAATTATCTCTTGGGAAAGTTAAGACAATCTTTTTTTTTTTTTTTTTTCAGACAGAAGTGTTAGTCATTCTGAAGATGATAAAATTATTTGTTCAAGTTTGCTTTCATGTTATAAAACATCATTTCCATGGCTGTTTCTCCTGACCAGTTTCTGGCTTCTACATCTACCCATATTTCACATGTTTCTCTGATAAAAGCTATCAAAATCTGAGAAGTACCTTTCCCTTTGGAATAGTGTTTTACAGGACACCTCCTGACTGATCCCTAAGAATGCCTATAGAAAATAAGCTTGTTTGTCAGTTCTAGTCTCCAAAGAGTTAGCTAATCAGAACCTAATAACCTAACAAGAAGAAAATAGAGGAGTTGGTTGAGGTTTTTGAGAAAGGGTGATAAATTGGCAATGCAAGTATATTCTAAATATTTTACCAGCCACAAAAACAGCACCATGAGCACATTCAATTTCAAGAACAGTGCATACTGCCTTTGGTGAGCTTGGAGGACAAGGAAACTGCCTGTAAAACAAAATAAATTTTATAACCACTATTTTCCAGACATGATATTAAATCACATAACTACAATGAATCGGCATGGTCGAAGACAGACACAGAACTCAAGTTGCTCAAGGACTAAAGCCTTTTCCTAATTTAAGTTTAGGAATTTTAAGGATCTTTCAGGCCTCTGGAGTACTACTTTTAAAGATTTATTTTTATTTTTATTTTTTACAGATTTGGGGTGTAGGCCAGAGGCACAAAGGGTGAGAGGATTCACCAGGGACAGAGCGGAGAACAGAACAGGAGGATCTACCGAAACACATTGCTGAGGGGGGCAGAGAGTGAGACAGGAGAGGTCTGCTGTGCCATGTGGGTCAGCTCCCTGGCTGAGGATTGAACTCATGTTGTAGTAGCTGGTGATAGCTTGACAGCACTAAGACTTCACCCCTGCACCACCAGGGAGGCCCTGGAATACTACTTTTAATACATGAGAGTGGTACTAAATAAATCAGGGTTTTCCTACTACCTTTCATGCTCAGGAGGCCTCATGTTCCCAGATGACAATTTTTAACAACCGTGAGATTGGGAGAAAAATCCATATATATGAAGCAGAAACCTCTCTAAGTTCTTTAGCTATTTTGCTATCCACAAACACTTGCTGCTGATTTACATAATCCTCAATTATTTGTGGAAAGTTGATGTGCAGTGACAGATTAGTCTATGAGTAAGTTCCACGGGGCTATTCTACTCTTTTTCTGTCTTTTCCAACTTATTTCAAGATCTTGGGAGTCAAAACATAGAGTCAAAAAAAAAAAAAGAAAGAAAGAAAGAAATAGAATGAGGCAGACTATTTCCTTGTAGCTAAAAATTTCAATCCAACTGAAGACAGGAAGGAAAGAGCAATGTATGACTTTATTCTCTGTTCATCATAGGAATGTCCAAACTGTACTAGAAACCTGATTAGATGTGAACTTAACACCAAATGCATGGCTTAAAAATTTCATATAGTTTCCCAAGAATGTTTAACAAAGAAATAATTTATTCAGAACTCTTGCTTGTAAAGAGTAACTGTTTCACTTTCTAAAATTTAATAAAAATAATTCAATACTGAGATATGCCTTTACCCAGTAAAATGTATTAAATCTTCCTCATAAATTCATTGCTTGAAACTTATTCAAGGATATCCTGGATGGGTAACTACAATAATATTTCATCAAAACAAAAAATAGACTATCAGGTTCATTGTATCTTGCATGTTTTAACACATGAATCTTTTTTTAAAAAGATTTATTTATTTATATAAGAACTGGGGTACAGTCAGAGGCGTGGGAGGGTGAGAGAATTCACCAGAGACAGAGCGGGGAGCAGAGCAGGTAGATGGACCAAAGACACTGCGGAGGGGAGCAGCGGGCGAGACAGGAGAGGTCTGCCGCGCCATGTGGGTTTTCTCCCAGGACCGCAGAGGCTGCAGATAGCTTCACAGTGCAGCGCTCAAACTGCTGTGCCACTAGGGAGGCCCTAACACATGAATCTTTTTATTGCCTTCTGGAAATGGAAAAATACTAGGACATGCAAGATTACAGATGTAATAGGACCAGCACTGGACTGGAGAGTCAAGAAACCTGACTCTAGGTCCACTATCTATTACCCAGTTAAAATCTTAGGCAAGTCAACTCCCTCTTTCGTTCTCAACATCCTCGTCTAAACGATAAACAAAGTGGACTTGATTCGTAAATTCAAATATGAATTTGACAAACATTTACTGAACCCCACTACATGTTAAGTACCGTACCAGAGACTGGAGCTAGAACAGTGACTAAGACACAATCCTATTCCAGACTTGGACTAGTCCACAACCCACATCCAGACTTGCTTTTTAATTCAGATTATCTCTAACATTCCCTCTAGTCTAAGATTCCATGATGCTTTCTTGTTTCTGTACAACTACTTACTTGCGGAAATCCTCTTCTTTTATCTTATTCAAAGCTTTCAAGACTGCCATTCTAGTGAATACTGACTACATAGGGCAAAATGAGAAGAAAAACATTTTTATCATATAGACAGGAAAACATCAGTGGTAAGAAATTATATCATTTTAAAGCCATATTTAAAAGGGGGAAATACTTAGTGGCTTCAAGAAAATAAATAAAACATAAGCGTTCATAACATCAGGCCTGCAACCAGTCCTCCTCCATCACCCTCCTCTTCAATCTACCCTGTGTCTAGACCCCCCGGTAGATGGTATAATGCCAGAGCATATCTTCTTCACTTCATTGTCCCACTCTCCTTGAAATATACTATTTTTCAAATACAAAATCTATAATACCATAGCAAATGCGTTTTGAGTGTTTTTTCTTCCCAGGAATTATAGGAATTGGCTGCCAGGATAAGGGTAAAACAAAGTCAACCACCTGCCCTGGCATCTACCAACTCACTGTCACTCATTAGTGACAAAGCAAATGAATCCACTATATTGAAGAGATGGGTATCTACAACAAATGTCCTTACTGGGTTTTTTTTAATTAAAGCCAAACCCCATGTTAGATATACTATTGTAAAACCAATTAGTGCATATACACATGGATTACTCTGATAATTCACGATTGTTTTTTATTTGACTGAAAAGAGGGACAATAACGGTATCTCAAGAGTTTATCGTGAAAGCAATGGTTTTCTAACCATATTTTGGTTTAGGGTCGTAAAGTTAGAACTGAAAATTAAGTGATTGCTTTTTTCTTTAAGATACAAAACCTGAAGACCAAAAGAATTTCAAGGTTATTCAATTTACCTGCAGCTATGAGGCAGGAAAACTGTTACACCTATTAACTAAATGGTGTGTTGATGCCTTGACACAAATTTCCTAATCCTACTATTTGACACTTGTACTTTCATATGTCCTCAAAGATAGCAACAACAACAAAAACATATCTTTAATAAATGTGGCCTGCAGTGCTTTGGGCAGTGCGTCCCAAGGTATGGCAAAGCAGTGAGCTACAGTTGTTCCAAGATGTTGATCTCTTTAGTCAGAAGGCCAGGGACCCCAGAAATTCTGGGCCTATTGCTTACAATATAGAGCAACTACATCTGTTAAGCTCAGGATGCTGGATAAACAATGATAACATTTCAGGTGCGCCATGATGTGAGAAAAAGAGGAAAGCACTGCTTTAGGCTTTGTCTGCACGTCTGAGTATTTCTACACAGGGCATCTGGCAAGTGCCACAAATCGTCCACCTATTCCCCAAGTTCTACAAGGCCCAACAATTATCAAGGAAGGACTAACAAACGTATCTTTAATAATAAACTTATGTTCTTTTAAACAACAAAATGAAGGTCAGTAAAACTAGGAGTGCCCGAGTCTGCACAAAATGAGCTAAGTAACTAGGTATGAAAGTTTCCTAATAGCACATCTTGCCATTCCATCCTGGCACAATAGAAACCAAAAGTACATGTAGACAATAAAGTTGAGTTTGAATAAAATGCCTTTTTCTTGGCAAATGTAACTTGAAATAGGACTGTCCTAAATAATTTACTTTGGATTACATCTTTAAAACACTAATTTCTAGAAAATGGGTATTACACAAAAGCTTGGAATGCTGATGCCACAGATTTTCCCAGATGATGTAATTTTGAGGATTAAAATTTTAAAAGTTCAATTTCCCCAAACAGATAACAAAAACATCATTGAAACACTAGTACTAAATTTAACATCAGGGAACAACCCAGCAGCAAAACAAACATGAGAATCTGTGTTAAGACTTCCTAGCCAGAGGCAAAGGTGTTAAGAATTTAAAAATAAATAAATTAAAAAATTAATGTAGCAACTGGGAATGTTTAAAGACTGATTCTTAGTATAATAGATTATGACATTTCTAATGCATATCTCTTTTACAGTTAATGTGAATATTCAGGTCAGAGAAAACTCGCTACAGAAGAAAAGGCAGGAATACTTACCTGTTTGTTTTTGGCTGGCTTGAAACAATCTGGGCATATCACACGTCTAAAGTAAAATTCAAGTTAATATAAAAGGTTAATGAGTTTATTCTAGGATGAATGTAATTTAAATATAATTTATACAACATGGTTGCGAAGTTCAGGTCATCGGGAAAAAAAAATTGCACTGGTTTGCCTATCTCATAGAGCACATTTTAAACGAACGAAGTTCTGCTATTCATTAGAAGAGGAGCAATACTATCTTCATGAAAGCCAAAGAGCATTAACAACATTTTACACAATTGACATTGTTTACGTGGCAACTTACAGGAAGTGGCAATCCTCAACTGTTTCTGGGTGAGCAAAGACCACACTCACTTCAAACAAGCTCTAAAAATTATAAAGACAGTTTTAAAATGAGCAAAAGGAAACCAACATCTAAGAACTTATGAATGGAAATAGAAATTAAATATCAAAAGTTGGTTCAGAAAAAGAGTGACAAGGAAAACCGGAAATACTATTATCAAATCAGCTTGTTCACAGGGCAGCTGTAAAGGAAACCTTTTTTTCCTTTTTTTTTTTTTTTTTAATTTCTAAAGCTCAATCACTAGTGAGCCTACCAAAAAACAAGTGTAAAGCACATTTTAAAATATATTTGTAGGACTTAGTACACTGTATAAAAATTAAATGTGAAGATAAATGAGAATTCGGGGAATTGGACAGAGGTAGCTGAAATAAACAAAGAATTATCCATGCCAATATTATACTGAGAATTATTAACAAGGCAAAAAAGCATGTTCAAAAAATCTATATGAGAGAGCCTCCCCGGTTCGATCCCCGACTGCTCCCTGACCACAGGAAGAGGGTTCCACATGGCGCGCAGACCTCTCCTGCCGCCCACTGCTCCCCTCAGCAGTGTACTTCGGTCCTTCTGCCTGCTCTGCTCCCTGCTCTGGCTCTGGTGAATTCTCTCACCCTCCCGTGCTTCTGACTGTACCCAGTGCTTGTATAAATAAATAAATAAATCTTGAAAAATAATAATAAAAAAATAAAAATAAAAAAAATAAAAAATCTATATGAGACTTTTAAAAAAATCATTCAAACTTCTTTATGGATCTGAATTGTAAAAGAGAGATCTTCATTTTTTGTTTTATTATGAAGTGATACATACAAATTATAAAACAATCAAACACAGGATGGTTTTTCAATCCCATACCACTGAGGTAGAGGTAGTAAGAGTTTGGTGTGTTTCCTTCTCACCATTTTTATAAATACAGACACAAATGTATATACTTTTTGGGATATTAAATATACTTTCAGAAAATTGCTTTATTCAATTAATGTTATATCATGGGTATCTTTTCAACTGTAGAGACTGTTGGACATTTATTTTTCAGTTTTTAATAAATTTTTAAGGTATTAAATATTCTACAAAGAGCATCCTTGTACACATAAAAAGCACTTCATACTCACTATATATTTACCTCCATGGAGAATATACAAAACATTGAAAAAAAGATGACATATTAAGTCACTATTTTATTGAGTGCTGTATTTTCTCAGTTCTGTATGAACTTATTGCATTGGATTGTCAGCAAGCTTCTTGCTACTCTAAACAATGAATAGGCTTTTTTGCTCTTCATCAGACTATAAAATAAAACTTAAATTACAACATATTCCTTTTATTCAAAAAAACTGCAGTCATCCTGAATCTATTATTGTACCTTTTTTTTTCTATTTTCTGTTCTCACTGATTCGAGGTGTAAAATTATTTACACTTCAACATTGAAAGCTGAGGTAAAAATATTTTGCATCAGGACTTCTCTATTTTCCAAAGTACTTTCATTACCTCATTTCCTCTGTGAAGTGGTTTTATTCATTATTCTCCCCAGTTTAAAGCACATAGTTTGTTCTTAGTAACAGAAAGAAACAAAGCTATGTAATTTAGAATGGGGTGGACTTTAACTTTGGAAGAGGGTTTTGTGATTTTACCTGAATAGGAGTATGTCTGATAATCAGGGAATTTCCTTCAAGCAAAATGGTGAAACAATGAGACCATATTATTAAGATTGATTTTTTTTTTAATTTTTTTTTTAAAGATTTATTTTTATTTATTTATACAAGCACTGGGTACAGTCAGAAGCACGGGAGGGTGAGAGAATTCACCAGAGCCAGAGCAGGGAGCAGAGCAGGCAGAAGGACCTAAGTACACTGCTGAGGGGAGCAGCGGGAGGCAGGAGAGGTCTGCACACCATGTGGGACCCTTGGCCAGGGATCGAACCGGCGCTGCAGAGGCTGCGGGCAGCTTTACAGCCCAGCGCTCAACTGCTGTGCCACCAGGGAGGCCCAAGATTGAATTTAAAATGGGTTGGGAATGTGTCCTGTTCCCCTAACATTTCCACATCTGGAAACCTATTGAATTCATCCCTGAAATTCAATCCAATCCAGAAACTGAGATAAGGTCTGCTCTGGAATAGGGGAGAAGACTGACTGTTCTGGTTCAAAGGCAGTCTCTGCCTAAAATTAAACAGAGGGAACTGCTCACAGCAGATGAATAGGATGCCTGCCTACTTGAAAACAAGATTAGCCACAGATAACCAAAATTAGATAGTCTAGAATTGACTCTCACTTGCTCATAGTTATTTATGTATTGCTTAGTATCAGTAAATATATCTCTTCAATTAAACTATAAATATATTAAAGGCATAAATTACGTCTAACCTTTTAAGGTCAATTAGGAGGCACTACACCTGTTACACTTATATGTGTCTTGGATCGCAAAGAAGTCTTTAAAAAGAAAAATTTAAACTCAATTTAAGACTTAGAAATTACCATTTTAAAATCAAACATCCTCCACTGGATTATTTAAAAAGAAGATTCTTTCAGCTAACCAAAACTCGCCATATAATAAAGTAAAACTAGTTAAACCAGTGAACAAAATTAACAATGCTAATGACCCATTACCTTTCCATCAATGGGAACACCCAGTTCCTCTGAAAACAGGGGATGAGTTATCCATTTGTAGGCTTCTTTTAGCTGAACTATATCATTTCTTCCAGGCGACAGACTCTGTTTTCTGAATAACAGAAAAATTAATTCACTGAACGAAAAATTTCATTTTTTCTATTAAAGGCAAGAATATATGCAATTAAAAAAATATGAGTGCCTACTATGTGCCAGGTGCTATTTTACATATTAGATAGAAAGCAGAAAAACAAAGCAGACCAAAAAAATGCTCATTCATGAACCTTATATTCTGGGAGAATCAAGGAACTGCATTTTTTCCTAGTGGCATATAAGGTAGTTTCAAAGCTCCGAAAATATAAGTAAGCTATGAATTTTGCTGAGCTAGAATTGAAAAGATTTCAGTGGGACAGAAAGGACTCTTTATTGCTCAAAAACTACAAAACTGTGTTACTGTATCAACCAAAACTAAAAATGTTTGCATCTATTCTCTTTCTGATAATGGGGGCTTACTTTTGGGAAATGAATGTAAAGCTGTACTTTTCCCCCCTCCTTTACTGCTTAAGAGGAAATATTAAATCCTAAAGTATCAATGTTCTGAAATGATCATCAAGTTAACATCAGATAAATGTCTGAATAAAAATCTAACATTTCCCCCAAATCTACTCATGAGCCAATAAATAAGTTTGGGGAAGTCCCAATTATGATTTCTAGCTTTTAGTCTGCAATCTAAAATTGTGATAGAAAGGAACTGAGGTAAAAAGAAAGAAAAACATGGCATGGTATTATTAAAACTTCTCTGCTATACCCTACAAGAACAATGTAAGATCTCTAACAGACTAACATGCCCACAGTATTCAAATAATTAAAACTTTAAATTAGTCTTATGGCTATTTATAGGGCCACAAAAGAGATTCGAGGGACACTTGTGAATCATCCCTTTTAATGTCCAGTTTTCAATGATAGAAACAACTATAGTCAACATTCTTTATAATTTAATTCTTTGAGACCAAAAGACACTACTAACTACAGATAGGAAGAAGGAAATAATTTAGCTACTAGCTAAAATTAATTGACCTGAAGACATATACAGGGACTACTGTTCCTCTAAAAATGTAAATTAAGAAATACACATTCTATATTCAGTTGAGATTACAATTGGTAGGAATGTTTTCATATACTTTGGTATTGTAGTTTAACATTGAAATATCCAGACAAGCCCTAAACTGAAAAAACAGTCAATTCTCTATATCTAAGAACCTATTCAAATATTATAATGTGGGTATCTCTGATGGCCCAGGGGTTAAAGTCTCAGCACTGTCAAGCTATCACAAGTCACTGCGGCATGACTGCAATTGGCAGGAGTTCCATCCCCGGCCAGGCAGTTACGCACATGGTATAGCAGACCTCTCCGGTCTCTCCCACTGCTCCCCGCAGCAGTGTATTTCAGTAGATCTGCCTGTTCTGCTCCCCACTCTATTTCTGGTGGAATCCTCTCACCTCCAACACCTTCCGGCCTACCCCCCAGTTCTTGTATGCATAAATAAATAAAAATAAATCTTTAAAAAAAATACTAAAGTGTTTGGACTTCATAAACTTTCTAATTCTTGGAATATCAGGGACATTTTTAGGTATTTTAAATGACTATCTTAATATTGTATCAATAGTTTAATGATATTTACATAAAATAAGATCATAGTTGAAAAGTAAATAATGTATGAGAATGCATTTCAAAGGATAAAAAGTTTAAAAAAAAAAAAACACAAGAACAGAAAATGATTTAAAAACTGTTTAGACTCTGGAGAGTACAAAGGGTTGCAGCAAGAGCCAATCCTAACAATGGTTAAAACAATACTCACTATATGTTTATTTTAAAAACTTCATAGTCTTTGAAATAATACATGTAGAACATTTTAGCTCAGTTTAAAAACTCCAACTTCCAGATCAAAGAGCTAGAGGAAGGGTTAACAATCTTCTTAGAAACCTTATCCTTAATATAGGTAAATATAAAATATTAAACTGACAGGTTTTCAGTCCTGCACGTTGAATGTGGCTAACAATATTTCTGATATGATTTAGCGTACATGTTTTCACAGAGATCCTTAGCATGAAAGCCTGTCTTTTAGTGGAATTAGTAGTCATTAAGGTAAATTCAACCCCCATTTAGCACTTAGAAATTGCATTTCCCTCTCTCCTCTGTCAGGTAACTACAAATGAGGATGTCAACTGCAGTCACTTTTGTATAGATACATGACAACCATTCTAGAGAAAAGATGACCCAAAATATCCAACACAATTTTTTTTCCAATTGCATCAATTATTTAATAACAATTCCTCTATAATCTTTTGAACATAGAATGAACTGGAGACACTGAAGGAAAAGATTAGTGTCCTATTTTTTCTGTCTCAGTATCTATATATTAATCAGAATCTTTTGAAAGAACTAAGCTTAGTTTAAAATCCTTTAATGAAAAATAACAATAGCAACTCACAAGCCAGTGGCTGGAAACTGGAAGCATTTTAAAAATAGTATGCTCAGACTTTGCTGACAAATTTCTCAAATGCAGAATCAAAATTATTATGCCAGAATAATAAACATTGGAGACTAATTTAATACAACCTGACTAAACCCCCAAAACCTTCAATAAACAAGTGATTATTACCTTTTGAAGTATGAAGTACAAATATGAAGTACAAATCCTCCAAAAAAGCCAAATTACCTTTCTATAAATCACTTTACGAAATAAGAGATGCTAATAGAGAAACCCATACTTTCCTCTGTGTTTTTCTCTCTAGAGAATACCAGGCCCTCCAGCAACATCATGGCCCTTTTTGTGTTACTAGATTTTTAGCTTCAAAATCCTTAAAGCTCTAGAAAATTACAGATTTTTTTTTTCCAAAAACACAGTTGTCAGTCAAACCGTGATTTGAATATGTGTAGCTATTTAGAGACTTTGCTATATGTGTGTGAATAGTTACATGTTTTACTGCAGAAACATTCATATATTTGATTATATAGCACCCACCCCAACCCTGGAGGAGAGGTATGTTACATAGGGTATTTAACATCAGATTACATTTCCAAAATCTAAAAAATTCTAAATTCAAAACACATTTGGCTGCCAACTGTTTCACTTAATTGTTCAACCTTAACTAGGATTTCACTTTGTGTCTTTTATAGAATAATTAATTTCAAAATATAGTTTCTAAGACCAAATTTATTCCTTTAAATTATCTTTACAAACTATATTATATACGTACCTAATGCATATAAAATATGTATTCACATTCACATTTGCCACCCAAAAAAATGAATCTGCTTTCATAGACTATGAATATGATATGAAAATTAACGAATTAAACAAAGTTGACACCTATTTATACAATAAAAATTTTCTTTTTGTGCCCATTTCTTTAGTAGCTAGTGAGCTCACTCTAAAAAAAGAGACAGTAGTAGTAAAAGTACTGCTTTTCTACTTTGTACTACTTTGTAAAAGTAGTAAAACTAGGTGTCTTATATTTAAATGGTAGTAAAAATTCCCTACCTAAATTACTTACCCCATTTCCTGTTTTACCAGCAACCATGCAGCATGCTGTGTAGCAATTTAGTCACACCAAGAAAGGAGAAAAGGAGAAAAAATGTTCATTGAAATTAAGTTGCAATATCATTACCAAAGTACAGAGCTAATTTGCTAATCAAAGTCTCCCTTTTACATAGGAGTTAATGTTCAGAAATGTGTGATGACCTCAGAAATGAGGTAAGATGTCACTTTGTAATGCTGACTTGCTGTGGCTTAGGAATTCAACAGGGGTATCCCCCCTTTCTCCCGATAGATTTCTATTTCTCATTATTGAGGTTCAAATGTTTTTTTTTTTTTAACATGGGTAGCTTACTTTTTATTCTTAAATTATCTTACTATTTCATAGGGGAAGACCCAAAGTGGCTGAGTACACATTATTTCCCCATAACACAGAACTGAAAAAGCTCATTTTTTTCTTGTTTTTATTTTTAATAGGGCTAACACATTTTAATTCTTATTGAAGACATTCACATGTACATGGTTAGCACTAGAATGTACTAATCTCTGTAGTTCATTTTGAAATAGAACAAAAACTAAGACGGATAGATGGATAAGCTGTTGGCTAGATATTCAAGAAAGCAAATATGGAAAAATAGGAACAATTATAGAATCTAGGTGGGTATGTGGATGTTCACTGTACCATCCTTTCAACTTTGTATTTGAAAATTCTCATAATAAAATATTAGGGGAAATGTGCTGAGAAGGATAAATAAACTAAAAGAGTTGCTGAAATGAAGACAACATTCACAAACACAGTTGTTAGGAGGATTAAATGAAATTCACGTACAATACTTTGCATAGTAAGTGTATAACATTAAGATTGCTCAGTTTGCTATTAGACTCCCATAGTTTTCATCTCAAAGAAAGGTAAAGACATGCCATTCCTCAGTATTAGCACCTTGTGAATGTAACAGAAGTCGATATGTGTAAGTCATTAAAATGCCATTATGTAGTCTCTGTTTCTATGTGTCAGAAAAATGGCCAGTCATTATCACATTACCACTCACATATTTGTATCCACCTCTAGACCTGTAGATACATGCACACATGCATACCACATACATATGAATACATACATATACATATGAATACCCACACAGATACGTATGTGGATATTGTATGTCTTTTTAAATGACCAGGAGGGCTCTAGAAACTTATGATCATTTGGAAAAACTCAGTACATTAATTCATTAAGATGTGAGCCAAGGGCTTCCCTGGTGGCCTAGGGGTTAAGTTGCAGCACTACTGCCCCTACTGCCTGAGTTTATGCCTGGCCAGGGAGCTAACCCACATGGCACAGCAGACCTCTCCTGTCTCACCCACTGCTCCCTTCAGCAGTGTATTTCAGTAGATCTTCCTGTTCTGCTCCCCACTCTGTCTCTGTGGGGAGACACCGCTTGCACCTCTAGCCTATATCCCAGTTCTTCAACGCAAAAATAAATAAAATAAAAATCTTATAATAAAGGAATAACTCTTAAAAAAAAAAAAAAAGACATGAGCCAAGCCAAATAAACTAATCACTAGCTATAAGAACTGTTGCCAGTGCCTAAATATCTGTACCTTCTGATTTGTTAATTTTGCAAGCCCAAACTAATACCATTCATAATACTATAAGACCCCCTCCTACTTTCCTTCCATTTATTCAAGTCCCCTTTGAAAGTTTATGAGCATAGTATAATATATAAATTACTAGGAGTCAGCCTAGGAGTCAGCAGACCCTGCTTTAGGCTTTAAGTGAACTATTATTCAATTTCCTAAGATACAAAATGAGAGAGTTAGAACAAAATGATTATAATTTAAACTTTTCTAGGTGGCTACATTAATAGACATTTATAAGTCTACCTAATGTTTCCAATAGAGGTAAAATTAAACTTTAGAGGACTTTGAGATGTTTTAAAAAAGGAATAATACCTCTCTTAAAGCTGAAATCTTGTAGTCAAAATTGCGTCACCTTATTTAAGCCATTACAAAGTACTTGCTTCCTCATTTATAAAACAGATATTAATACATCCTTTGCAGAGATATTGTAAGGTTTCAATGAAACTGTGTAAGTAAAGAACCAAGTAAGATTCCTGGCATGTATTTAATAAATAATAACTATTATTGTAGTTTTTTAATTAAAACCTTGTCTACAATTCACAAATAAAATTATCACTGCAAAGATTTACAAGACTTGATCCCTTTCCCTCTCATCCCAAATTACTCTCCATAGGTAGTTCTGGAACCTCCTTCTTCATCAACAAAATTTTCATGGATATCTAAGCTATAGAGAATTTTCTGTCCCTTCACGGGGACTCAGACTCTTCTGGCTTTTTTCAGTGACATTTTTCACTCCTGAGGTAAACTCTGTTCTCTATAGCCACTTCCAGGTGAGGCCACCAAGTCTGCCTGTATCCTGCAATCATCTGATTATAAAGCAGGGCAGAACTGAAGGTTGCCAAGGGAAACCAGATTATCATGTGTAACATGTAAAATTAAATCAAATGTCTTTAGTATCTGAGACTTGCTAAAGGGTTTTTCCCTCCTAATCCTCTGCAGGCTCCCTGCTCTGGCATGCCAGCAGCTTGGACAGAACTAATCACACAGCAGGGGCTGGAAGGCTGAATCCCAAAGAAGTCAGTGTTGCTCAATTATTCAATTTTTACCATGTGCTAATAATGCCCTGGACCTGTTTCCGCTGAGGTAAAAGAAGTACATTTCTCTTTCAGGTCACCAAGATAATTTTAATAAATGTTCTGTTCCTTAGTCAGTAGAAAAAAATTCAATCTCTAGAGAAAGCAATTTAATTCTTCTTCCCCAACAGAACCAAATGGCATTAAAGTTAACAAGTTTAATCAAATTTGATACCAAAGGCAATAAGCCACCTCTTGAAAATTCAAGAACCATGTAATTTAATCCTGGACTCTCCTTTAACTATGTTAAGAATTCTAGGCAACTGTACCTAAATGGGACAGCTGAATAACATGTTTGCAAAAGTTCTTTTGTAATCTGTTAATACACACACACACACACACACACGCTCACACCCCACAGAAGTCTCTGCCTAGAAACAGCTTTTGAGTTTAGAGTTTTGAGCTGGGGTTCATCAAGCACCAAACAGTAAGAGTGGGTGGTAGCAGGCAATGTATTGAGGTTAATTTAAGCAGAGACAGCAGGAAGAAAAGACAGAGAGAATGAGAGGCATTAAAGATGGTATGTACAGGGTATGTCCGTGTGTCTACCAATGTATATGGGAGCTTAACAACTAGAGATGAAACGGGAAAGGTCAGGAGCTTTTGAGTACCAGGTTAGGGCAAGAATCCAAAGACTAAAACCACACACTGAGCGCCATATTTATGTGTATACAACTCCCATGGCACCTCAATGAAGGAACAACTTTGGATCATCTATAATTTCTCAAGTCACAACATAACCATGATCATCACACTATTGTTTTTCTTATGTGGTAGTTTAAGAGGAAAACATTTCTTTTATCAAAATAGATCTTTATCATATGTGGGAAAATGTAGTATTAGAAAAACACATGTCCTGGGAAAATGACAGAATAATTATAAAAATATGTTGTCTCTCTGGCCTTAATAGACATGTGAATCTGTAATTCCTGAAAGAGAAAACAAACACTAGACTAGATGGCAGTCTGCCTTTAAATAGTGTGTGCTGGGCCTCCCTGGTGGCACATGCGGTTGAGCGCAGTGCTGTGAAGCTGCCTGCAGCCTCCGCAGTGCCGGTTCAATCCCCGCCAGCCGCGGAGCAACCCACATGGCACCGCCAGACCTCTCCAGTCTCGCCCACTGCTCCCATCAGCAGTGTATTTCAGTCAGTCTGCCTGTTCTGTTCCCCGCACTATCTCTGGTGACTCCTTTCACCCTCCTGCACATCTGGCCTGTACCCCGGTTCTTGTACAAATAAATAAATCTTAAAAAAAAAATATGGCAGAAAACTATTCTTTAAAAAAATAATAGTGTGTGTTGATTTATGGGTAATTTATTTCTCTGCACCTTGGTTTCTCAACTATAAATGAAGGAGCTCAATATTTCATTATTTGAAATATTGTACCTCCTATATGGTGAGATCTGTACTGAAAATAGAGACCAGTCTTTGCCCAAATGGAAACCCATGAACTAAGAGAGAGTAAAGGGAAACAAAATGATATAAATACTAATAATAAATAACAAATATTGATAAAAATAGAGTGGTGAGGGTTGTGACAGGGATATATTTAGAGAGTACATGTAAGGCAACTTCAGCTGTCTTTTTTTTTAAGATTTATTTTATTTATTTATGCATACAAGAGCTGGGGGTGTAGGCCAGAGGTGGGGGGATCGGGGGGCAGTGAGAGGATTCACCAGAGACAGAGTGGGGAGCAGAACACGAGGATCTACTGAAATACACTGCTGAGGGGATCAGCAGGCGAGACAGGAGAGGTCTGCTGAGCCATGTGGGTCAGTTCCCTGGCCAGGGATCGAACTCTTGCTGCAGTGGCTGCGGACAGCTGGATAGCTCTGAGACTTAACCCCTTCCACCCTTCAGCTCAGTCTGCAGGAAAATTGACAACTAATCTAAGCTCTAAAAATCAGTTACTTAGCATTAACTGGGTGAAAAATGGGGAAAGTATGTGCCCCAAAGAGGAAATCCTATAGTACAAAGGCCAGAGATGGTCAGGCAGGTTCTGGGAACTATGAGCCAATGGTCCCTAAAGGGAGTACAGAGGAGGAATCAGGATTTAAGTCACAGAACTTCCATACCAATACTAAAGGGTTCAAACTTTACACTTAAGGCAATATGGTACCACAGAAGGATTTTAAGCAGTGTAATCTTCATGAGCATATCTATCTTCAGGAATGCTCACTCTGATGTGAATTAGGGGGAAAATAAAAATGAAGAGTAATGAAGACATTTGATAAGCTGAAGCAGTAATTCAAGGAAGAAGTAACCGGGGCCTCCCTGGTGGCACAGGGATTAAACTCTTAGCACTATCTAGCTATCGCCAGCCACTGTGACATGAGCTTGCTCCCCGGCAAGGGAACTGACACACATGGTACAGCAGACCTCTCCTGTCTTGCCCACTGCTCCCCTAAGCAGTGTATTTCAGTAGATCTGCCTTTTCTGCTCCCCACTCTGTCTCTGGTGAATCCTCTTACCTCCTGCTCCTATGGCCTACATCCCAGTTCTTGTATGCATAAATAAAAAAAAAATAAATCTTAAAAAAGAAAAGAAAGAAAGAAGTAACATATGAAGGCAGTGCTGGTTGTGGTGGAAGGTGTAGGCAGCTTTAAGAAATATGAAGATAAAGACTAGCAAGCTTGATCAGCAGTGATGTGGGGTTTCTGAATTATCACTAATGCCCTTAAACCACAAGTCTTTTGTAGTCCACAAATCTCTTGAGTTCATTTATAATAACAAAGATAATACAAATATAGATGTGTACCAACAGGGAAATGACAATTCTTGTGTGGGGAGCTAGAGGTTTTACCCCCTGCTCCTTCCTTTCCTCCTTGCATATAGATTTACACACACATACAGATAGACACTTATGTATTTTTATTATTCACAAATAGCTTCAATAGGCTCAAAAACTAGGTTGGTGAAAATATAAACTCTTCTTCCTTCTTTCCACCTAGCACAACTGCCTGAGGTTTTTCCCTCCTCCCCCTCTCCCACTCCCAAATCTATTACAGCCTTGAATATTTGCCTCAGAGACCCACAGCACCCTTGTGTCAGGCATGGAGGCAGAGAGGAAGGCAAGAGAGGAAGAAGAATACTACTCCACTCTGCCACTTGGTTGAAGTAAAGACTCCCCCATATCTCCTCACCTTCACCATCTTCCTGCATCAATCCCATTCTTTCACCCGGAGCCTCAAAGGCCCACCCAAATCCTTTACATTATCTTTCTTTACAGGTTTGAGAAAAAAGAAAAGTGACTTTCTTTCTCTAACTTTCTTTACTACTACTATTGGTGATTAAAAAAAAAACCTTTAGATAGCATTAAAGTGGTGGTGATTTTTATTTTTGACAAGAGGGAAAAAGCAAGGACAAATCAGCAAAGATAGAATGAATCTCAGGGCTAAATTAGGTTTTACGACTCTACTAACCCATATCCCAGAAGAATTATTGTGTTTTGCTTTTTTCTTAAGATTTATTTTTATTTATTTATACATATAAGAACTGGGGTGTAGGCCAGAGATGTGCGGGGGGAGGGGAGTGAGAGGATGCACCAGAGATAGAGTGGGGAACAGAGCAAGTAGATCTACTGAAATACACTGCTGAGGGGAGCAGCAGGCGAGACAGGAGAGGTCTGCTGTGCCATGTGGGTCAGCTCCCAGGCAGGGATAGAACTAATACTGCAGTGGCTGGTGCAGTGACTGGTGATAGCTTGATAGCACTGAGACTTTAATCCCTGAGCCACAAGGCAGGCCAAGAATTATTGGTTTTATGTTGTGAGTTTTAAGGAGAATTTTCATTGTATTTTCCAATATTCTAGGTGCTAATATTTGCCTAGATGTGAATGATCTGATTAGAAATTATCTTCAGAGTAAATCAATGGTAGTGGGAAGGTGGGATAGGAGTGGAGGAAGAGAAAAGGATCAGTAAAGACAGAACAGCTGCAAGGACTAAAAGATTCTGGGATAGACACAAATAATGATAAATATGGTTCAGTGTTCTCTTTTAGTATCATATGATAATAAGGGGATAATTCTTGCTAATGAGGGCAGAATTTCAGGTAACTCTAGAGTTAACATCAGTGAAGCAAAAACATCTCAACAAATAAGTTAGCAATGGGTGTGGCTGGGGGTGCAAATGTGTTTCCTCTTAAAATTTGATTTTAGAGAACTAGCACTCTCACTGAAATACTAGTTAACATAAAGTGAACTTGTGAATTTAAGAGACTTCAGTGTTATAAACCAGCTCAATTTCAATAAGATGGAGAATGAGAAACAAACCAAAAAAAAACTCTACAAAATAACAAGAAAATAATCACTCCAGGGCCTTCCTGATGACTCAAGAGATTAAGATGCAGCACTATGAGGCTGCCTGCAGCCACTGCAGCATGAGTTCGATCCCCGACCAGCCAGGGAGGTGACCTACATGGTGCAGCAGACCTCTCCTGACTCGCCTGCTGCCCCCCTTAGCAGTGTATTTCAGTCAATAGCCTGTTCTGCTCCCCACTCTGTCTCTGGTGAATCCTCTCACTCCCTAAACCTCTGGCCTCTACTGCAGTTCTTGTATGCATACGTAAATAAATCTCTGGAAAAAAAAAAAAAAAGAAAGAAAATAATCACCCCAGCCAGAACTGGAATGCAGGAGTAGAAAGTTGCAGGGCCCAGGAAGCTGATCCCTAAGTGCTGGCAAATGGAGATACTAGTCCCTGAAAATCCAGCAAAGTGGAGGACAGGACACATAAGACAATAGAGGGTGAGACACTGAGTCTACAAATAGGAGGAATAGTTTCCTGACCACATTCTTAAAATTTTCTGGGGCCTGTGTGGTGGTCTAGGGGCTAAATCTCAGCGGTATCACTGCTATGGCCTGAGTTCAATCCCCTCTCAGGGAGTTGACCCACATATGGCTCAGCAGACCTCTCCTGTCTCACCCCGCTGTTCCCCTCAGCAACGTATTTTAGTATTTTAGTAAAGCCACCTGCTTGGCTTCCCACTCTGTCTCTGGTGAATTTTCGCACCCCCCACACCTCTGGCCTATACCCCAGTTCTTCTCTGCATAAATAAATAAAATAAATCTTTAATTAAAAAAATTCTGAGGAGCCAAACTAGCTTTTGTTTCTGCTGATTATAGATATATCAAGTTATCATATCAGCAATTAAACTATGGATTTAAAAAATATTGCTAAATCATTTAATATTCGTAAGAAAACAATAAACTCATTACATGTTAACATTAACATTTTTTGAAAAGTTACTATATAAACCAAAATAATTTAGTGAAAAGAGTGGCATCTTTTTGGAATTCTCTTTTTTCTTTAAAGATGTATTTATTTATGCATACAAGAACTGGGGTACAGGCCAGAGGTACAGGGGTGGTGAGAGAATTCACCAGAGACAGAGTGGGGAGCAGAACAGGCAGATGGACTGAAATACACTGCTGAGGGGAGCAGCTGCAAGACAGGAGAGGTCTGCTGTGCCATGTGGGTAGCTCCCTGGCTGGCCAGGGATTGAACTCGTGCTACAGAGGCTGCAGATAGTTTCACAGTGCTATGCTTAACCCCTTGTGCCACCAGGGAGGTCCTGGTACCATCTTTTAAGAGGGCAACTTGGAAATATTTATCAAAATTTTTAATGTGTATTTCCTTCAGCCCCGCATTTCCACTTCTAAGAATTCACTGGACAGAAATATAGATCGTACAGAAGCTCTACATAGACTGTGGCAATGACAAATGCTTGTTGTAAATTTCATCTGTAATAATAAAAATTGAAGGTGATATAAATGTATGTCAATGGGTTAAATGAAATGATTTTAGAAATTATGATTTAATCATAATTTATACAAGTGAAGTATATGTGAGTGAGCTCATAAGTTCTGACATGAAAGAATGTCCACCATAGGCTGTTATGAGAAAAATGGTTTGTAGAATATGTATGTTCCATGAAAGCAAAACAAACCCAAACCATGTAGGTACATGTATGTATGTGTTGGTGTGTGCCCAGCAAAAGGTCTGGAAAAAAACACCATAATGTTACTCCAGAAAATGGGAGGCAGGAAAAAGAGTTCATTTTTAACTTTATACTCTTCTTGTTTGAAGTTATTAACAAGGATATACTATATTTTAATTTAGAAAGAAAAAAATGTTATCTTGTGAATCTATTTCAGAAATGTAAAAGATATTATATAATCTATATGCTTATATACTCTTAGTTAGAAGTGTCCTAAATTAAATACTATCTAACAGATTAAGGACCATTTTATCTTAAAATGCACCACATTTCTAGGATACTTATTTCACTATTGATTTATAGCAATGATAAATCAGTAGAACAGAATAATTTTTATCTTTGGGTTGAGAATAAATTTTTATTTTTTAAAAATATATAGGGGCCTCCCCAGTGGCGCAGCAGTTGAGTGCTGTGCTGCGAAGCTGCCCGCAGCCTCTGCAGCGCCAGTTCAATCCCCGGCCACCAGCGAGGGTCCCACATGGCGCAGACCTCTCCTGCCGCACCCACTGCTCCCTCAGCAGTGTATTTCATCAGTCTGCCTGCTCTGCTCCCCTCTCTGGCTCTGGTGAATTCTCTCACCCTCCCGCACTTCTGACTGTACCCAGCACTTGTATAAATAAATGAATAAATCTTTAAAAAAAAAAATTTAAAAATAAATAAATAAATAATAAAAATGTATAGGCTTTTTGAACTCTAATACTTCTAAGAGGGATTTGTGCTTAACATATACTTCTTGGTTCTTTCTCTTCCTCTTTATTCCTCAGTGCCTTATTTGAATGGGGCCTACATCACATGGCTTACTTTAGTGGTGTCTGCAGCCCTTTAGCATTATGCTGAAGGGGTGAGGAACACCTTAAAAGGAGAAAACAGACTTCTACATCAAAAATGTGCACTTTTGGGTCTTCCTGGGTGCAGGGGTTAAACACAGTGCTATCAAGCTACTGCAAGCCACTACAGCACGAGTTCAATCCCCTGCTGGCCAGGGAGGTGACCCACATGGCAGAGCACACCTCTCCTGTCTCACCAGATGCTCCCCTCAGCAGTGTATTTCAGTAGATCTGCCTGTTCTGCTCCCCACTATCTCTGGTGAATCCTCTCATCTCCGCACCTCTGGCTTACACCCCAGTTCTTGTATGCATACATAAATAAAATAAATCTTTTTTAAAAAGTGCACTTTTATATCAAGGAAACCAAAGAAAATGCATTAAGAGTATCTATTAATTCAGAATGCATGTTTTGAATAGGGGTCAGGGAAAAGTTACCTTTCTTTAGTACATGTTTCCTTCATAGAGAGAGCAGATTAATAATGCAAATGAGCATGGGGGGGGATGCTTTAAATGTATTAAAAAGTAGTTTGAAAGGACTCTCAAGTACATTAAAAATACTTTTTGCATATAATTAACATGTCAATTGCAAATTTGTTTTTAGCTATTCATTAAAAGATATCCCCAAGGATCATTTCAAGCTGAAATTTTAATGAATGGACTATGTTAAACTAGTTCAGGTTATTGTATGTTTCTGAAAGTAACCCAGTTGTTTTAAAAGATTCTGTAATCAATTTAAAGAGAACAGTGACCATTTTTAACATAAATCTCATTCCCCATAAGTACAATACAGATGTTGAAATGACAGAATAAAATCTTTGTAAACTGCAAAATGTATACAAAACTCTCATATATCATGACTTTTATGGAAAGTTCTTTCTCCAAAATAATACATTTTATTATATTTGAAAAACAGGTTATATGTCAAGCTATTGCTATTTGAGTCGTTCTAAATTTATCAAAACAAAGCACTGAAAAGTATAAACAAAATCTTTCCAAATAAATGATAAACTCTTCTGATCTGTTAAGGTCTAGTGTGCCTATCACTACCTTTTCTTTCCAGGGATTTGCCTAAGTGATGTCAGAACCAGAATGGGAAAGAGGCTTTCTAAATTGTTCTGAAAAAAGCATGAGATACCGAGAAAAAAGAAGTAGGTTCAAATTCTCTTCCTGGGTCTCCCTAGTGGCACAAGGGGTTAAGATGCAGACTATGAAGCTATCCACAGCCACTACAGCATGAGTTCAATCCCTGACCAGGGAGCTACCCACATGGCGCAGCAGACCTCTCCTGTCTCACCTGTTGCTCCCCTCAGCAGTGTATTTCAGCAATCTGCATGTTCTGTTCCCCACTCTGTCTCTGGTGAATCTTTTTAGCCCCTCCCCACACCTCTGGCCTGTACCCCAGTTCTTGTATGCATAAATAAATAAATCTTAAAAAAAACTCTTTCTACTTAACAGCAAGTGATTTGTTAAATATCCTTTAGAGGCCTCCCTGGTGGCACAAGGGGTTAAGACACAGCCTATGAAGCTATCTGCAGCCACTGCAGCACGAGTGCTATCCTTGTAGCACGAGTTCAACCCCTGGCCAGGGAAGTGGCTCACATGGTGCAGCAGACCTCTCTTGCCTGGTCTACTACTCCCCTCAGCAGTGTATTTCAGTAGATCTGCCTGTTCTGCTCCCCACTCTGTCTCTGGTGAATCCTCTCGCTCCCCACACCTCTGGCCTGTACCCCAGTTCTTGCATGCATAATAAATTTTAAAATTTTTTTAAAAATACCCTTTTATCTCTTGTTTGCTCATCCATTAAACAGAGATTACTGTTTCTTATATAACTGGAAGCCTAAATGAAATAGTCTATCAAAGAATAATTGTTTTTATAACACAAGTCTCTTGACTCTGGCAATTCAAAAAGTATATTAAGATACTTCTTAAAGCACATTCAACAAAAAAGGAGATTTCTTCAAGTTTTGCCCTCTCCAAACTTTCAGTTCTAATTTCAGTCTTTCAGCCTAGTTTTAGTTTAAGGTAGATGCTATTTTTAAAATTTTGTTGTGAATCTGAGAATGGAATACTATTTGCAGTTTCTAGCTATGGATGCTTATTAACAGATGTGTGAGACATAAGGGCAAATGATCTAGGCAGATCAAACTATACACTCAACACTAAAATGCAGTAAGATACTAGAGAAAAGAGAAAGGCTCTTAGCCATTAAATCCTGTCCAGTTTATAGAACACCTTGATTTAGTATTAAGAAAGAAGGAAAGAAGAGCGAGAAGGAGAGAAGGGAGGATGAAGGAAAGGCAGAGTAAGGAGCAGAGAGGGAGAAGGAAAGAAAAAGAGGTAAGAAACAGGGAGGGCCTCCCCTGGTGGAACAGTGGTTGAACGCTGGGCTGCAAAGCTGCCAGCAGCCTCTGCAGCGCCGGTTCCATCCCCAGCCGCTGGAGAGGGCCCCACATGGCGCAACAGACCTCTCCTGCTGTGCCCACTGCTCCCCTCAGCAGTGTATTTCATCGGTCTGCCTGTTCCGTTCCCCACTCTGGCTCTGGTGAGTTCTCTCACCCTCCCGCGCTTCTGACTATACCCAGTGCTTATATAAATAAATAAATCTTAAAAAAAAAGAAACAGGGAGACAGTTAGAAAGAAGAAAAAAGGAACCATGGGTTCCTAAGAATAACTTGGCAAAGACCTGTCTAATGGCAAGATCTAATGACAACGCTGTGGTGAGTGGGACATTTCAAGTAAATTTCTAGAGAATGGTAGTATGATGAGTTATTCATATACCACCAATAATTTTGTGCAATACGATATTAAAACAGAAACTAAAATAACTAAACAAATTAGACAAGGTATATGATCTCATGATTATTAAATATACTCAGAAGTCTGATGTTTTTCCCTCTTCTCTTCTACCACTCATCCATTATGTAAGCTTAAAATTTACATTCTTCTTTTATTTTATTACATCTTTGTTCCTTTTTGTATAATATTTGATTTCTCCCTTCAGGTGTAGTCTCCAAAAGTTCTTCCACAACCATAGCACCCATAACCCATCCCTTGTGCTATTCCCACCCACCCCCCCATTTTGACCCCTCTGCTTCCCCCTCCCCTGCTGTATGCCTCAGATCTATGGTCAGTTTGCAAAAACTTACAAACATTCTAAGGGTCACTATTGGGTATGAATCCTACTATTAATGCCCCAAAAGAATATAAACTCTACTATAAAATTTTTTACATGTTTTCTGCTCATATTCTTCCATATAATTAATTAGTAAAATAAATGGACAGATTTCCATTAGGATTGTTACAGTACAATAAAGCACAGCTAAAAGAAACAAGATGTTACACCTTGGTAATTTAATGCATTAAATAAAAATAATGTAACCATAATAAAAATTAAATACAAACATTATATCTTAAAAGTAAACAAAAATGTTGGACTTCTGGGTAAGAGGGGAAGGTCAAACTTAGGCAAGAACTTTTGCTAATCCTCTAAAACAACATTAAAGAGATTTGGTAAAAGTACATAAAATCTACCAGGATGGGGACAGTGAGGCTGTATGAAATAGCAATAGTTTGGAAGTTGGAAAGCAGAAGAGTGGCTTGGACTAGCAGACCCCCAAAAAGCTGAATCCTAAATTTGGGAGCAGGGGAAACTGACACTCCACAATCAATAAAAGTCTGGGGAAAAAATAGCACCAAGGAATTTTTGAAGTAGGAGTAGGGGGAGCAAAATAAAGATTACTGACTAAGAATCTGTTTGAAAAAGACGCAGCTCTTCGAATTCCTCACACCACTCCGTTCAGCCAGGGGAATGCCCCTCCCTAACTCCTAGAAAAGAGATTGTTTCTGGCTATGATCAAATGAGGGTATTCTGACTGGAATCATGAGTCACAGTTAAAGCAGTCACACTTCACTGAGTATACACAAGCACAGAGATCCTGACATACACCACCCCTGAGCCCTCCCCAGCTCCTCAACTTGGAGACCTTAGGAGCTCTCTAGATAGGAGAGTGCACTTCTGCGAAGAAGATGACCTGCTCAAGGAAAGACCAAAAGACAATGATAATGGAGACATCACTCACTATTGAGTAACACTGAGGCAGTGAATCATCCCTCCTTATTTGCACTTGGCTTCCAATTGATTTTTATTCTGTGCTCCTAATTATGACCAGCCAACCAAGGATCAGCAGACAACTGAGGAAAGTCTCTATCTAACATGGAAGAGACACACCAAAATAAACAGAAAAAAAAGCAACCTTTAAGAAGCGCGAGATAAGAAAAAAACTTCAACAATAGCAAAACATCTCAATATTCTTAGAAAGATTTATCAAACAAATCAGGAATTTACTTTTCTAACACACATGCACACAAAGACAGATACATTGGGAAAGAAGAGAAAAAAGTATGTTAAGTATTGAAAATTAAAGACATAGCTGTGAAAAACTCGGCAAGAAAACTGGAAATAAAATTGAGAATATTTGGTAATGGTGGATCAGTCCTCCTGCTAGGGACAACTAGAAAAGCTGGACAAAACTTTTTAAAATCAGCTTGAAGATATCAGAAAGTTAACAAAGCAATAAAAAATTACAGGGCTAAAATCCAAAAGAAGGAAACCAGGATAAGTCAGGCAGCTTTCCCTCCAAGGAACATCTGTTAATCAAAAGAGGTAGCTGAGGGCCTCCCTGGTGGGACAAGGGGTTAAGATTCAATCTATGAAGCTACCCACATGGCACAGCAGACCTCTCCTGCCTCGCCCACTGCTCCCCTCAGCAGTGTTTTCAGTCATTCTGCCTGTTGTGCTCCCTACTCTGTCTCTGGTGAATCCTCTCACCCTCCAAACCTCTGGCCTGTACCCCAGTTCTTATATGCATAAATAAATATTAAAAAAAAAAAAAAGAGGTAGCTGAGCATCAAGAAAAAAGGGCCCAGAATTAGGGTCCAGCATCCACTAACAAAGGACAAGACCTGGGCTTTGTCTGAAACCCTGAAGGATTATACTCTAGGAGTAAGGGTAAATGGGGAATAGAACAGCCTTTAAATGTACAAAAAACGGTCAAGGTGATTCAGAGTTGCTAATGTCCAGGGCCAGAACCAAGAAGAAAAAAACAATCTTCTCAAAAGATAACATTATTCTAGGCTTCAAATTATTTATATTTTTTATAATTAATGCCCAGCACTTTTTTAAAAGGCACATAAGAAGACAGATGACGAAAAAATGAGCAGTAGAAACATATACACAGATGATCCATAAAATAGAGTTAACAGGTCTTGCTTTAAAATTTAAGCAATGTTAACTACATGTGGGAAAATAAAAAAGAAAATATTGTTATATGTCAATTATATCTCAATAAACTTGGAAAAATAAAATATTGAACACATTGAAAGAAAACTATAATAGAAACTACATAAATTAAACAAACCTAAGGTGTGGAAATGAAAAAACTCATCAACATCAATTAAAAACTCAATAGACAGGCTTAACAACAAATTAGACATAACTGAAATGATAATGATGACCTGGAAGGCAGTTTAAAAGAATACCCAAAGTAACATAAGAGAATCAAAAGGATAATTTTTTTTAACATATAAATAGGTTCAATGAAAAGGTCTAACATGTCTATTTGGAATTTCAGGCAAAGGAAAAATAACAGAACAGAAATATATTTGAATTAATAACAAATGAAAATTCTCAAAACTGATAAATAATATCAAACCAGAGATGAAAAATCTCATGAATCCCAAATAGGTCAAACATAAAGAAAATGTACCTAGACACACCATAGCAAAGTTGCTCAAAAAATAAAAGTAGGGAGAATACCTTTAATACTGCAAAGCAAAGAGATTACCTTTAAAAGAATAACTAATAAAATGACATCCATTTCTCAACAACCACAAAAAAAAAAGAAAACAAGCAGAATTAATTAAATGCTAAGAGAAAAGAAAACAACTTAGAATTAGATATCCAGTGAAAATATTCCTCAAGAATAGGATGAAATAAAAACATTTTCACAAAACTGAGTAAATTCCTTACTGTCAGAGCCACATATTAAGAAAAATGAAAGAGGGCCTCCCCGGTGTCACAGTGGTTGAGCGCTGGGTTGCGAAGCTGCCCGCTGGTTCAATCCCTGGCCACGAGCGAGGGTCCCACATGGTGCGTAGACCTCTCTTGCCGCACCTGCTGCTCCCCTCAGCAGTGTACTTTATCCGTCTGTTCTGCTCCCTGCTCTGGCTCTGGTGAATTCTCTCACCCTCCCGCACTTCTGACTGTACCCAGTGCTTGTATAAATAAATAAAGCTTTAATAAATAAATAAATCTTTAATAAATAAATAAATAAATAAATGTATCTTTTAAAAAAAAGAAAAGAAGAATGAAAGAAATAAAAGAATATTCTTTAAGCAGATTCCAGGTGAAAGCACAGTGATTCAAGGAGTTACAAAGGATAAGTAAGTGGGTAAATCTAAATGAGTTTTCACTGTATAGACTATTGCCTGTATAAGTCCTAATAATAATAATGTGAGATTTAAATATGTAAAAAATGAAAATACACACAAGACACATAAATAAAGTGATAACTGGAGTTAAAGCATTCTAGGGTCCTTGCAGTATCCAGAAAAGTAAAAGTACCAATTTAATGAGACCTTGTTAAATCAAAAGGAAAAAATATCAACTAAAGAAAAAAACTGTTTTAAAAATAATGATCATATTGTAAAATATCCTAAGGAATGTACAACAAAACCATTAGAACTATAAAAATAAGTTTCTTTACTACCATTTTGGTGGTGAGGAAACAATGGTGACTGCACCTGAGGGGAGAAATCCTATATTTATGAAAAGATAATCAAGGATGTTTAGGGGCCTCCCTGGTGACGCAAGGGATTAAGACGAAACCTATGAAGCTGTCCGCAGCCTCTGCAGCACGAGTTTGATTCCAGGCCTGCCTGGGAGCAACCCACATGGCACAGCAGACTTTTTCTGTCTCGCCTGCTGCTCCCCTCAGCAGTGTACTTCAGTCAATCTGCCTGATCTATTCCCTGCTCTGTCTCTGGTGAATCATCTCACACCTCTGGCCTGTACCCCAGCTCTTGTATGCATAAATAAATAAATCTTAAGAAAAAAAGATAATCAAGGATGTTTAATAAATAAATCATATCAATATTTCAACATTACCTATATGAGTTTTTAAATTATGATTTAATGAAAATGTATGACATTGCTATATATGTATATATCTAAAAATTTTAAATAAAAACATGTCCACATCCTGGAGCCTCCCTGGCGGCACGAGGGGTTAAGACACAGCACTATGAAGCTATCTACAGCCACTGCAGCACGAGTTTGATCCCCATCCAGGGAGATACCCACATGGTGCAGCAGACCTCTCCTGACTTGCCCGCTGCTCCTCTCAGCAGTGTATTTTGGTCAGTCTGCCTGTTCTGTTCCCCACTCTGTCTCTGGTGAATCCTCTCACCCCCCACATTTGTGGCCTGCATCCTAGCCCTTGCATGCATAAATAAATAAATAAATCTTTTTTTAAAAAAGCAAAAACATGCCCACTTCCTTCTGCCAGTACTTTCTCTGAGCACTCCTGCTATAGTTATAGAGACTGCCACACAGCTAATGGTTAAACAAAAAACTGCAAGCAGCAAAAAGGAAGTAGCCTGTGAAATGACAATCCAAGAGTAAATTAAGATTTTTGCAGTGAGTTTTATATAAATGATGAGTCTCCTAATTAGTTGAAAAAAATAGTTATCTATTTGGATAACTGCATAATAGTTATGGCAAGAAGAAAGATACTCAGTTATTCTTTTTTTAAAAAAAAAAAAAAGATTTATTTATTCATTTATACAAGCACTTGGTACAGTCAGAAGCACCGGAGGGTGAGAGAATTCACCAGAGCCAGAGCAGGGAGCAGAACAGGCAGAAGGACCGAAGTACACTGCTGAGGGGAGCAGTGGGTGGCAGGAGAGGTCTGCGCACTATGTGGGACCCTCACCCGGGCTGGAGATCAAACCGGCACTGCAGAGGCTGTGGGCAGCTTCGCAGCCCAGCACTTAATCGCTGCGCCACCAGGGGAGGTCCTCAGTTATTCTTAACAATAAATGCACAAATAAAGATTTCTGGATGGGACATTGAATGGTATCAACTCTAGGAAACAGTTTCTAGTATTGATTCTGTATTATCATTAAGGGAAAGTAGACTCAGTTTTATTTATAAGGAAAAATTTATAAAGATAACTTTCAATATTTTAAGCAGCACAGCATAATTTTAAGAAAGAGAAACAAATGCTGCAGCACTACCATAATCAACACTTCTTAACACAAACCTGGTTGGTCTAAAAATACTAGCTGACTTTTTTTTTTCTTAAAGGGAAGAAAGCACTAGCTCTACTCCTCAAGAAAGGTTTCTGACAAGTTAATGAAGTTGGATATGTCTGACTTTAAGGAAGTACCTGCCACCATCTCCCTCCTTCTTGGACATTTGGGCACATCCATGATAAAGGACATGGCTGAAAGCCTTACACATTCCCATCTCCACTTAGAAGTCAATTATAGAACTTCAACATTATAACTCATTATCACACAAACATACCAATCTCCATTAAATCAAAGAAAATCAAAAGTAGCTCCTCACAAAAATGACTGGAAATTCTTCTATTTTAAGATATCTGCTGTTAATAAGATCTTGGATTCAAAACCTCCTCTGAACCTATTCTAGTCAACTGATAACAAAACTTAACCACAAGTGTGGTGGGAAAATGCTAAAAAAAAATGTAATTTTTATTTTATCTTCAAAGTTACAATTTTAGAGAATCACCAAACGGATTGGTTGTTTATCACCACACTTGTTAAGCCACAGAAGACCAAAACCTAGTCTAAGTGTGCCCTATAGTCACAGAAAAACAATAACCTTTTTTTGAAATTTGACCAAATCATAATGTAGGCAGTACAGGACAGCAATAATGATAAACATAGACTTTACAGTTGGACAGAGAGAGTTCAAATCCTAGCTCTGCTATTTATTAACAATGCAATTTGAGTTTCAATTTCATCATCTGTAAAATAGGGATAATAACACCACCTATTTTAAATGGCTATGATGATTAAATGAGAGGACATGCAGTAACTATTATGCAAATAATAATCGGTAGCAATTACTACTCATTTTTGTCCTAGGAAAGGGGTTTTATCTAATTCCTCCTAAAACATAAGAATAGGTAATTGTGGTGATGTTACTATTTTACATATAAAGTATCACTTTATACTTATATATTGCTATCATTATGAATGATTTTTTTAAAAAATCATAACTTACTAGGTCAGAATTACTAAGTCTAAAGCATAGTGGTGATGTGAGACTCCTTGACAACTGGATTTCTGACTACCTGTCCTATCCAGGACTTGGGTTCTATATAGATCTTGACTAATCACATGTCACTCATTGTTTGTCCCTTGGAACATGTGCCAGTTATGTATCAAGTAAGAATGTTGAACCTGGTTCCATGTCTAGTTCCATGTTCCCCACAACACAGCAGCTCTGCCTGGATTTATAATTCTGGTGATCACCTGCTCCTTAGAGTTATGTTCTTGAATTGGGCTTAGTGGAGTAGTTAAGAAAAGGCAATGAGTCAAGGTAATTAGGTAATAAAGCACACATAAGGGGGCCTCCCTGGTGGTGCAAGGGGTTAAATCTCTTCATTATGAGGCTATTGGCAGCTATTGCAGCAGAGTTTGATCCCCTCGCAGCAGACCTCTCCTGACTCGCAGCAGACCTGACTTACCTGCTGCTCTTCTCCTGACTTACCTGCTGCTCTCCTCAGCAGTGTATTTCAGTAGATTTACCTGCTCTGCTCCCTACTGTCTCTGGTGAATCCTCTCACCTTCTGTACCTCTGGCCTGTACCCCAGTTCTTCTATGTAAAAATAAAATCTTTTTTTAAAAAAATAAAGTACACATATGAAAGATGGAGAGATGTGTAGTTTAAAAACAAGCAAACAAGGACTTCCCTGGTGGTGCAGACAGCTTTATAAAGCTATCACTAGCCACTGCAAGCACAAGTTCGATCCCTGGCCGCCAGGGAGCTAATCCACATGGCACATAAGACCTCTCCTGCCTTGCCCGCTGCTCCCCTCAGCAGCGTATTTCAGTGGATCTGCCTGTTCTGCTCTCCACTCTCTCTGGTGAATCCTCCTCAATCCACCTCCACGCCTCTGACTTACACCCAAGTTCTTGTACGCCTAAGTAAATAAATCTTTAAGAAAAAAAACAAACAAAGCATGAAGAAGGGAGGCATACCCAAATTCCAATAACTGTGATATACCTGACAAACCTGTCTTCTCCTCTTCAGATAAGGATGAGATGATTAAGTAAAATGTTCCCAATCTGTGTGGCTTTAAAAAAGAAATCATACAAGTATATCGTCTACCCAATACACAAATATTGGGGATTCATTAAACTTTCAGAGACTAAAAGGAAATCAGCTTATATACAAAGGTTGGGGACTCCTAGACTCTTAATTAGAGACTCTCAATAGATGTAAATGGATTTACACATGGAGTGGTGAGGTGGTAAGAGCACTGACAAATCATCATTTTTCAACAAGTTCCATAAAAAGCTAGATGAACCTGTTCTAAATGAAGTTCTAGAACAAATCTCCCACAAAGCTTTGATTCTATGATCCTAATAATACAGCCTTTCATACACCCATAATGTGCTCACAGGAACATGCCTTTGGAATTCCCTTTTATCAGAAAGGAGGGTTTGAGTTGCTGCATGTTATGTGAAAGCTGTTTTTTTTAAAGATATATTTATTTATGTATACAAGAATTAGGGTACTAGGGTGAGGGGGTAGTGAGAGGATTCACCAGAGATGGAGTGGGGAACAGAACAGGCGGATTGACCAAAATACATTGCTGAGGAGAGCAACGGGCAAGACAGGATAGATCTGCTGCGCCATGTGTGTATCTCCCTGGCCTGGGATCAAAGTAGTGCCGCAGTGGCTGCAGATAGCTTCATAGGTTGCATCTTAACCCCCTGCACCACCAGGGAGGCCCTTATTGTGAAAGATTTTAAGTGTTGCAGCCTCTATATACAAAACACAGCAAGGTTACTTAGCCACCCCCAATCTCCCTTCCCCAACCCATCAATGAAGATTTTCTTGAAAGACCCTTAAGGGGCAAATATAGTGATCTCCATATTTTTGTATGTTTTTCAGTGTCTTTTTTTTTTTAAGATTTATTTCTTTATTTATACAAGCACTGGGTACAGTCAGAAGTGCAGAAGGGTGAGAGAATTCACCAGAGCCAAAGTGGGAAGCAGAACAGTCAGACGGACAAAGTACACTGCTGAGGGGAGCAGCAGGCATGGCAGGAGAGGTCTGCGCACCATGTGGGACTCTCGCCCAGCGGCTGGGATCAAACCGGTGCTGCAAAGGCTGTGGGCAGCTTTGCAACCCAGCGTTCAACCGCTGCGCCACTGGGGAGGCCCTGTTTTTCAGTGTCTTATTCAGCAATCTTGTAAAAAATATGCTTTGCATGGGTAAGTGGACCATATAGGGATTATTGAAGTAAGTTCTAACCAACTAAACCTAAACAAAAATTGTCCTACACAAAGGACACAGAAACATCAATTCCAAAGAACACCTGCACCCCTATGTTTATAGCAGCACTGTTTACAATAGCTAAGCTTTGGAAACAGCCCAAATGCCCAAAAATAGACGACTGGATCAAGAAGATGTGGTACATATACACCATGGAATATTACTCAGCATTCAAAAAAGATAAACACATGCAATTTGCAGCAACATGGATGGCGCTGGAAGGGATCATGCTCAGTGAAATAAGCCAGAAAGAAAAAGAAAAATACTGGTCCCACTCATAGCAGGAATCTAGAAAACTTAAATAAGGGACCAGGAAAATGAATAACTATAAGAAAGTGAAAATCAAAATCAACAAAAAACTATGAACCAGAGACACTTTTTGGGGGGTGGGGGGCGGGAGGGGAGGGATTGGGGTCAAAATGGGGGGTTGCAATTGTATGGGGAATATAAAAATAAAATTTATTAAAAAAAACAACAAAAATAAATAAATAAATAAAGTATATCTATGGGGAAAAAAAAAGAAATAAAATATCAAAATCAACAAACAACTATGAACCAGAGATACTCTATGGGGGGGTGGGGGCAGGGAAAGGAGAGATTGGGATCAAAATAAGGGGGTTGTAATTGTATGGGGAATATAAAAATAAAATTTAAATAAAAAAAAAATTGGGCTACAAATTCTGAGAACTCCTTAGTAAGTGCTAAAAAGTTTGTCAATTAAAGTGAACCTGGAGTTGGCCTTAAATGATGGGTGAGAAAGAACAAAAACTGCTTTAGGTAAGGTACCTGCCATGCAAATTAAAAATTGACAAGTCATGGAAGATAGACTGCAGAAAATATGCATGCTAAATCAGTCAAACTAATGAATGAAGACAGTCATCTCAGGCCTACACACAATATGAACTAAAGGTGTAGCCCTCTTTACTTGAAATGAAAGCAATTTCATCAGATTGGTCTATCAGCTAAACCCAATTAGAAAAAACAGAAAAAGTAAGCATATCATCGGTTATAAAAGGGGAAAACTACTGGCATATCCAGTTAAGAAAGATTCCAGATAAATAGCTAGAAGTTTAAGAGGTCCCTATAAATACATGCAAACTTTTGAATATGTGTATTTTTAGGAGAAGAAATTCACTGCTTTCTTGACATTGTTTTTTTTTCAGATTATTAATGAGATTGATGATCCCAAATTGGTTAAGAATCTATAGATTTAAAAAAAAAATCCAGTCTTTTGATTACCACTTTGTCAGAATTTAAGAATAGACAATTTTTGTAAATATATTCTATGACAGAAATGTTTCTGCTTTTATTTTTGGCTACTTTCCTAGAGCTATGTAGAACTAGTGCAAAACATAGATATTACAACATATAACAAAGAAAAGGGGGGGAAGGTTTGATTTAATAAACAAAACTCCAATCATATCAAGTTGCATATCAAAAAAGTAAAGTTTCTGGGCCTCCCTGGTGGCTCAAGGGACTGGGCAGAGCACTATGGGGCTGTCCGCAGCTTCTGCAGCACGAATTCGATCCCCCAGCCATCCAGGGAGCTGCCCAATGGTGCAGCAGACCTCTCCTGTCTTGCCAGCTGCTCCCCTCAGCAGTGTATTTCAGTCTGCCTGTTCTGCTCCCCACTCTGTCTCTGGTGAATTCTCTTACCACCCCTGCACCTCTGGCCTGTACCCCAGTTCTTGTATGCATAAATAAATAAATCTTTTTTTTTTAAAGTAAAGTTTCACAAAACCAAAGTAACATTTAAGAGGCAACATATCCATTTAAAGCCAATAGAGTAAACAAACTTTCCCAAACATTACCCTTGAGGAGGGGCCGATAAGCCAAACTAATGGTATAACACTGCCCTCTACTGGAATCTACTAGTAAAGATAAACCTTAAAGAACAGGATTTTGAAGTGTTTACTTTTTAAATTTTGTTTAAAGATTTATTTATTTATGCATACAAGAAGTGGGGAGTAGGCCATAAGTGCAGGGGGTGAGAGGATTCACCAGAGACAGAGTGGGGAGCAGAACTATCAGATCTGCTGAAATACAATGCTGAGGACAAGACAGGAGAGGTCCACTGCATCATGTGGGTTAGCTCCCTGGCTGGGGATTGAACTCATGCTACAATGGCTGCTGATAGCTCCATAGTGCTGCGACTTAATCCCTTGCACCACCTGGGAGGCCCTGAAGTGTTTACTTTTAAAAGGACTTAAAGGGATACTCTTTTCCCATAAATGCAAATTTAGTCTAATATCTCTGCCAAGTTTTGCCCAGTCTCAGCTTACATTCTGGTAATAGAAAACTCATCATCCCTAAAAAGTCTTTCTTGTTATAGATAACCCCTTATATCTGAAAATTATTTCTCTCTCTTTTTAAAGATTTATTTATTTATGCATAGAAGAACTGGGGTGTAGGACAGAGGTATGGGGGGAGGGAGACGGTGAGAGGATTCACCAGAGAGTGGGGAGCAGAATAAGCAGGTATACTGAAATACACTGCTGAGGGGAACAGTGGGCAACACAGGCGATATCTGCTTCACCAAATGAGTTGGCTTCCTGTGGGATCAAACTTGTGCTTCGGTGGCTGGCAACAGCTTGATAGTGCTCTTTAACCCCTGCACCACCCAGGAAGCCCTATTTCTCTCTTGATTCTATCTCTGTAGCAGAAAACTCCTGTTCATAAGGATGTCCTGAAAATATGTAAGGAGAGCAAATTCATCCCACTGAATCATCTATTCTCCAAATAAAATCACTCAAGTCTCTGCAGTGGTGCTCCTATGAATGGTTTTGGATGTCTCCACCACTCTGAAAGCACATCTCTAAATGTATATTTATTTTCTAATGTTATAACAAATTGCTGCAAGCTTATTGGTTTAAAATAAGATAAAGATAAAGGAGGCCTACCTGGTGGCCTATGGGTTAAGTCTCAGCACTATCACTGCTTCCGCCTGAATTCGATCCTGGCCAGGGAGCTAACTCATATGGCGCAGCAGACCTCTCTCCTGTCTCACCCGCTGCTCCCCAGAGCAGTGTATTTCAGTGCATCTGCCTGCTCTGCCCCCAGTCTGTCTCCTCTGGCCTGTATCCCAGTTCTTCTATGCAAAAATAAATAAATAAAGTCTTTAAAAATGAAAAAAAAAAGAAATTTATTATCTTACAATTATTTAGGCATAGTTCTCACTGAGCCAAAATTTAAGTTGTCAGCAGGGAAGCACTAGGCTATGAGAACCTATTGTGTTGCCCTTTCAATCTTCTAGAGGTCAGCCATATATTCTTTGTCTTCCTTCTCCTCTCTTCAAAGTAGACAACACGGCATCTCCACGACATATTCCCATAATCACATCTCCCTCTGACCTTGAATTCAGTGGGGAAAGATATTTTTAAGAACTCAAGTGATTAGGTTGAGTTCATCCAGATAATTCAGTATAATCTCCATCTCAAAGTCTTTAATCATTATTAATTATATCTACTAAATCCCCCTTTTTCACAGAAGGTAACATATTCACAAGTTTTGGAGGATTACGAATCAGATTACCATAAAATGCCTTCCCATTTGTCCTTCCTTCTATAATAGAATGCGCCATCTGAAATGTCACTCACTGAATGACCAGTACTGAGTAAAACAGGACTGATCACCTTCATTTCCAGATACTATACTTCTAATGTCTGCATTAAACCTAAAGAGGTTATATCAAACCTCTAATTCTTACTGGGCTATTAACTAAAACCCTTAAGTTTGTCTAAACACAGTTTTTAAGTCACTACTGCCTCATCCTTTACTTGATAGCTGGTTTTCTATATCTAAGTACTTACCTTTATTCCTGTTATGTTTCATCTTGTTAGATTCCTTATTCTCGAGATTGTTTTGGATCTCAATTATAACTCTCAGCCTATCTGCTTATGCTCTCAACTCTGTCACACTCACCTATATTGAGTGTTCCCATTATATTATCACTGATAGAAAATATGAACAGAGTAAGGCATGAAGAGTCCTGCAGTAGATCAGAAATCTCCCCAAAGTTCAGTGATTCTTGAATTTCAATGTGTAGGGAGACATTAAGCATATCTCATCCCATCTCTAGAGATTCTGATTCAAGAAGTCCAAGAAAAGGGCCTTCCCCCAAGTAAGTTTCAAGTGATTAATCTGCAGAGCACATGTGGAAAAACACTGTTCAGTTTGATATCAGGTATCAATCAGGCTCCTTTTTGGTATGGCCAATCAGGGACAAGCCATCCAATTTTCTTCACACTCTTCTCATGTGTTTTTTTTAAAGATTTATTCATGCATACAGAACTGGGGTACAGGCCAGATGCGCGGGAGGGTGAGAGGATTCACCAGAGACAGAGCCAGGAACAGAACAGGCAGATGGACCAAAAACACTGCTTAGGGGAGCAGCGGGCGAGACCGGAGGTCTGCCACGCCATGTGGGATTCTTGCCTGCCGGCCGGGCTACAACCAACCACTGCACAGGCCATGGACAGCTTCACAGCGCTGTGCTCAACTCGCTGTGCCAGGGCGGAGGCCCTCTTCTCATGTTTTCCTGCCACTTTCAGGAAGTTATCATGAGAAGAAACCTGGTCAAAATATTAGTCACAATAGGGTCTCCCCTGTTGGCGCAGGCGGTTGTTGTATAAATAAATAAATAAATCTAAAAAAAATATTAGTCACAATAACCATACTCTATTTCCCTGCAATACCAGTCCTGCTAGCCTAGAAAAGGAAGAAATGATGCATGTTTTGTTCTTAGGAAACGTGTTCATTGTGTGAACAACAACATCTTTTTTATCTTCAGTGCCCACATTTTACTTCCCTAGTTCCCCATCTAGAATTGTGCCAGAGTTTTAGGGTCAAGTTCACCAGCTGAACTTTAACAAAACTAATTTTCTTCACTTTGGAAATTGGAACCACCCTTATTTAATCTCAAATCATTCAGAAAATCTACTGTCTTTTAAAAGTAAAGATCGCAGACAACTGTAACTCCTTTCTGAATCTATCATGGAATGTATTTCATGCAGATCCAAACCCTGTACACCTTAGAGACGCCCCATCATGAGGTGCTTTATTCTCCATTACTACTACCCAGTATACCCTTTTCAGTTTGAAGGTCACTTTCCTTGACATAAAGGACAGAAGCAATTTTTTCAGAATTCAGCTTTCTCTATATCATTTAACAGCAGTATATTTTAAATTCCATATAGCAGATTTAGCTCCTTTATCATCTTTTTTTTTTTTTTGCTCTAAATATAACTTTAAGTACCCCAATTCTTCCTTAGAAATTCTTGCAAGTCTGGTGCAGCAGACCTCTCCTGACTTGCCCGCAGCTCCCCAGCAGTGTACTTTCGTCAATCTGCCTGTTCTGTTCCCCACTCTGTCTCTAGTGAATCCTCTCACCTACCCCCGCATCACCTCTGGCCTTTACCCCAGCTCTTGCATGCATAAATAAATCTTACAAAAAAAAAAAAAAAGAAATTCTTGCAAGTCTGTACTCATTAGAAATTTTATTTTCTAATTGTTATCCTTACAAATGCAAGCTTGCTTTTTATATTTGCACTAATCTAACTTTACCTTTCATATAATTTTTTTTAAGATTTATTTATTTATTTATACAAGCCCTGGGTACAGTGAGGTGCGCGGGAGGGTGAGAGAATTCACCAGAGCCAGAGCGGAGAGCAGAACAGGCAGAAGGATCGAAATACACTGCTGAGGGGAGCAGCGGGCGGCAGGAGAGGTCTGTGCGCCATGTCGGACCCTCTCCAGCGGCTGGGGATGGAACCGGCAGTGCAGAGGCTGCGGGCAGCTTCGCAGCCCAGCGCTCAACCACTGCGCCACCAGGGGAGGCCCTCATATGTTTTTTTTTTGAAACTGAGCTTCAACTAGCAAAAAAAACAAAATTGATAACGGTTGGAGTTGAGTGAAATGCATAGAGCTTCACTGGGCAAGTCTTACCACTGTCTATAAAATACTATTTACTACAAAATAAAAAGTCAAGTAAATATATGCAGATATTAACATTTATATAAATATGGAGAAAGACAGCATTCCAATATCATATTCATTAGAATATATTCTTTTCAGACTTTCTTTTATTGGTCGGGATGATTTGATTTGAATTAAAATCTAAATTACACATTCTCTGAGCCTCCCAGTCCTTTTATCTTCCAGCCCAGATTCCAAAAGTTACCTATTTTTCATTTAGGACTAACTTCAAAAAGATTTTCAAATTGTCAATTGTTCTCCCATTATCTGATGGGACATTATGCTTCAAAGTGTGGTCCTTACACCAGCAGCACTAACATCACCAATGCAAATTCATGGATCTCACCCACCTACTGTATCAGAATCTCTGTGGATGGGGCCTGGGAAATTCTCCAAGTAAGTCCTATGCATATTTAAGAATAACTATTAAGAAATTGTTCCACTCCAAAAAGTTTTAATTATGTAACAAATAAGTTAATGAGCTTGAAAGGCAATTTATATTATCTGGCCTAAATAACATATCTCAACTACAAAGAAGTCATAAAAGACGGCAATAAAATAAAAACTCACAATGAAACAAAATCACAAAGTGACCCATATATAATTGCTAAAAAATCTGCATTGTGAAAATATACACTGCATATAAACTACAAACCTCTTGAGTAATTATTAGCCTTAAAAGAATTAGTAAAAGCATATTACTCATTAATAATAAGGAAAACAGGGCCTCCTCTGGTGGTGCAGTGGTTGAGCACTGGGCTGCGAAGCTGCCAGCAGCCTCTGCAGTGCCAGTTCGATCCCCGGCCACCAGCGAGGGTCCCACATGGTACGCAGACCTCTCCTGCCACGCCCACTGCTCCCCTCAGCAGTGTATTTTGTCGGTCTGCCTGTTCTGTTCCCCACTCTGGCTCTGGTGAATTCTCTCACCCTCCTGTGCTTCTGACTGTACCCAGTGCTTGTATAAATAAATCTTTAATAAAAAATAATAATAATAAGGAAGGGCCTCCCCGGTGGCGCAGCGGTAGAGCGCTGGGTTGCGAAGCTGCCCGCGGACTCTGCCGCGCCGGTTCAATCCCCGGCTGCTCCCCAGCCACCGGAGGAGGGTCCCACATGGCGCGCAGACCTCTCCTGCCGCCCGCTGCTCCCCTCAGCAGTGTACTTCGGTCCTTCTGCCTGCTCTGCTCCCCGCTCTGGCTCTGGTGAATTCTCTCACCCTCCCGCGCTTCTGACTGTACCCAGTGCATGTATAAACAAAACAAACAAATAAATAAATAAATAATAAAAAAAAAATGCCTCTAAAAAAAAAAAAATAATAATAATAATAAGGAAAACAATGAGTCACCTGACACACTACACTGTGGAAATGTATTAATTCCCTAATAATTGGCATAGTAGCATATTTCTTCTAGAAAGTCTAGGAGTAAAAATCAATTATAGGGCCTCCCTGGTGGAGCAAGGGGTTAAGCACCACACTGTGAAGCAATCACAGCCCTGCAGCACAAGTTCAATCCCCGGCCCCATAGGCTGTGTCCTAACCCCTTGTGCCACCAGGGAGGCCCTGAACATACTTACTCCTATTTTTGCTACTCAAACACTGCAACTTTTGTGAGTCACTTAGCTTTTGCAAGTTTCTCTCTACTAAAATTGGATAACCTATTCGTGAGAAGTGCTTGAATGATTAATTAGAAAATGACTTGAAGTATTTATGAATATATACTCAGTATATCATTATTAACCCCTTTATTCTTTCAATCACTCATTTTGTCATCACCAGACATACTACTTAAAATCATTCTATTCTTTTTTACTTCCTAGCTCTTTTCTACCACTTTATCCAGCTCAATCTTTCTTAAACTGACTTTAAGCTTTTTGGGGCTAACAAACATCTCACCCAAAGAAAGTGATGGTACCAAATGTAATATTCTGGTGATAATTTGGGATTCTTGGGGAACAGACACCTTAAATATATAAATGGATATGTTTAGCACTCATAACTATAATTTGAGATTACATAGGTCATTATTCCTATACTTCATGTAACAATATTAACAAAAACAGTATGTTTTCACGTCAGTTTTCACACACAAGAATTTTACAGTAATGACTATTATTTTTTTTCACTTAAGAAAGAAGTTAAAATAAACATGAGAGATTATACTCTTTTTCTACTGACTAGAAATGCCACCTTTTTATATTTTACTCCAGCATATAAGGTTCATCATAGTTTAAATGATACTATCCTAGGGCCTCCCCAGTGGCACAGCGGTTGAGCACTGGGTTGTGAAGCTGCCCACAGCCTCTGCAGCGCCGGTTCGATCCCCAGCTGCTCCCCGGCCACCGGAGGAGGGTCCCACATGGCGCGCAGACCTCTCCTGCCGCCCACTGCTCCCCTCAGCAGTGTACTTCGGCCCTGCCTGCTCTGCTACCCCCTCTGGCTCTGGTGAATTCTCTCACCCTCTCGCGCTTCTGACTGTACCCAGTGCTTGTAAAAATAAATAAATAAATAAATAAATAAATCTTAAAAAAAAATACTATCCTATGACCATAGGATCTATTTCTCTGATGAACATGTCTTCCACAGAGCTAATGCCAAACCAAAGCCTGCAACTGAACATGAACCTTCTGAAAGATGGCAGTCCTGTGATGAATAAATTAACTTGAGCCAGTATTTTCTATTTTCATCCATTCACTCAACATTATTAAGCAGCTGTAAGTTGTTTTCAATCATTAAGTATATAAAATGTAATGAAGTACAAAATGTAATGAAGTAAGGAATATTTCTACAGCTCCATTTTTTTGAGAAATTCCTGTATACATTTCACATACAGTTTTATATGTATAAATGATCTTACCTCTCTTACAGATAGCTGTGGTGGAAAGGAGACTGAAAATACCAAGTTGGTGAATTCAAACCCAGAAGCCTCAACCTTTTGACACACCTAAAAAAGTATTACAATTACATAAATTCCCAAAAATTTTATAATCTTCATAACATGAATTTTGGATCTAGGAGATGATACTGCAACACTCTTAGACTTTCATCTTTGAGTAGAGAATTCTCAAAAACATCCTGATCAAACATTTGCTACCCATGACCCTGAAGACCAATAACACAAAAGTCACACCATACAGGGCTTACTTGCAGAACTATCTGTCAAATGTCAAAATTGTTTTCTAGCTTACTTTATAATTTTAAACAGATTTTAAACAAAATAAAGCCAAAATTGACACTCTTGACAGCTGGAATCAAAAGGCAATCCCACATTCAATCATGTACCTTCCATAAGGCTATCATACTTGTCTTTTTGAGACACCAACAGGTATGAGTGAGAGGGAGCTTTTCTCGATCTCCTTAGTTATGTGAAACAGCAAGGGAAAAATGTCATTAGTTTTCAACTAAATAGCTCTCATCACCAAAATTCATGGATACATATTTTATTGTCAGATATCATGTTGTTAAAAGGCAATTTCAGAATAGTAGGCTTTTGTTTTAAAAAATAAGAAAATTTTAATGATCCATTGGTGTGAAACAAATTTAAATGAGTGGCTTTCTTACTTTACATTCAAGAATTCTAGGCCTTAAGATTGAAAATTACACAATTAGAAAAAATAGATTATTTACCTTTTTAATGAACTCTTTTTCACAGAATTCTTGAAGAATTCCTAGGCATATATTGCATACATTTAAATTTGAGTTCTTGGGACCAAAGCTTCCATCTTCAATAACAGAGATCCTCCCCTCTCCATTTTGACTCAGATTACCAATCCCATCTTCTATTGCTTGTAGTCGAATTTTCTTTGGAGGTGGATTTGGAACTTCCAAAATTAATTCCTCTTTTTTAGTTTCCAGAAAGTTCTGCAGTTGACTGAGCAACTCCTGGAAAGTTTAAAAAAAGTAATAACCCTTTGACAATGCCCTTAGGGGTAAAGTGAATTGTGAAAGTTATGACATCACAGATTTACAAAATGTTGATTTATATCAATTTTGAGGCAATCAACTAATTTTATTAGCCAGCACTGGCTTTCTGGAGAACTTAAAAGAGAATTAGCTACTTCCTATAACAAGTATGAATATTTTTTCAAAAGAGTTTCATATATCAGTAAAGTTTAAATCCTAAATCTGAGACAGAAGGGTTCCATTAACAAACTTGTTAATTTGTAGTTCTATTGTGAGGCTGATTCATTTGCTAGTTTCAGTTAAAAAGATAAATCCTAAATATTAACAAATAGAAATACAAACTGAATTTCCATCCTTGCTAGGCTCTCACAATCACTAAAATCTTGTATGAATAATATTTACTTAATATGAAATCTGAAAAATTAGACTCTAAGTAAAAATAATTTCAAGACAATTTACTAAGCACAAGTAAACAGGTGCTGGCAGTACTGAAATTTGGCACCATGATTACACATCATTTATATGCAGTAATTGAAATAAGCCCTCTACTACCTTCTGGTTTGCCTAATTTCTTTCACTCTTTGTATTAAAATGTAAAATGTGTTGGGCCTCCCTGGTGGCACAGAGGTTAAAGACAGCTATGGGCAACCACTGCAGCATGAGCTCAACTTACATCCCTGGCAGGCCAGGGAGCTTCCCACAGATGCAACAGACCTCTCCTGCCTCACCCACTGTTCCCCTCAGCAGTATTTCAGTAGATCTGCCTGTTCTGCTCCCCACTCTCTCTGGTGAATCCTCTCACCCCGCCCCCACCCCTCTGGCCTATACCCCAGTGCTTGTATGCATGAATAAATAAATCTTTAAAAAATATTAATAAAATACAAAATATGTCATTTTTATGAAACCATAGTCTCATATTTCAGACATTCCAATATTCTAAAATGCCCAGAGAATTTTTCCTCTGTTTTGTTTAGAATAGACAGATTTTTGTACTCAGTCACTGAATAAATACTCTTTTGAAATTCACTCAGATTACAATTTACTGACTCAACGGGAAAAAATTTTTTCATTCAAATAAATTTAATTCATTTTATTAAGAAATTAAATCTATTTTATCTCTACCAAAAATATATATATAATATATTCAAACAGATATATTATGACCCACACAAAGATGTTTATTATTTATTATCTAAGATATATAACATCAGTATAACATAATACATATATAGTATATGTGTACATATATAGCTATGTGTACATATATAGTTATATGAATAGAACAGATCAAAATTATATTTACCAAAAAATTTTCACCAAATATTGTGTTTATTTACATAAAATGATACAAACAAAAGGTAGTAACACTCAGTCTCCTTATATAATATGTATTTTAAATCTTACAGTAATATCTTAGAATAAAATATTATAATGTGTGGAATAAATGTGTAAGGAGAGCTACACAAAATCAATCTTATTTTATAGTTGTAGTGTATATAAATAAATATACACATATTAATCATCATAGCATATATATCATTTCCAGTTTTCAAAGTATTTTCACATACTTTATTAGGTATTGTCCCTTAAAATTCTGTGAGATGGATGTTATCATTTCCATATATAGAAGAGAAAACTGAAGCTGGGAAGCTGTGGAACTGGAATTCAAATCCATGTCTTCTAGCTCCAAATTCTAGGCTTTGGATTCAGACAGTTCATATCCTAGCTTGCTCACTTAACAGCTGTGTAACTTTGGGCAGAAACTGTGCCTCAGTTTCTTCATCTGAAAATAGAGACAATCATAGTATGTACTTACCTAATAGATTATTATAGAATTAGATGAGAACGTGACATATAATAATGTTAAATGAATACTGGGTATAATAATTATTTCCAAAATAATAGAAACAATACATAGGGGAAAAGAAGCTATTGCTAACTCCTGAGCAATTTTTAAAAATTATAAGGGCCTCCCCAGTGGCGCAGCGGGTTGAGCGCATTGCTGTGAAGCTGTCCTCAGCCTCTGCGGCACCAGTTCGATTCCCGGCCGGCCAGGGAGATTCCCACATGGCATGGCAGACCTCTCCTGTCATGCCCGCTGCTCCCCTCAGCAGTGTATTTCTGTCGTTCTGCTCTGTCTCTGGTGGATTCTTTTTTTTTTTTAAAGATTTATTTATTTATTTATACAAGCACTGGGTACAGTCAGAAGCACGGGAGGGTGAGAGAATTCACCAGAGCCAGAGCAGGGAACAGAACAGGCAGAGTGATGAAATACAATGCTGAGGGGAGCAGCCATGTGAGACCCTAGGCGGTGGCCTGGGATCAAACCAGCACTGCAGAGGCTACAGGCAGCTTTGCAGCCCAGCATTCAACCGCTGCGCCATCTGGTGGATTCTTTCACCTTCCCGTGCCTTTGGCCTGTACCCCGTGCTTGTATAAATAAACAAATCTTTAAAATAAATAAAAATAAAAATTGTAAGAAACTGATTGTGTGTATGTGTGTCTGTGTACATACTGTTTACAAATGTTAATGTAGTCGATAGGTTCTTAGAAACTGTAAGTGAAGCAACCTAAAATGCAAGCAGGTCCTCAAATAAGGTGATTTCATCCAAGTACGACAGAATTGTTTTTTCTCATCAATATTATAACAAAACAACATTGAAAGAAACTAGTCAAAGACCTAATGTAATTATATGCCTCTGACAAAAACATCACTATTAGAAGCAAATGTATTTCACCAATATATGTTACATATCTTATGGGCAAGTATTTTATTAAATGTCAAAGCTTTCTGTATATTATCATAAATGACAAAGATCTCCACATAGTAAAGATGATGAAGATAAGTACTCACTTCTAGAGGGTTCCAAATACCTATTTGTATACACAAATGAAAAAAAAAAAAAAAAGAGAAAACAGGAAGAGGAAAAAAGCCGGGTCTCCCTGGTGGCCTAGGGGTTAAGTCTCAGTGCTTTCACCACTATGGCCTGAGTTCAATCCCTGGCCAGGGAGCTGACCCACATATGGTACAGCAGACCTCTTCTGACTTGCCTGCTGCTCCTCTTTGCAATGAATTTCAGTAAATCCTCCTCTTTTACTCCCCACTTTGTCTCTGGTGAATATTCTCACATCTGGCCTATATCCCAGTTCTACACATAAATAAATAAATCTTTTAAAAAGGGGGGGGAAGGCAACCAAACCCACAGTGTCCCCACTTAATAAAGGATCTCAGGACTATCACCTCTGCTCCTTTATAACTTACTGTATACATTAACATTATCAGTAATTTTTATTGTAGTTTTAAAAACTTTAAAGTAATATTATGATAGATACATGCCCTCAAATAAACAGCTATTCATGTAAAAATAGAAAATCTTCTTAACTTAAAAAAATGAAGATACCTTGTATGAAAGTTTGTAAGGTGCATGAAAATCCACACCACAGAATCTGAAGATACATCTTGGGCAGGTACCACTATTGAGCAACAACTGGGCGACATGCTTGTTTTCCTCAGTCAGTGGAAACATACTGAATTACACCTAGAAAAAAAGAAAAAAATGAAAAGCTAATGAGCATCTTTTGTGTTTCAAAAACTTTCACAGACTTTAGGGGCTAAAAACTAGCTTTTGTTTGGAAAACATTTTTTTGTACTATTCAGTAGAGTCCCTTTCATTAAATGCACATTGAAACATAAATTTGAAGGAAATTTATAGGATTGAATCAGATGAAAGTCTTTGTCAAAAAATGCAGTTTAGCATTCTGCATTGTGATTAAATACCTAAAAATAACCACAACATCTAAAAATAAAAGTAATGGAAAATAGTCTCAGAGGAAAGTAATGCACAAGACAAATTTCACTTTTTATTTTATACCATTCAGTATTAGTACATACTCAGATCACAGAGTAGCACAGTCAATAAATTTTTCCTTTTTGCAATTAAAAATGAGTTAGCTAGAAAAAAGGTAGATTGATCCATATTATATAATACTTGACTAACCTTAATGATAGTTAAGCAGTCAAGTATTTAACAAAAATTGATCATTATCCAAAAACATCATTTTTATTTTGATGAAATAATAAAATGACAACCAATTACTAACAAAATGAGAATAAAAACCTGTACATTTAATACACAAGCAAAACCACCAACAAAATCAAACACAAAATACTTTATAGAGTGATTACTTATTGAAAGTAAGTTGCTACCTTCTAAGACTGAATAGGCTCACTTAAAAAAAATACTAAAGAAAGAAGGAAAATCCAATATAAGTTTCTTGTTGCCAGGAAAGAAAATACTAATCATCTAGTTTAGCAAAAATAGAGCTTCTGATTAATGAATCAGTTCACATTACTTTAAAGTGAAGAACCAGTGATATTTTATAAAATAATGATTGTATGGCAATGTTGCAGTATTAAGTGTGGTTATGTAGCTAAAAGACAGTGAGTGGCACATTTTAATGTGTGCAGTTTCATAAGTCAAATGAATGTGTTTAAAATTTGGGGGCCACCTTGGTGGTGCAAGGGATTAAGACACAGTACTATAAAGCTATCCGCAGCCACTGCAGCACAAGTTTGATCCCCAGCCAGGGAGCTATCTACATGGCACAGCAGTCCTCTCTTGTCTAGCCTGCTGCTCCCCTCAGCAGTTATTTCAGTACATCTGCCTCTTCTGTTCCCCATTCTGTCTCTGGTGAATCCTCTCACCCCCTGCACCTATGGCCTGTACCCCAGTGCTTGTATGCATAAATAAATATATCTTTTTTAAAAATTAGGGTATTTTTAAGAGATTACACAGAATATGTGGAGGACACCCTCTAAATAATGAAGCTCTGTGTCATCATTATCTCTAACTGATCTATATCCCTGCCCCCAAATTCATTTAATCTGCTAGTTAGGCACTAAATAGGGTTGGAATTCTGTGAGGGGCTAATTATCAGCAGTTCAAGTGTATCCCTGACAGCATTACCTTCATAATGAAACGGCTTCTGTTTCACCCTTTATTTATTTTATTTTTTAAAGATTTATTTATTTATGCATACAAGAACTGGGGTACAGGCCAGAGGTGTGGGGGAACAAAATAGGCAGGTTGACTGAAAATACACTGCTGAGGGGAGCAGCAGGAGAGACAGGAGAGGTCTGCTGCGCATGTGGGTAGCTCCCTGGCCAGGGATCAAACTTCTGCTGCAGTGGCTGTGGATAACTTCATAGGTCGTGTCTTAACCCCTTGTGCCACCAGGGAGGCCCTCACCCTTTATTTTAAATGGTCTTTTCTCCTTCTTTCCATTAGTTAAAGCCAATTTCATTTAATTCATAATTAATCTTTAACTCAGAGAGAATTCTTCCTCCCCAATAAACAAACTGGTAAGTGTATAAAAAAAAGTACACTTTGTATCAAAGATTTTCTGGGGAATTTAAGTGAAATGGTTTTATTTAAATGTATGCTTCTTTCCCTTTGATTTAAAGAATGAACGTTTATTTCTTCAGTAGGTTCAACAGGATAAAGGTATCATGCAAAATCAACAATCTCTTGTCTCTAAGAAGGTCTCAAACATGTTGAGAATTAGGAAATCTCCTGTCCTAAGTAATTTGAAAGGGACTTGGAAAAAAAAAAAGAAAGAACAAAATAAAGCCCTGTACAATGTATATGTGTTAATAATTAATGGATTTATGAAGCTGTCAAAATCATTTTCACCTAGCAACATCCTAGCAGTCTCTCAAGCACATTAACAATAAAAGACAGAACTAAATTATGCCCTAAATTTAGCTGCATCATCTTGACTTACAGCCCTCAAAGGATGGGATTTCATAAGACATCTGAAATCAGTTGTTTCATGGGACTTATCTTTGAAAGCAAGTCCATACTGTAAGGTTTTTGTTGGTTGCCTTTGTTAAGATTTTTGCTTTTCAGTCAAAATAAAAACAAACTCTGAGATTACCATAATAAAATGGTGGTCATGGAGTGAGAGGTGGTAAACAAGTAGGGTAAAAGGGCCAGTTATATGGTGGTAGACAGAAATTAGACTTTCGGTGGGGATCATAATGTACCATAAAGAGATGTCAAACTTTAACGCTGTACACAGGAAACCAACAGAATGTTACAAACCAATAGTTATTGCAGTAAAATTTTTTAAAGAGTTTTGGTTTTCATTTACATGTTTGTTTTACATAAAACTCATAAAAGATACTTTAATTCCACCTGTCGGACGATTGGATAAACAAACAGGGAAGCAGAGCATGTGGAAAAAACACCAACTGACTAGACTGAGTGTCATATCCCAGGATCGTTTAAAACTCATTTCCACCTAGCAGGGTGGCATTCCTCTACCGGGACGAGGGTGGGGTGTGGATTTCCACAGCAGGTGCTCAGAACCTCACTGAACTACCGATACATTCAGCTGTATCTACACTAGAGTCCTGGAAGGTTCACCCCACGTCTAACCTCGAATCTCTCCTTTGGCCAAGCAAACCCTTACCTTACCTTCTTCGATGAGCTCCAAGAAACTTCTCACTCACCCTTCCTTGCTAACAAAGCCGATCCAGGAGGAAAGAAACGATCCCCTCTATCCACACCTCTCCTGCACCCAGTTCGCAAGCCTCCACTTCAGTATCCCCTGCCTCACCTTCTCCCACCACGCCGGAGCCTGAAGTTTAACCCCTTCCGGCCCTCAGAGGGGACAGGGAAGACTAAAGACTACGCACCTATTGCGTCTAGCAATTCTGTTCCCCGAGGAAACGAGAGCTTTAGAACGAAAGTACCAGCCCTTCTCAAGAGGATTAAGCGAACTCTTCCCTATTTGTAAGGAAACAGAAAAACTGCCTGGCCCGCCGCCACACACACACCCACACACACACCCACACACACACACGCACACACAGCCCTCCCCCGTGGGTTTAAGAGTGCAAGAGTGAGTGCGGCAATACTCTGGGCTGCAACTGGACGAGTCCGGGAGAAGCCTCGGAGACACCCCGACGTCTAGGACACAGTAGCCGCTGACAGAAATATCGATGAGCCCTAACCCTCAGGTTTAGAATGGAAACTCTTTTTAGGACAAACAATAACAGAGTTTCCCCTCACCTGATGGCATTTTCGGCCCTTTGGTCCCAGTAGGCAAAGCAAAAAAAGCCGCGTCCCGAGTTCAGGGGTGGGCGGGGCGGAGGCTCGGCGTTCTGCTCGTTGTGCCTGACGCGCTAGGTGCCAGTGTACCCCGGCCGCCCAAGCCCCTGCGCCGAGCGGGAGCTAAGCGGAGCCGGAGGAGATGGCGTCTCAGCCGCCGCCTCCCCCAAAACCTTGGGAGACCCGCCGAATTCCTGGGGCCGGCCCGGGGGCAGGGCCCGGCCCCGCTTTCCAGTGAGTGTGGGATTCTTCAGGCCGTGGTTTTGGTGGGCCGGAGTCGGGACTTTGCAGGAGGCGGTTGAGGCCGTTGTTGGGGTGAGGTGTCCCCTCCCCCTCTCAACGTGCCCCCCAATTTTGAGGGGCTGGAGTTGGAGTCCAGGCGCATAGGAGGGGAATTTCGTAGTCTGTCTGCTGTTTCTGACTTCGCAGCACTTGTTTGCGTCCTTTTCCGGTGAAGTCTTGACCAGCTCTTTGGATCCCAGAGCTTGGAAGAAAGGGGGCTGCTTCATGCCTCTTTGTGTTTGCGCGACACCTTGACAGAACTTCTTGACTCCTATTGAAGTATTAGACTTTCGGTCAGCAGCAGATGACAGTGGCATTTGTCCAGCCCCGGCTCGATAGGAACAAAGTCTCTCGTAAATCTTTTACCAACCTCTGGAGAAGTTGGTGGAAACCCCAAAGATCTCTTTGCGGTTTTCTCTGTTTTTTTCAGTGTAACTCAAGCTCTGGAATAAAGACTTGGAGAAGCAACTTTAAAGTGGCATTTCTAAATCTGAGGCCTATCGAAGGTCTGGGTGCAAAACGTGTGATTTTTATAAGGCCGTGTTTTTGTTTCATTTTAATCAGTATCAAATCGATCTACATTTCAAAAGAGTTTAAAGTGGAATTTTTTAAAAATGAGTTTCACGATCTTGTGGGTTTGTGTTGGATGATCTGGGTATCTTAATTCAGATGAAGAGACTCGGTGTTAGATCATCTACTACTGTAGGTTTTCCTGACACAGAAATCCCCTACATACTGCAACATATTTATGCTTGTTTTAAAGTGTTGTAATCTTTTCTTTAAACGCTAAAATGCCTGAATACAGTAGCTATTTAATTTAGTGATGATAGATACATAACTTTTAATTATGCTGTTAAGCTGAGATGACACTCTGCTACATTTTTTATGAGTGGGTTTGACTTAAAAAAATTTTAAACTGCTCTTAGATCTGTTTATATAAAATAATCCATTTCCCATTTTTTATTGTGAAATAGTTCTTTTCTATTTCTTGAAGATTTATTATGCATACAAGAACTGGGGTACAGGCCAGAGGTGTGGGGGGTGAGAAGATTCACCAGAGACAGAGTGGGGAACAAAACAGGCTGACTGACTGAAAATACGCTGCTGAGAGGATTAGCAGGGGAGACAGGAGAGGTCTGCTGCGCCATAGGGTCACCTCCCTGGCTGGGGCTCAAACTGGTGCTGCAGTGGCTGTGGATAGCTTCATAGTGCTGACGCTTAAACCCTTGTGTGCCAGAGAGAACCCCTTTTGTATTTTTTTTTTAATGTTTATAGAGGTAACATTGATTGCAATACCACATATGGTTCAGGGGTATAGGTTCACACTTCTGCAAATGAAATGTGAAATATTGATAGTTAAAACACAAAAAAAACTTGTGTACTCCCAATTTAAAGAAATACTAACATTTTGCCAGGTTTGCATCAGAATTTTTTAAAAATAAGAATTATAAAAATAGTTCAAACTTCCCATTCTTTCCCCAGTAACTACTGCCCTTACTTGGTGTTTAGTTGAGCAAATAATGTTTTATACTTTACTACTTAGGTTTGTGTGTGTATTTTGTGTATATATATATATATTGTGTCTACATTTACATGTACATGTGTATAAAATAAATATTTTCAATTAAATAGATATCTTCAAAGTGTATGTATCACTTTGCAATATGTTTTCCCACTGTCATTGGAGGTTTACCTTGTTCCTATTTGTAGCTGTAGTTAATTTTAATTGCAATAGGAAATTCCGGTATATGAAAGTGACTATTTGTTCCATTGTAGATATTAGTTGTTACATATTTAAAGCTGCTGTGATAAACATTCGGTGCCTCTCTCCTTGTGCACATTTCCAAGAGGATATCTAATGCATTACTCAGAGTGGAAATCACTTCATAGCAGCATATGCTTATTTTGAAGTACTGTTGTTAAATTGCTCGCCCAAGTGGTTGTATACCACTTTTTACGTTTTCACTAGCAAGGTATTGTCTCTCTCCATTTCTTTGCGACACTCAGTGTTGTTTCTTAATTGTGTATTTGTAGTCTAATGGATGTTAAGAGATTTTTTAAAAGACTTATTTATTTATGCATACAAGAGCTGGGGTGTAGGCTAGAGGTGTGGGGATAGGGGTGAGAGAATTCTCCAGAGATAGAGTGGAAAGCAGAACAGGCAGATCTACTAAAATACACTGCTGAGGGAAGCATAAAGTTTTGTTCCATTTTTTATGATGTGATATAATATGAAGGAAAAAAAATCACCCATGAATTCATTTTTTTAATAAGATTTATTTATGCATACAAGAACTGGGGTACAGGCCTGAGATGTGGGGGGGTGAAAGGATTCACCAGAGACAGAGTGGGGAACAGAACAGGCGATTGACTGAAGTACATTGCTGTGGGGAGCAGCGGGCAAGTCAGGAGAGGTCTGCTGCACCATGTGGGTAGCTCCCTGGCCGGGGATCAAACTCATGCTGCAGTGGCTATGGATTGCTTCATAGATTGTGTCATAATGCCTTGCGCCACCAGAGAGGCCCCATGAGGAGTTGTTCTTGTCAAAATTGTTAACCTGGGCCACCTTGGTGGCGCAAGGGGTTAAGCATAGCACTGGGAAGCTGTCCTCAGCCTCCGCAGCAGGAGTTCTACCCCTGGCTGGCCAGGGAGCTACCCACATGGTGCAGCAGACCTCTCCTGACTCTCCCGCTGCTCCCCTCAGCAGTATACTTCAATTTGTCTGTCTGTCTGTTCTGTTCCCCACTCTGTCTCTGGTGAATCCATTCAGCTCCCACACCTCTGGCCTGTACCCCAGTTCTTGTATGCATGCATAAATAAATCTTTAAAAAAATGTTAACCTGATTCTAATCAAACCTTTAGTTGCAATCTTAAATTTAACTGAAAGCACAGAGAATATAGATACAAGTGAAACATTTTATAATACAAACCCACAATGAGGGCCATTCTAGAAGAAAATGATTGGACTCTCCAAAAAATCAGGGACATTTTAAAAATATGATTGGGCTAGTTTCAAAGAGAAGACAAACAACCAACTACAATGTGCAAACTTTAATTGAATTTTTCTTTTTTAAAAAAAAACTTGGGCCTCCCTGGTGGCACAGACAGTTGAACACCGCACTGTGAAGCTGTCCACAGCCCCTGCAGCACGGGTTCAATCCCGGCTGGCTGGCGAGAATCCCACATGGCGATGCAGACCTCTCCTGTGTTGCCCGCTGCTCTCCTCAGCAGTGTATTTTGTCACTCTACCTGTTCTGTTCCCCACTCTGTCTCTGGTGAATCCTCCCACCCTCCCGTGCATCTGGCCTGTACCCCAGTTCTTGTATAAATAGATAAATCTTTAAAAAAAAAATTAAACGACATTTTGATTTTCATAAATCAAAGGCAAATAGCCTAATTTTAAAAAAAGATTTATTTATGCATACAAGAACGAGGGTACAGGCCAGAGGTGTGGGGGGGTGAGAGGATTCACCAGAGATAGAGTGGGGAACAGAACAGGCGGATTGACTGAAATACACTCCTGAGGGGAGCAGTGGGCCAGATCGGAGAGGTCTGCTGTGCCATATGGGTAGCTCCCTGACCAGGGACCGAACTCATGCTGCATGGGCTGCAGATTGCTTCTTAGGTTGAGTCTTAACCTCTTGTGCCACCAAGGAGGCCCCCTAATTTTTTTAATAGGCAAAGTATCTAAAATTGGTCAATAAGCGCATGAAAACATATTTAATATCATTAGCCATCAGGGAAATACAAATCAAAAATAACAAATATTGGCAAAATGTAGAGAAATTAGGAAAACTTTACCCCCACCTCCAACCCCGTTGCTGGTTAAATATCATATGAATAGTTTTGGAGAACAGTCTGGCAGTTCAGATCCAGGTTATTTAACATAGTTAAACATAGAGTTAGTGAATGACTCAGCTTACACTACTAGCATATATATATCCATGAGATACAAAAACATATATCCAAACAAAAAAATTGAAAATAGGTGTTCAAAACCAGCATTAGTCATAACTGGTAAAAAAGTTTAAACAACCCGAATATCCATCAGTTGATGTATAGATAAGTATAACTTGACTAAAAAAGGAACAGAGTACTGATACATTCATGCTACAACATGGGTAACCCTTCTGACTGACTAGTGAAAGAACCAGTCATAAAATACTGTATGATTCCCATTTACAGAAGATCCTAGTTATTTTGTGGATTCTGTATTAATTCACCTACTTGCTAAAATTTATTGATAACCCCAAAATAATACTTGGGGTACTTCCACAATGATTCGCAGACCATATTACAAAAAGTTAATGATTTCCATATAACAGCAATAAAGTGAAATTTAGAAAGCCGCTATATACAATAGCATCAAAAAATCAAATAATGGGGCCTCCCCTGGTGGCGCAGGGAGTTGAGCGCAGCACTGTGAAGCTGTCCATAGCCTCTGCAGCGCTGGTTTGATCCCAGCCGGCCAGCGAGGGTCCCACAGACCTCTCCTGCGCGGCAGACCTCTCCTGTCTCTCCCGCTGCTCCCCTCAGCAGTGTGTTTCGTCAGTCTGCCTGTTTTGTTCCCCGCTCTGTCTCTGGTGAATTCTCTCACCCTCCCGCGCATCTGGTCTGTACCCCGGTTCTTGTATAAATAAAAATAAATCTTTTAAAAAAAATCAAATAATGGGAATTTTTATAGTAAACTATAAAACATTACTGATACTAAAGTTATTTTTATAAACCATTATTGAAAAAATATTTAAAAGATTAAATGGAGTATACATTGTATTCATGGGTTGAAACTCAATATTGTAAAGAGGTTGATTACCTCAAATTACAGATTCAATGTAATCTTTAACATAATCTCAATGGTGTTTTGTAATTTTAGGATTTGTTTTTGGGGTTTTTTTGTGTTTTTGCTGGTTTTTTTTTTTTTTTTTTTTTTGAGATGGGTATAGAACACCAAGCTCACCTAAAACATATAGAGGGGGCCTCCCTGGTGGCACAAGGGCTTAAGATGAAACCTATGAAGTAATCTGCAGCCACTGCAGCACAAGTTCGATCCTTGGCTGGCCTAGGAGCTACCCACATGGTGCAGCAGACCTCTCCTGACTCACCCACTGCTCCCCTCAGCAGTGTATTTCAGTCAATCTGCCTGTTCTGTTCCCCACTCTGTCTCTGGTGAATCCTCTCACCCCCCACACCTCTGGCCTGTACCCCCGTTCTTGTATGCATAAGTAAATAAATCTTTAAAAGAAAATAAAACATAGAAATTCAAAGGGTCAAATAATCAATACACTCTTGAAGATGAAATATTGTGGGAGGACTTGTTTTATTGACTGTTAAGACCTATTTTAAAACTAACGGTGGCGCAAGGGGTTAAGATGCAACCTATGGGGCCTCCCCGGTGGCACAGCGGTTGAGCGTTGGGTTATGAAGCTGCCCGTAGCCTCTGCAGCGCCAGTTCGATCCCCGGCCACCAGCGAGGGTCCCACATGGCGCGCAGACCTCTCCTGTGGCCCGCTGCTCCCCTCAGCAGTGTATTTCGTCAGTCTGCCTGTTCTGTTCCCCACTCTGGCTCTGGTGAATTCTCTCACCCTCCCGCGCTTCTGACTGTACCCAGTGCTTGTATAAATAAATAAATAAATCTTAAAAAAAAAAAAAAAAAGATGCAACCTATGTAGCTGTCCACAGCCTCTGCAGCACCAGTTCAATCCCCGGCCTGCCAAGGAGCTAATGGCACAGCAGACCTCTCCTTTCTTGCCTGCTGCTCCCCTCAGCATCGTATTTCAGTCAGTCTGCTTGTTCTGTTCCCCACTCTGTCTCTGGTGAATCCTCTCACCCCCCCACACCTCTGGCCTATACCCCAGTTCTTATATGCATAAATAAAAATAAATCTTAAAAAAAAAACTAATAGTTAAGATAGTGCCATTTTAGATGCTAGAATGGACAGATATCTAGTTGTAACTAACCCTGGGGAAATGGGTGTCTTAAAAAAGAAACCACAGATTGAAGATGAAACTATTATTGCCAGCATAAGTAAGCAAAATAGCAGAGTTCAGTCAGCTATTTTATTTTATCCATTTTGTCTTAACACAAGATTCTAAGCTTCTGCATATTAGAAATTAGTTTTTCACCCTCAAGACATCTTCAGTAGACTCTGTCATAATACTTGCTAATATAGAGGCTGTTAGTGTTTACTTTGGATTGAATTTATTATATGCTTAAGTTAAAATTTTGAATCTTTTCTGGTTTTAGATCTGCTGATTTGGGTCCTACTTTATTGACAAGACCTGGACAACCAACACTTACCAGAGTGCCCCCACCTATTCTTCCAAGACCATCACAACAGACAGGAAATAGCAGTGTGAACACTTTCAGACCTGCTTACAGTACATTTTCCTCTGGATATGGTGCCTATGGAAATTCATTTTATGGAAGTTATAGCCCTTATAGTTATGGATATAATGGGTTAGGTTATAACCGCCTCCGTGTAGATGATCTTCCACCTAGTAGATTTGTTCAGCAAGCTGAAGAAAGCAGCAGAGGTGCATTTCAGTCCATTGAAAGTATTGTACATGCATTTGCCTCTGTCAGTATGATGATGGATGCTACCTTTTCAGCTGTCTATAACAGTTTCAGGGCTGTGTTGGATGTAGCAAATCACTTTTCCCGATTAAAAATACACTTTACAAAGGTTTTTTCAGCTTTCGCATTAGTTAGGACTATAAGGTATCTTTATAGGCGGTTACAGTGGATGATAGGCTTAAGAAGAGGCTCTGAGAATGAGGACCTATGGGCAGAAAGTGAAGGAACTGTGGCTTGCCTGGGTGCTGAGGACAGAGCAGCTAACTCAGCAAAATCTTGGCCAATATTCTTGTTCTTTGCTGTTATCCTTGGTGGTCCTTACCTCATCTGGAAGCTGCTGTCTACCCACAGCGATGAAATAACAGGTAAGAGTAGGCAAATAGATTCAGAGACCATATAACAATCTTAAATTATAAGAATAGATTTGTTAAATTAGTATTCTTTAAATGTATTTAAATATTTATATATGTATCTTAATATTTTGATCCAGTTATATTTTCGTTTAAGAACTTCAGAGTTGGGAAAGGAATGTGTAACAAAAACAAGTTTGTTGGTTATTGTTATCTTAATTAATGCTACATATTGTCTAACTTCTATTTATAAGGTATTAAACTTGATGCTGTGATGGACTTACTCCCCCTGTATTTCTAAAACTTATTAATGGGGAAGTAGATAAGACAAATATATAGGTAATTGTGATGAAGCAGAATGATGAGGAATGTGACAGTTGAGGAGATCCTTTTTTGTATGCAAGAATCAGCTTGTGTATTTTTTTTATTCTTATTATAACCCTAAGACATAGGAAATATCTTCATTTTACAAGTGACAAAACTGAGATTCAGAGAATCATTTGCCCCAAGTTCATATTTTTAATAAGGCAGAACCTGAAGCAAAACCAGGCCTCTTTGACTCTTAAATCCTGACTCCATCAGCTGGTATAGAGTGCTGTCAACTTAGAAAAGGAAGCTCACCTTTATTAGCTAATGGCATCTAGAAAGAAACTGCATCTAAGTTAGGTTTTTGAAAGATTGGTACCATTTCATCAGTTAGGTAGGTATTAGAAAAAAAAAAAAAAAAGACGACCAAACAGATGGAATATCTTGAACAAAAGTACATAGGCAGGTAACATGACATTTGTTTGGCAGATACCCTATAATGTTGAAGAGAAACATAATAAGAAATAAGGCTGAGAAATTATGTTGAAGGCTCGTAGTGGAAGATCCATTGAAAGATTTAATCTTCATTTAGAAAGGATGGTTTTTGTTAGTTTTTGTTTTTAAGTAGGCTTGTGACACATATTTGAACAGTGCTCTAATGAGATTGGTCTGCAGTGTATAAGTGTAGGTTAGGGTTGGTTAAAACATGTTGAAATTGGAGGGTAAGATTCATAAGAATTTAAGGTTATATTTACCTTTGTTCCCAAAAGCTAACAGTGCACTTGGTATGTAGAAGGTGCTTAATAAGTCATTTTTAATTTGGGAATATCAGTTATTGTGCTTTTGCTTTTGACTGCAGAAGTGGTTATTTAGGCCAACAGATATACAATATTCAACAGTCTTAGTTACTAGCTAACTATGTTGTATAAAGGAAAAGAAGGAAATACCCTAAACCTTTAAGTTTGGGTTATTAGAAGGTACCGTTTTATTCATTTATCTAATAAATGTGGAAAGCCTGCTACATGTCAGATAGTTTGAGGTTTAAGCAGTAAATAAAACATCCTTTCCCTTGTGACTACCTTGGGGAGCAAACAGCAATAAACAAGTAAGTAAAAAAAAGTTAAGCAGGAGAACCTGGGGTTACAGTGCTCCATATAGTCAGGGAAAGCCTCCTGAGATAGGGGAGTAAGCCATGTAGCTATTTAAGAGACGTGCTTGAGGCATAGAGAATGGTAAAATTGCAAAGGTATTTAAATAGCAGTGTGTCTGAGATGTCATGTGAACAGCAGGATAGTGGAAGTGAAGCAGTGTGTGAAGTAGGAGATGAGGGAACAGGAGAGTGAGTGAAGAATAATAAGCCTTACAGGCATTTGTAAGAATTTGGCAATGAGAAACCATGGCAGTTGTGAGCAAAGGAGTGATATGATCTGACTAAGGATTTTTTTTTTAAAGATTTATTTATTTATTTTTACAGAACAGGGGTACAGGCCAGATTCGAGGGAAGGTTAGAGGATTCACTAGAGACAGAGCGGGGAACAGAACAGACAGACTGACAAAATACACTGCTGAGGGGAGCAGCAGGCGAGATAGGAGAGATCTGCTCGCCATGTGGGTTTCTCTCCAGCCAACCGGGATCGAACCTGTGCTACAGAGGCTGCGGACAGCTTCACAGCACTGCGCTCAACCACCTGCGCCACCAGGGGAGGCCCTAACTAAGGATTTAAAAGGAAAAGGATTTTTGATTGTATTTATTGAGATCATATTGATTTACAACACTATGTTTTAGGAGTATAGATTCACACCTATACAAGTGTATGTTATCACACCACACCTACTACCAAAGTACCTGTAATCTTCTATCATAGTCCAATGGGTCCCCTCCCGACTTTGCTCCCAGTCTCCCACCCTCCTCTTCTGAGAGTCTCAGTTATAGTCAGACTTCAAAGGTTTAGGAGAAAACTTTTTTGCTAAGAGTGGTTTTAGGTAGTCAGCATAAAAGCACCCAATTCAGCAGAGAGTCAAGAGCCCCATTACAGTAATGCAAATGAGAGATGATCGTGGCTTGGCTCTGAGTTACAGTGACAAAGATACTGAAATGTAGCCACATTCTGGATATTTCGTTGAAGATAAAATCACTAAAATAAATAACAGAGAAATCGCATGGAACAGTTGGTTTGTGAGCAATTATCAGTTATTTGGTTAGGGTTATAATGAATGTGGTGTGCCAGTGCAACATTCAAGTAGAACTTGAGAAAGTTTTGAAAAGCACTTTAAAAGAGAGGATAAGATTTTAAGAGGGAAACATTAAGAGTTGTTCACATAGAAGTGATAGTTAAAATACGTGGATGTTATTAATATGGAGGAAAGAAAAGGAGAGGGAATAGGATGGAAATCAGAAAGAACAGAAGTAGAACCATGTTATTCCTATATTATAGAAGTGGAGGTGGAGAGAGAAGTTTCAAGAAGGGGAAGAAGGATGATGCATGGTGGGTGTCATGTGCTATAATAAGATCAAGAACTGTAAAAAGAAGTTCTTAGCTGCTTGGAGCTAGAGTCTGCAAACTGGCCTATAGACCCAATCTGACTTGATCCTGTTTTTGTACAGTCCATAAGCTAAGAATGGTTTTTATATTTTTCAGTAATCGGGAAAGTAAAAAGAATACTATTTATGATGAGAAAATTATATGCATTTCAAATATCAGTGTCTTTTAGTAAACTTTTATTAGGATACAACCACACATAACTGAATTGTTATATTTTGAATTTTGTAAAAAGAATTATGGAAATTTTTTTCTCCTTATAAAATAACTATACAATGTTTAATTTTGCCACACATGACATGCAAAGCCTAAAATATTTACAATCTTATTACAGAAAAAATTGCCAACCTCTGGCTTAAAGGAACTAGAATTTGGAGTTTGGGGAAAAAAGTTCATAATAGATATCCCAGTGAAAATATTGTTCATTTTACACTGTTAGTTATAAACTTCCTTTGTGTTAGTGCTTTATTCATGGTAAATAAATTTATGCAGCTAGCAACCAGTAGTCACTGAAATAAATATATTTTCCTTTTGTAAATTTTAATAATCTTAATTCTTCACTTGGTTTATAGACAATACCAACTGGGCAAGTGGTGAGGATGACCATGTAGTTGCTAGAGCAGAATATGATTTTACTGCCGTATCTGAAGAAGAAATATCTTTCCGTGCTGGTGATATGCTAAACTTAGCTCTCAAAGGTAATGAAATTAAATCAGAATTATCTGAATTTTTAGAATGTGTTATTGTAGTATTAAAAACTGCAACAAAGGATGTTGGTCATTATTAATTAACTCTAAGATAGTTACTAGGATTTCTCTTTCATGTCAATTTAAAGACCTTCCAGATCTGGGGGAGTAGGGGTGGTTGCCCAGTGGAGTTTTTAGGATAATATTTCACTGAGATAAGGAAATAGTTCATTTATATTATCTCTTCCAAACTCAAAACACTTGAATTTCAAAATCTGTTAATCCCTACACAAAAACTTGAGGCAAGCACTAAATGTAACAAAGAAATTATGTAGTGTCATCTAAGCATTCCTATTAGTCTTTGTTTGCTGAGACTGGTATTGCTTTCTCTTTTCATGTGAAGTGTATACTACAGAAACTCCAACATGAATATTTAGAAATTATCAAGTATTATTAAAGGACCTCAGCACAGGTTGTTTATATATGTTACTATGTAGGTGTAACACAAAATTTGCTTAATATTTTACGTAATAATTTTAATATTATCAGTATTCTGTTGAACCTCTAAAGTATGTTGTAATTAAAAGGCTGTCTTTTCTTCCATCAGAGCAGCAACCCAAAGTGCGTGGTTGGCTTCTGGCTAGTCTTGATGGTCAAACAACAGGACTTATACCTGCTAATTATGTCAAAATTCTTGGTAAAAGAAGAGGTAGAAAAGCAATGGAATCCAGTAAAGTTTCCAAGCAACAACAACCTTTTACCAACACAACACTAAATAAAGGAGCCACAGCTACTGATTCTTTGGATGAACAGGAAGCTGCCTTTGAATCTGTTTTTGTCGAAATTAATAAGGTTCCAGTTGCATCTGATTCCACTGGGAAAAGTGGAGATAAACAAGATCTCTGATATCTTTTATGTTTGCCTGCAGTTGAACAGTTCTTTAGAGTACTTTTTAAAATTACTTGTTACAAAGAAATTAATCTAAATCCAATGAAAACATTTGTTATTGGCTATTCCAGGTGTTTTGCTGCTAGAAATTATTAAAGTTATATGCTAGTATGTTGGTCTAGTGACCTGGTTACATTTTACAAGTTATTGGACCATAAGTATGTTTGTATCACCTCAATTTTAAGATTATGGAGACTGCTATCATTTTCATCTTATTTAAAGTCCTGTGTTTATTGAAAGACTAAGATTGATAAACCATAGAATACACAGTTTGCTACAGTAGGGATCATTAATTTTTTTTAATTCTATGTTAATTGACTTGGAATCCTCAGAAATTGAGTGATAACATATGAGAACAGGCAAAAAAGCTGATTTTTTTTTACAACTTAATTAAACTGAATAATAAAAGTTTTCTGATCTATGTTATGTCTAGTGTTGGATTTGCTTTAGCCAGTAATATACTTTTACCCACCAACAATTGATACTGTTACCTATTATTGTATTTTTAAAATGTATCCTGAAAATGTCACTGGAAGCATTGTAAGAGAGATAGTTCCAGACTGGTCAGCCCTAATCGTTCTCTTTGCTACTAAAAAAACTAAAATTTATCTTTCTTACAGATTATTTCCATTTCTTCTGAGGGTCTTATAACTTTTTATCCCTTTGCAATATAACTAGTTTTCATCTTGAATGAATCAAAATATATGAAAGATTTGCTTCCTTTTGCTCCAACCAAGACACAAGTCATTTGTGTTTGTACTTAATGATATAATTAGTTCTAGCAGTAATGATTTTCAGTATTCTCAAATATTCTCTGCTCTGCCTAGTATAATTACTTTTTAAATTACATATTCAGGCTATTCTTTAAATATTGAAAATGTGTTTCATTGGACTCACAATTTTTTTCTTTTAGATTTAGTTTTTACTACTGAAACTAAATAAAATGCTCACTTGCCATTTAGAATATGATGATGCTATTTGACTTGTTTTTTGTTTAATGACATTAAATGCTGTTAAATTTCAGTACACTGAATAGATATTTGCCCATAAAATTGAAACATCTGTATACTTGCTATGATCAAACTACAAAATAATACTATCAAGAATATAGTTCTTTAGAAAAGCATTTACAGGTATTGTTGAAACTTGGAATTTTTTTTTAAGATTGATTTGTTTATGCACACAAGAACTGGGGTACAGGCCAGGGTTGCAGGGTGGAGGTGGAGGGCGGGTGAGGGGATTCACCAGAGACAGTGGGAAACAGAACAGGCAGATTGACTGAAATACACTGCTGAGGGGAACAGCAGGTCAGACGGGAGAGGTCTGCTGTGCCTGAAGGTAGCTCCCTGGTCAGGGATGGAACTCTTGCTGCAGTGACTGCAGATAGCTTCTTAGTGCTAAGACTTAACCCCTTGTGCCACCAGGGAGGCCCCTGAAACTTGGAATTATTTGATAAGGACTTTAAGTATTTTTATCATTCTTAACATAATTTATGTTCACCAGTATATATAAAAAGTATATATACTCACATAGACAAACTTTACTAAAGGCTTCTTGGGAACATTTTTAAAATGGCAGTAAAATACGTAACATTTAAAATACAAACGACCTCGTGCAGAAAAAAATGATAGTAAAGTTTATTTGTCTTATGCCTATTTTTCCTAGGCATAGTCTTCAAGTTGAAGTAATGTTTTCTTATATTTTATTTTCCACTTGTGTTCTACAGTTAGAGGTTCTGCTTTGATTTGTTAGAGAATCATTTGTGTGAATTTTGTTCTTGAAACAAATTCTTGATAAAGCAAATTATTAAATTTATTATTGAGACTTCTAAATTGGAAGAAATGGGAGTGAAATCTTGTGTCCACACTAGGTTTGAAAGGTGAGTCTTTTAAGATAGAATTTGTGACTACTACTGAAGATGTATAGGGAAAAATTAAAGTACACAATGAATAACAATTTCACTTTTCTTAGAGTGTTTATTTTTTGGTTGGTATGCTATATTGTAATATATATCATCTGGCTACTATTTGTATCTGAAAATTCCTTTGCTATCAAAGTTCTGCAAAAGGGATTTAGGACTAAAACAGAGAAATTTTGTAACCTTTCTTATCATGACAGTTTTAGTATAATTTTTTAGATGACATTAAGTGTAATGTTAAGACTCCAATATTGTTATTTTTAGGAACATATTTGAGAAAGAGCTACTTTATGCAAATTACTAACTGGAACCAATTAAATTTTCAATTAAAAATGAATGACAAGTTACAATAAGAAAACATCTTAAACAGCTCAATTTAGAAAGAAAAAGAACTCTTATTCAGAGTAAGAGAACTCTGAATTTTCATGTTTTAGTCTGTCAGTTAATCATAATTACACATTTACTTGAATACCGCTGTCCTTTATCTTGTGCTTTCTTAATGGGGGAAAAAAACAAAAAATTGAATGCAGTTACATTTTTAATTTTAATAAATTGTGAAGTTACTTTTGTTGGACAGATAATATATTAAGCTTGATTGACTTTTAAGATAAACTATTACTCTTTTTGCAGGATTGAAATTAAAAAGTCCTTTTTCATATTGTATATATTAAACTGCTATAAACTAGTATGTCTGCGTTACTTTCATGTGATTTAAAGAAAAGTATTAAACTTCTATTTACAAAACTGGGTTTTGGGAGACCTAGTTCTAATCTGGATACCACTATATACTTACTTAAGAATTAACTCACATTGTTTCAGTTTCCTCATTGATAGCTCTAGGAACAGCTATTATATCTGCCGCATATGAGAATGCTTTTTGAAAAATGTACTCATGCACACTATATATATGTTATATCACAGTCAAAATTATGTAATGGCAACTATATGCTTTGTAAATTCTTCCATGTATATTTAAACGTCTTACATCCTATAAAAATGTTACAAAATATTTATATTAGTCTAGAATTTCAGATACACCCATACTTAATTTAAAAATTAAAATGAATTCACTTATAACTTTGCCCAAAATTTAATTTTAAATTAATTTGCTTAGTACCAGAACAGTCAAATTATAAAAATACAATGGGATATTTATTCAAAAAAAGAAATTTTTTTCCCATTATTTTGAAGTGTTCTTTGATATTAGGTCATTTTTTACTTATCTTATTTGGAAGAATGAACTGTTTCTTTTAAAATTAGCTAACACAAATCCTGTGGGGTACTTACTATGTAATATGCCCTAAGAATAGTTCTTCATATTTAAAGAAATAATATCTAATCTAAGTTTTTTGGATTTTTTAAAGATTTATTTATTTATTTACACAAGCACTCGGGTACAGTCAGAAGCGCAGGAGGGTGAGAGAATTCACCAGAGCCAGAGCGGGGAATAGAACAGGCAGACTGATGAAATACATTGCTGAGGGGAGCAGTGGGCGCGGCAGGAGAGGTCTGCACGCCGTGTGGGACCCTCGCCAGCAGCCGGGGATCTAACCGGCGCTGCAGAGGCTGTGGGCAGCTTTGCAGCCCAGCGCTCAACCGCTGCGCCACCAGGGGAGGCCCTTAATCTAAGTTTTAATAGTGTTTCTGCTCATATAAAATACTGTTTGGTGTTTTAAGGATCCTTGTGCTCAGAATTGTTAGTTTTTTATATTAATGACACCAATATTGATTTAGGAAGACTACACTTTTATTCTGCTTTATTTTTCCAAGTTTTCATCTGCCTGAATCTGTATTCCTCCTTCACCACTTTATTTAATGTTAGTCCTTCCAAGCCATCTTTGAAATTTAGGATTATTTCTTTAAAATACTATGTAATAATATTTTTGTATGTTTTCAATTTTATATAAATGATACTGTGGTATAGATCTAATTTTACTTCTAATCATAAAATAGTAGGTTTTTAAGACTTACTCATGTTCCTTTATATAACGTGCTTCTGATTTGTACATATTATTTTTTTTTATTTATAGAGGCATGTTTTTATTTGTTTGTTTGTTTGTTTGTTTTGTTTATACATGCACTGGGTACAGTCAGAAGCGCGGGAGGGTGAGAGAATTCACCAGAGCCAGAGCGGGGAGCAGAGCAGGCAGAAGGACCGAAGTACACTGCTGAGGGGAGCAGTGGGCGGCAGGAGAGGTCTGCACGCCATGTGGGACCCTCCTCCGGTAGCCGGGGAGCAGCTGGGGATGGAACCGCTGCGCCGCAGAGGTCGCCGGCAGCTTCGCAACCCAGCGCTCAACCGCTGCGCCACCGGGGAGGCCCTGATTTGTACATATTATTCTATTATTCACATGCTATAACTTAGATTGTTCCCATTTTTATAAACTTATACATGTCTTCCTATGCACCTGCCTTTTGTTTGTAGTTTGTCTTTAGTATATATGTCTTAGAGTGGAATGGGTGAATATGTCTAATTTCAATTAACTAATGCTGGATTGTTTCCAGATGGCTGGCTGAGTTTATACTTGCACCCGCAAGATATGAGGGGTTTTTTCCTTCACATCTTTAGCAGCAACGATTTCTGCATATCTTGATCCACAAGACTAAACTGCTAACTGAAAGTTCTATAGCTAGTACAACCACATGGTTTTTAAAAATCAAATTGTAACAAACATAGGAAATAGTAATCTCCAGAAACAACCACATTTTTAGCTACTGATTTCTAAATAATAATCATAAACCAATTTTATGATTTATTGACAACCAATTTTAGCAATAATTCACTCCTCTTCCCCATGAAGAATTTGCCTTACACTGCTATCCACAGTTCTCCTTACCCCATCTTACTAATATATATTTAACAATTAAGTCAGTGAGAATGTTTGCATTATTGTAATGCAAAATCATATAAATTTTGTCTTTCCTTCCTATTGTCCATTTCTTATATAACTTTCTAGTTTTCCTGGCATAACATTGCCTTGCTTTTTTCATTTGCCTACTTTCTATTTATTGTAATTGGCTACAAAGAATGGTGCTTAAGGGGCCTCGCTGGTGGCCCAGGAGTTAAAGACCCAGCACTATCTAGCTATCGCCAGCCACTGCAGCATGAATTCCATCCCCAGCCTGCTAGTTTGGTGACCCCCATGGCACAGCAGACCTCTCCTGTCTCATCCACGCCTCCCCTTTGCAGTGTATTTCAGTCAATCTGCCTGTTGCTCTCTACTCTGTCTTTGGTGAATACGCCCACCCCAGCCCCCTTCCCCACACCTCTGGCCTATACCCCAGTTCTTGTATGTATAAATAAATAAATCTTTAAGAAAAAAATGGTGGTTAATGTTTTTAAGTGCTGGCCCTTTCAAAGGTTCTACAATAAACAGTTTTAATTGATGCCATTAAAAACCCTGTCTTAGATGTTATTTCCTCTTTTCTGCTAAGTCAGTTATCACTTTTTTTTTTTTAAAGATTTATTTATACAAGAGCCGGGGTACAGGCCAAATGCATCGGAGGGCGAGAGGATTCACCAGAAACAGAGCGGAGTACAGAACAGTCAGACTGACAAAATACACTGTTGAGGGGAGCAGAGGCATGTTTTATTTATTTATTTGTTTGTTTGTTTGTTTTGTTTATACAAGCACTGGGTACAGTCAGAAGAGCGGGAGGGTGAGAGAATTCACCAGAGCCAGAGCGGGGAGCAGAGCAGGCAGAAGGACCGAAGTACACTGCTGAGGGGAGCAGCGGGCGGCAGGAGAGGTCTGCGCGCCATGTGAGACCCTCCTCCGGTAGCCGGGGAGCAGCCGGGGATCGAACCGGCGCTGCAGAGGCTGCGGGCAGCCTCGCAACCCAGCACTCAACCGCTGCGCCACTGGGGAGGCCCCAGTCATCTATTTTTGGGCATTTGGGTTGTTTCCATAGCTTAGCTATTGTAAATAGTACTGCTATAAATATAGGGGTGCAGGTGCCCTTGAATTAAAGTTTCTGTGTCCTTTGAGTAAATACCTAGGAGTGGAATTGCTGGATCATATGGAAACTCTATCTTTAGTAGGTTGAGGAATCTTCACACAGCTTTCCATAGTGGCTGGACCAGTTTGCACTTCCACCAGCAGCGCAGGAGAGTTCCTTTTTCTCCACATCCTTGCCAACATTTGTTGTTGCTAGTTTTTTAATATGTGCCATTCTCACTGGTGTAAGATGGTATCTCATGGTAGTTTTGATTTGCATTTCCCTGATTACAAGTGATGTTGAACATTTTTTCATATGCCTGTTGGCCATTTGCATTTCCTCTTTGGAGAAGTTTCTTTTTAGCTCTTCTGCCCATTTTTTGACTTGATTATTATTATTATTATTTTTTGAGTCTCATTAGCTCTTTGTAGATTTTTGTGATCAGTCCTATATCGTTAGTGTTGTGTGCAAAAATTTTCTTGCAGTCAGTGACATTTCTCTTTGTTTTGGTTATTGTCTCTTTTGCTGGTTATTGTCTCTTTTGGTTATTGTCTTTAATTTGATGTAGTCCCAGCTATTGATCTTTGCCTTCACTATCACTGCTTTGGGTGATGTGTCTGTAAAGATGTCTTTGAGGTGCATGTCATGTAGTGTTTCGCCTATATTTCCTTCTATATATTTCATGGTTTCAGGTCTTATGTCTAGTTCTTTAATCCATTTTGAGTTGTTTTTTGTGCATGGTATGAGGTAGTAGTCAAGCTTCATTCTTTTGCATCTAGTGACCCAGTTTTCTCAGCGCCACTTATTGAACAAACTTTCTTTGATCCAGTGCATATTCTTTGCTCCTTTGTCAAATATTAGTTGACCATGAATCTGTGGGTTTATTTCTGGATTTTCTATTTCGTTCCATTGGTCCATGTATCTGTTCTTGTTCCAATACCATGCAGTTTTGATTATTATGGCTTTGTAGTATAGTTTGAAATCTGGGAATGTGATGCCTATATTCCCTTCTTTTTTTTTTTTTTTTCCAGGAGAGCTTTGGGTATTTGGGGTTTTTGTTGATTCCATCTGAATTTCATCAATAAACATTCTATTTCTTTGAAGAATGTCATTGAAATTTTTATTTATTTTTATTTTTAAAAAAGATTTATTTTTATTTATTTATGCATGCAAGAGCTGGGTACAGGCCAGAGATGTGGAGGGTGAGAGGAGTCACCAGAGACAGAGTGGGGAACAGAACAGGCAGACTGACTGAAATACACTGCTAAGGGGAGCAGCAGGCGAGTCAGGAGAGGTCTGCTGCGCCATATGTGTTGCTCCCTGGCTGGCTGGGGATCGAACTCATGCTGCAGAGGCTGCAGCTTGCTTCATAGTGTGATGCTTAACCCCTTGCGCCACCAGGGAGGCCCTTGAAATTTTTATTGGAATAGCATTGAATCTGTAAATTGCTTTTGGTACGATGGCCATTTTTATAATGTTAATTCTTCCAATCCATGAGCAGGGGATGTCTTTCCATTTCTTTGTGTCTTCTTCTATTTCTTTTAACAGTGTTTTACAGTTTTCTTTGTATAGGTCCTTTACCTCTTTTGTTAGGTTTATTCCCAAGTATTTGATATTTTTTTTTGTTTCATTAATAAAAGGGGTAGTTTTCTTGATTTCTCTTCAGATTTATTGTTTGTGTATAGGAAGTCTACTGATTTTTGTGTGTTGATTTTGTGTCCTGCTACTTTACTAAACTGATTGATTAGTTTCATTAGTTTTTCTGTGGAGTTTTTGGGGTTCTCTATGTATATTATCCTATCATCTGCAAATAGTGATAGTTTAACTTCTTCCTTCCCTATTTCAATTCCTTGTATGTCTTTCTCTTGTCTTATTGCTCTGTCTTGGACTTCCAGTATTATATTGAAAAGCAGTGGTGAGAGTGGACATCCTTGTCTTGTTCCAGATCTTCATGGAAATGCTGTCAGTTTTTCGCCATTGAGAATGATACTGGCTATGGGCTTGTCATATATGGCCTTTATGATGTTAAGGTGTGTTCCTTGTATCCCAAGAATTTCAAGGGCCTTTATCATAAAGGGTATTGTACTTTGTCAAAAGCTTTCTCAGCATCTATTGATATTATCATATGGTTTTATTTTTCTTTTTGTTGATGTGTTGGATTGCATTGATTAATTTTCGGATATTGAACCATCCTTAACACCATATGTTCTTGACTACATAATTTGTATCCTCAGGTCTCATCTTTTACCTGAATTCCAAATCTATATCCACCTGCCATTTTAATATCTCCACTTGGTATCTATAGGCATCTCACATTTAGTATGCTTAAAAATTTACCTTCATTCCAAAACCTGTTTTTCCACCATTCCCTTCCCACCATGGAGTTGTCAGTAAATGGCAACTACATTTTTCCATTTGTTTTTGCCAAATCTTTGTAATCTTATTTCTCTTTTTCATTTTGCATCCCCTTATATCAGGAAATCCTGTTGTAGTGACTTCAAAATATTTCCAGCATTTGACCACTTACCATCTCTATTACTCCTCCAGTTTAAGCCACTTCATTGCTTGCTCAGATTATTATAATATCCTTGTGACTTGTTATTCTGCCTCTGCCTTTACCTCACCAGACCTATAGTTTGTTGTTAAAATAGGAAGAGTATTCTTTTTAAAACTGTATATAGGGCCTCCCCTGGTGGCACAGGAGGTTGAGCGCAGTGCTATGAAGCTGTCCGCAGTATCTGCAGTGCTGGCTGGCCAGCAAGAATCCCACCTGGCACTGAAGACTTCTCCTGTCTCACCAGCTGCTCCCCTCAGCAGTGTATTTCAGTACATCTGCCTGTTCTGCTCCCTGCTCTGTCTCTGGTGAATCCTCTCACCCTCCCACGCATCTGGCTTATACCCCGGTTCTTGTATGCATGAATAAATAAATCTTTAAAAAAAATAAAAATTTAAAATAAAACTATATGTAAATTATACCAAGACTCCCCTGTCAAAAGCCCTCCAGTGGCTTCGCATTTGACTCAGTGAAAATTCAAAAGACCTTATAGTAGTCCACCAAGTGTTATGCCATCTGATCTCCTCCTGCTCTTTGCCTTCTGCTTTCCTTGCAGATGTTACATTGACTTCTTTGCAGTTATTGAATATTCCAGGCATACTTTCACCTTAGGACCTTTGCAGACAGTTTTCTTATGCGTGGAGCACTTTTCTCCTAGGCATCCTAATGGCCCTGTTGTGCATCTTTCTGGTCATTGCCCAAGAGTCATTTTCTCCATGAGTCCATATGTGTCACCCCACTTTTTAAACTGCACCCCTTCATTCTCTGCATTCCCTGCTGGTCTTTGTTTTTCTTTGTGGCATATATTGCTTTACATCCTTTTGCATCCCACACTTGAAACTAACTGGCATATTTTAGGTACTCATATACTAAAAGAATGTAGTAATTTTCCTAATACTCTAATGTCAGAAGTTTTTAGAAAGAGGTCCTCCCTGGTGGCGCAAGGTGATAAAACGCATCCTATGAAGCTATCAGCAGCCCCTGGCCAGGGAGCTACCCACATGGCATAGCAGACCTCTCCTGTCTCGCCCACTGCTCCCCTCAGCAGTGTATTTCAATCTGTCTGTTCTGTTCCCCACTCTGTCTCTGGTGAATCCTCTCACCCCCCACATCTCTGGCCGGTATCCCAGTTCTTATATGCATAAATAAATCTTAAAAAAAAAATAACAGGGACCTCCCTGGTGGCGTAACGCGTTGAGCACTGCGCTGTGGAGCTGTCCGCAGCCTCTGCAGTGTGTGTTTGATTCCCAGCCAGCCAGGGAGATCCCCACATGGCATGGCAGACCTCTCCTGTCTCGCCCACTGCTCTCCTCAGCAGTGCTTTCAGTCTGTGTGCCTGTTTTGCTCCCCGCTCTGTCTCTGGTGAATCCTCTCTCCCACAATTGCCTCTGGCTTGTACCCCAGTTCTTGTACAAAAATAAATAAATCTTAAAAAAAATAACAAATGGTATCAGCACAAGGTACTTAAATTCATAACTACTAACTATAGTATATTTCCCCATATTCAGAGGCATATTTTGTTGCTTAGCCTACTAGTAGAGTCAATGAGATTAAAACACATAAAAAGAAATGCCAAATGGTATGCCCTTAATCAGTTAAATTTGAAATAGTTTAAAATTAGTTGATTTTAACTTTGAATAATATGTTCATAATCCAGCACACTAACAAAATTTTAGTCTAAAGCTGGTACAGTAAGCGTCAATCAGAAAGTACACTTTAGAGAAAAGACTACAAGTCATTTGGATTGCATACATTTTAGATGACAATACTTCAATTGCTCTCAATTTGTTTTATTCATAATTCATTTTCTTCTAGGATCTGTGAATCTGTGCATTCATCTTTCTAATCAATTCTGGAAATTTCATAACAGTTATCTTCAGGGTCTCCCTGGTGGGGCAAGGGGTTAAGGCGCAGCACTATGAAGCTCTCCATAGCCACTGCAGCACAAGTTCAATCCCCGGCCAGGGAGCTGACCCACATGGCGCAGCAGACCTCTCCTGTCTCACCTGCTCTTCCCCTCAGCAGTGTATTTCAGTGAGTCTGCCTGTTCTGCTCTCCACTCTGTCTCTGGTGAATCCTCTCACTCCCCACCCCCAGCATCTCTGGCCTGCACCCCAGCTCTGGTATGTATAAATAAATAAATCCTTCAAAAAAAACCCACTTATCTCCATTCTATCTCTTTTCTTTGAGACTCAAATTAGACATATGTCCGATCTCATCTTGTCCTTCCTATCTTTGTCTTTCATATTTTCCACATTGTGTGCTGCAGTTTGGGTAATTTTTTCTTGTATTTTGCATATCCACTTTTCAACTCTTTCTGATTAACATTAACCCCCCGGTAATTATAGTTTAAATTTATATTTCATTAGTTATATCTAGAAGTTGGTTTTTTTTCAGTCTGTTTGTTCATTGCTAATAATTTTTTGTTTACTTAATCATGCCATGTTAATGTCTATACAAACGCCAACACCCAAAATATTTGTTGTTTGTGCTGACTCATGCATAGTGTCTGCCCCTTCACATTTATGGTGACCTTTATGAGTTCATTGATTATTAGTTTGTGAATTCTGAAAGATAAAATTGGGAAGGACTTGACTCCACAGAACATTCACTTCTGCATCTGCTAGTAGTATGAAGGCATCATCATTCTGGGACCACTTTGTCCTCCCTTGAAGGCCTTGAGTAAGAGTGGGAAACCAAGATCAACTTCTCCCACTGTCTACTTATCTACCCAAAGCTAAGAATCCTGACAGCTAAGTTGCCATGGGCATCCAACCTCAGGCAATGGTACCCTTCCTTCTGCCTGCAGTTTTTAAGTTCACCTATTTTGATAGATTTTTAAGCCCCATTCCCCACTTTCTATGAGATGATATCTGCTTTAATATGTTTATCTCTGCCAGGGTCTTACCTAAAGCAGGAGAGTCACACATGTTGCTCAACACCACAATGCCAAAAGTAGGAATTCCCTCAGTTTTTGAACCTGCCAAGTCAATTATTTCAAATTTTACATTTTACAATATCTGTGTTTTTATTTCTCTGAGTTTTTTAAAAAAGATTTATTAATATGCATACAAGAAATGGGGTGTAGGCCAGAGGTGCGGGAGGTGGTGAGAGAATTCACCAGAGACAGAGTGGGGAACAGAATAGGCAGATCTACTGAAATACACTGCTGAGGGGAGCAGCTGGTGAGCCAGGAGAGGTCTGCTGCGCCATGTGGGTGTTTCCCTAGCCAGGGGTCAAACTCGTGCTGCAGTGGCCATGGACAGCTTCACAGAGCTGACACTTAAACCCTTGCACCACTAGGGAGGCCCTCTTTGAGATTTTTAACATAATACTTTCTTAATAAAAACTACTTATTAGTTTGAAATTAATTGGGAAACTCAATATCCTCAACGGGACATGAGGAAAAGCCAGGAATGAAGAAATGATTTTAACACCAGAAAGAAGACAGTTTGTGCAAATAAACTTAATAACACAACTAACACATATCTTTCATCCTATTTTGCTCACTTGCCACAGATCCCAGAAGTCCTTAAATTTTTTTTTAAAGATTTATTTAATTATGCATACAAGAGCTGGGGTACAGGCCAGAGATGTGGGGGTTGAGAGGAGTCACCAGAGACAGAGTGGGGAACAGAACAGAGAGACTGACTGAAATACGCTGCTGAGAGGAGCAGCGGGCAAGACAGGAGAGGTCTGCTGCGCCATGTAGGTTTCTCCCTGGCCGGCCGGGGGTGGAACTCGTGCTGCAGAGGCTGTGTATTGCTTCATAGTGAGGTGCTTAACCCCTTGTGCCACCAGGGAGGCCCGGTCCTTAAATTAAGACAGACATTTGGAAACTTAAGGTTTAGAATATTTCTAAGTGACCTATCAAAGAAAAAATGCAGATATACTTGTCATTTTATGTATTTTTTGTACTGTAGCAATATTCTTTGAAATTCTTTGAAAATTTTCACCCATATATGATACTTGGCAACTACACTAATAAGCTGATTGGAACAACCCACTTATCAGCCATTATATTAATAATTAAGCATATAATACTTTACATTTTTCCATTTGTAAGTGAAACCACAAATTTTTAAGAAGGCCCTCCCCGGTGGCAGCAGCGGTTGAGCGCTGGGTTGCGAAGCTGCCCGCAGCCTCTGCAGCGCTGGTTTGATCTCCGGCTGCCAGGCAAGGGTCCCACATGGCGCGCAAACCTCTCTTGCGGTGCGCTGCTCCCCTCAGCAGTTTACTTTGTCAGTCTGCCTGTTCTGCTCCCTGCTCTGGCTCTGGTGAATCCTCTCCCCTCCCGCACTTCTGCTGTACCCAGCACTTATATAAATAAATAAATAAATCTTTAAAAAAAAAAAAACCAAGTTTGTTTTTTTTTTTCAGTGACTGAGGAGGGGGAGGAGCAACATGGCGGCGAGGAGACGCTGCGAGTAAGATCTCCCATTAAAAAAAGTTAATAGGGAGGAAAAGCGGCAGGTCCCAGTGAGAACTGGGACAATGAAGATAAACGGGTGACTCCAGCAAACTACCCGAAGAAGAAAGTGGCCATAAAAGAGGACTAGAAGGGAGGGAAGCGCAGAACCCTGCTCCCCTCCCCCGCCCACAGAGGCAGCACTCTCCAACCCGCAGAGAGGAGGGAAACAACAAACCAAAACGGCCAACAAGAACAAACGACGCAGCAAGCGGGACTGTGAGTGGAAAGGAACTATTGCGGCCACCACACCCCGTGAACGGGAGCTGAGGCGAACCCTGCAGGATTCACGGCGGCGGTGAGCGAACGGCTCCGGGCACCATTAGAGAAGAACAAAGACCCCGGGAGACGCGCACACAGCCCGGGCTGCCGGTAAGCTTGCGCGGAAAAGCTGCGTGCTTGGCGCGCTTGAAAAGCAAATGCAGACCTGGATCGCGGCTGCCCAGGTACCCGCGCCTGCGACCTAGGCTTGCGGGGAGACACGCGGAGGTCCTCACTGAGGTGAAGGTCCCTCCCTGAGTAAGCAGGAACCAGGCACCCAGGCACGGGACCGGTGTAAAAGGCGCCATTCCCGCGCCACTGAACTGGGCTACAGCCCGCGTCCTGGAACTGAGGGCTTTGAACTGAGACCCGGGACACGAAAATTCGGGGCGTGGGTTCTCCACGACGGTGGGGCACAAGGCAGACACAGCACCCCAAAGCTGTTGAGGTGTACCCTACCATTCCCGCTCTGTTCCCTGTCCCACGGGGTGGGGGGAGGCGAAAAACAGCCCCCCAAGGACAATAGGAGAGATCTCTGGCGCCACCTAGCAACCAGGAAAAAAAAGTCACTAACACCCCATAGAACAGGAAATTTCTTAAGACTGCTTGAAAAGGGCAGAAGGCTTCTGGAGGACCCAGTGGCCAGCCGGGAAGTTAGCCCACACCAGGCCCCTTCCGACCAGCAGTCTGAACCCACAGAGGGAGCAGGCACCCACATCCGGGGCAGACCGGGTGCGCAGGAGAGTGTGCCTGAAACCGGAGGCGCAGGGACTGCATCCCGCTTCGCCATTTTAGAACAGGGACATTTCTTCAGTAAAAACTGCCTAAAACCAGCAGAAAGCTCCCCCAGAAGACAGAGATGGCTCCTGGAAGAGCCAGAGGGGAGCGGAGAAGTTCACCCAAGATGCCAGTCAGTCCGAACAACACAGTGTCCCAACGCATACGGCAAATTAGAAAACAGACAGTAGGGAGTAGAAGAACCACACGCAACCTAACAACTCCTCAGGAAAGAAGCACACCACAAAAAGAAAACCACTCCCCAGATTGCAACGACAGCAACTTGGAAGAACTTCTGAGCCTTCCAGAAAGAGAATTTAAAATTGCCATGATTAAAAAAGTGATAGATCAGAAGAAGGAAATTGAGTCCCTAAAGAGGGAAGTAAAAGAAATGCAGGAGATCAAAGAATTAATGGAGGAACTAAAGAACTCTGGGAAAAGCAATGAAAGCAGAATAGGTGAAATGGAAGAGCGAATAAGTACTCTTGAAGACACAGAAATAAAAAGAACCAAAACAGAAAAGGAAAGAGAAGTACGAAGGAAAAAGAATGAAGAAAGACTTCGGGAACTATCTGACTCCATGAGGAAAGGAAATATAAGAGTTATAGGAATTCCAGAAGGAGAGGAGAGAGATGTAGGAACAGAGAAAATATTCATGGATATAATTGAAGAGAAATTCCCAAATGCGAAGAAGGAGCTGAAAATTGATATACAAGAAGCAAGAAGAACACCAAACTTCCACGACGAAAGGAAAAACACAGCAGGACACATAATAGTAAAGCTCCCAAGAATCCAGGACAAGGAAAAAATAATGAAGCTGACAAGAGGGAAGAAACAGATAACATTCAAAGGAAAACCAATCAGGCTGACATCAGACTTCTCTGAAGAAACACTACGGGCAAGGAGAGAGTGGAGGGACATAGTCAACAGACTCCAAGAAAACAGATGCCAACCAAGAATACTCTATCCCGCAAAGCTCTCTTTCCTCCATGAAGAAAGAATATGGACCTTCCCAGACAAAGAGAAACTCCGGAATTTCATTACGACTAAACCCCACTCCAAAAAATGCTACAAGGAATCCTAAAGCCAGAACCTCAGAGGGACGAATAACAACGAAAGAAGACCAAAAAAAAAAAAAGTTATTAAAAGAATAAATAAATAAAATCAAAGGAAAGACAAACATAATGGCAAATACAGATGCTAACATATCAATATTAACTCTAAATATAAATGGACTAAACTCTTCAATAAAAAGACACCGAGTTGCAGCCTGGATTAAGAAACAAAACCCAACCTTTTGCTGTCTCCAGGAAACACATTTAGCTACAAAAGATAAAAATAGGCTCAAAGTCAAAGGATGGAAAACAATCCTACAAGCAAATGGGCCAAAAAAGAAAGCAGGAACAGCTATACTTATATCAGATAAAACAGACTTCAAACTCAAAAAAATAAAAAGAGACCCCAATGGTCACTACATTATGATTAAGGGGACAATACTTCAAGAAGAAATAACACTCATTAACATATACTCACCAAACGAAAGAGCACCAAAATATATCAGACAACTGTTGTCCTCTCTGAAAACAGACATCAGAGAAAACATACGTAGTGGGAGACTTCAACACACCACTATCAACAATGGATAGATCAACAAGACAAAAAATAAGTAAAGAAACTAAAGCTCTAAATAAGGACCTAGAGCATTTGGGCTTAACAGACCTCTATAGAACACTAAACCCAAAAAAAACGGAGTACACATTTTTCTCAAGCGCACACGGATCATTCTCCAGGATCGATCACATACTGGGGCACAAGACAAACATCAACAGATACACCAAGATTGAAATCATACCAACCATCTTTTCTGACCACGAAGGCATCAAACTAGAAATAAATCATAAAAAGAAGGCAAGGAACTTTCCTACCTCATGGAGATTAAAAGCCACACTACTGGAAGACCACTGGACTAACGAGGAGATCAAAGAAGAAATTAAAAAATTCTTTGAATTGAATGACAAGGAGGACACCAATATCCTAAATGTATGGGATCCAGCAAAAGCAGTAATAAGAGGAAAATATATAGCAATAGAAGCTCACATCAAAAAACAAGAAAGAACTCAAAGAAACAACCTAATCTCGAAGCTCAAAGATCTAGAAAAAGAACAACAAAAAAACCCCAAAACCAGTAGAAGAAAAGAAATAATAAAAACCAAAGCAGAAATAAATGAAATTGAAACTAAAAAAACAATCCAAAAGATCAATGAAACCAAGAGCTGGTTCTTTGAAAAAATAAATAAAATAGACAAACCCCTAGCCAGGCTCACAAAGGAAAAAAGGGAGAAAGCACAAATACACAGGATCATAAATGAAAGAGGAGAAATCACAACGGACACAGCAGAAATCAAAAGAATAATCAGTAACTACTATGAACAGTTATATGGAAACAAGTTCAACAATCTAGAGGAGATGGACAAATTCCTACAACTCTACAATCACCCAAAGCTAGATAAAGAAGAAATAGAACACCTAAACAGACCAATTACAAGCAGCGAAATTGAAATGGTAATCAAAAACCTCCCCAAAAACAAAAGCCCAGGACCTGATGGATTTACAAATGAATTCTACCGAACATTCAGAGACGAATTAGTGCCTATCCTTCACAAACTCTTCCAAAAAATTGAGAAGGAAGGGACAATACCAAACACGTTCTATGAAGCCAATATTACACTAATACCAAAACCGAATAAGGACAACACAAAAAAGGAAAACTATAGGCCAATCTCCCTAATGAACACTGATGCAAAAATCCTCAATAAAATTTTAGCTATCAGAATCCAACAATGTATCCATAAGATAATTCACCACGACCAAGTAGGATTCATTCCAGGGGCACAAGGATGGTTTAATATCCGAAAATCAATCAACGTTATCCAACACATCAACAAAAAGAAATATAAAAACCATATGATAATATCAATAGATGCTGAGAAAGCTTTCGACAAAGTGCAACACCCATTCATGATAAAAGCCCTTGAAATTCTTGGGATACAAGGAACATACCTCAACATCATAAAGGCCATCTATGACAAGCCAACAGCCAGTATCATTCTCAATGGTGAAACGCTGAAAGCAATTCCATTAAGATCTGGAACAAGACAAGGATGTCCACTCTCACCACTGCTTTTCAATATAATACTGGAAGTCCTAACCAGAGCAATAAGACAAGAGAAAGACATCCAAGGAATCCAAACAGGAAAAGAAGAAGTCAAACTATCACTATTTGCAGATGATATGATAATATACATAGAGAACCCCAAAATCTCCACAGAAAAACTAATTCAACTCATCAATCAATTCAGTAAAGTGGCAGGATACAAAATCAACACGCAAAAGTCAGTAGCCTTCCTATACACAAACAATAAATCTGAAGAAGAAGAAATCAAAAAAACCATCCCTCTTATCGAAACAAAAAAAATCAAATATTTGGGAATAAATCTAACAAAAGAGGTAAAGGACCTATACAAAGAAAACTATAAAACACTGTTAAAAGAAATAGAAGAAGACACAAAGAAATGGAAAGACATCCTCTGCTCATGGATTGGAAGAATAAACATTGTTAAAATGGCCATCCTACCAAAAGCAATATACAGATTCAATGCTATTCCAATCAAAATCTCAATGGCATTCTTCAAAGAAATAGAACAATTATTGATGAAATTCATATGGAATCATCAAAAACCCCGAATAGCCAAAGCTCTACTGAAAAAAAAAGAAGGAAATGGAGGCATCACACTCCCAGACTTCAAACTATACTGCAAAGCCATAATCATCAAAACTGCATGGTATTGGAACAAGAACAGACACACAGACCAATGGAATCAAATAGAAAATCCAAAAATAAACTCACAGATTTATGGTCAACTAATCTTTGACAAAGGAGCAAAGACTATGCATTGGAGCAAAGAAAGTTTGTTCAATAAATGGTGCTGGGAAAACTGGGTCGCTACATGCAAAAGAATGAAGCTTGACTACTACCTCACACCATACACAAAAATCAATTCAAAATGGATTAAAGAACTAGACATAAGACCTGAAACCATAAAATACATAGAAGGAAATATAGGCGAAACACTACGGGATTTGCACATCAAAGACATCTTTACAGACACATCACCCAAAGCAGTGATAGTGAAGACAAAGATAAACAGCTGGGACTACATCAAATTAAAGAGCTTCTGCACAGCAAAAGAGACAGTAATAAAAACAAAGAGAAACCCCACCAATTGGGAGAACATTTTTGCACCCAACACTAATGATAAAGGACTGATCACAAAAATCTGCAAAGAGCTGATGAGACTCAGCAACAACAAAGAAAATAATCCAGACAAAAAATGGGCAGAAGAGCTAAAAAGAAACTTCTCTGAAGAGGAAATGCAAATGGCCAACAGGCATATGAAAAAATGTTCAACATCACTTGTCATCAGGGAAATGCAAATCAAGACTACCATGAGATACCATCTCACACCAGTGAGAATGGCACATATTAAAAAAACTAGCAACAACAAATGTTGGCGAGGGTGTGGAGAAAAAGGAACTCTTCTGAACTGTTGGTGGGAGTGCAAACTGGTCCAACCACTATGGAGAGCTGTGTGGAGATTTCTGGACCTACTAAACATAGAGCTTCCATATGATCCAGCAATTCCACTCCTAGGTATTTACCCAAAGGACACAGAAACATCAATTCCAAAGAGCACCTGCACCCCTATGCTTATAGCAGCACTGTTTACAATAGCTAAGCTTTGGAAACAACCCAAATGCCCAAAAATAGATGACTGGATCAAGAAGATGTGGTACATATATACCATGGAATATTACTCAGCATTCAAAAAAGATAAACACATGCAATTTGCAGCAACATGGATGGCGCTGGAAGGGATCATGCTCAGCGAAATAAGCCAAAAAGAAAAAGAAAAATACCGGATGGTCTCACTCATAGCAGGAATCTAGAAAACTTAAATAAGGGACCAGGAAAATGAATATAAGAAAGTGAAAATCAAAATCAACAAAAAATTATGAACCAGAGACACTTTTTGGCGGGTGGGGGGCGGGAGGGGAAGGATTGGGGTCAGAATGGGGCGTTTGCAATTGTATGGGGGAATATAAAAATAAAATTTATTATTTAAAAAAAAAACAAGTTTTTAAGTCAACCAAAATAAGTTTTATAATATGAATGTTTGATACATTTACCATTTTAAATTTGTCAGTATTCATTGCATTCAAAGTATAAATATTTCAGTGAATTGTCAAGAACATACTCTGTATTAAGCACTTAGCAGAGCACTTGGCATATAATAAAGGTTCTTGATGAAACAATAAATGCTTGTTAATAACTATGTAATCAAGGTGCGGCTTTGAATCAGAATCTGGTTTTAAGGGCTAAAGTCCTGCTAATGGGTATAGGTGGAACTGTGCTGATAGGAACAGGGACATTTTCTAATAGCAGCCTGTTAGAGGGGTGTGAAATTGGGCCTAAATAAATAAATCTTTAAAAAAGGGGGGGTGCGGTGTGCCTCCCTGGTGGCACAGGCTCTTGAGCACAGCGTTGTGAAGCTGTCTGCAGCCTTTGCAGCAGGGGTTCGATACTGGCCGGCCAGGGAAATACCCATATGTCGTAGCAGACCTCCTCAGTCTCACCCGCTGCTCCCTTCAGCAGTGTATTTCAGTCAGTCTGCCTGTTCTGTTCCCCACTCTGTCTCTGGTGAATCCTCTCACCCTCCCGCACATCTGGCCTGTACCCCGGTTCTTGTATGCATGAATAAATATTTAAAAAAATTAAAATTAAAAAAGGGGGGTGAGAAATTACCTCTACCATTTAACTACCACAAATGCTAAGGAGAAAAGGGAAAAGATTGTTTAGAAATCAGCCATCAAGATTCTACAATGTTGGGGAGACAGAACAAGAACGCACAAATACTTATGTGATGACATCATGTAGGACTTACAGTCTGAACACCTGGCACATCAATTTGAGTGCTGTGAACAGGAGCCTCCACATTTTGGTAGTACAAACAAAAAAATTTTCCATATAGGGATATAGTATCCATTGAGGACATTTTTTGGAAATGAACATGACCTCCAGCACATTTTTAATTTCTTGCAGACCCTGAAGCAGATGAAGAAAATGTGCTTATTGACACCTTTTACTTTTCCATATTACCTTTTTGGTTTTTTTAAAAAAACATTTATTTATTTATGCATACAAGAGCTGTGGTACAGGCCAGAGATGTGCGTGGTGAGAGGATTCACCAGAGACAAAGTGGGGAACAGAACAGGAAGATTGACTGAAATATACTGCTGAGGGGAGCAGCAGGCGAGTCAGGAGATGTCTGCTGCGCCATGTGGGTTTCTTCCTGGCCGCTGGGGATTGAATTCATGCGGCAGAGGCTGGGGATTGCTTCGTAGTGCAGTACTTAACTCCTTGTGCCACCAGGGGAGACCCCTTTTTTGTTTTTTTTTTATCCAATTCTGTCTTGTCGTAAAGAAAGTTATGCTTAGTTTTAAGTCTTGTTCTTCAGTTAATGTTTGGTAGTAGCTGGAGTTCAAGAGACATTTACATTTGTTTTTATTGCCTTTTATCAAATTTTTTTCTGCATTTTTTTGTATTAATGGAATTTCACAATTAACTTTTGTTAATGTTTTGAAAGTAATTTTTTTCAAATGATGTCAATAACAGAGGTCTGGGTAGCATTAAATCCTTGAAATTAGACTGTTGTGCAGACTGCTAATCATCCTTCAAATCCCATAACTTAAAAGTGACTTTATAAATAACTTAAAAAATAACTTTATTTTTGTTGGATACACAGCTGTTCCTATGGAATGCATCATCTAGCCTTCCCCTTTATGGTTGAATGGTAGTCCATGAGATATAAGTGAAATGATACATGTGAAAATGATACATGTGCCTTCTGGGTCTTCCTTTAAAAGTGCTGGGGCATGCATACTTTGCCCTTTCTTCCCATTCCTTTTGTGGGGTGTGGAATTAAAAATGAAACTTGTGCAACCATCTCAGATGCAGAAGTGGACGTTTTATGTCAATGATGGTGAAACAGCCATAGTGGGCCTGGCCTATAGTTTGAGACTTTCCTCTACTGTAATTTGATAAAGAAATAAACTTTCACCATTTAAGCCACTGTTTGTTGGGTCTATTAAAGCAATTTTGTACTAAAACAAATAGAGGGGTAAATAAGCTTATCAAGGCAAAAGGATTAGACTTGAGGAAGGGAAGATGGAAGTCTTTTTTCAAAAGATTTATTTTATTTATTTATGCATACAAGAACTGGGGTGTAGACCTCAGGAGGGGGTAGTGAGAGGATTCACCAGAGACAGAGTGGGTAGCAGAACAGGCAGATTGACTGAAATACACTGCTGAGGGGAGCAGAGGGCAAGACAGGAGCGGTCTGCTGAGCCATGTGGATCAGCTCCAAGGTCGGGGATCAAACTCGTGCTTCAGTGGCTGCGGATAGCTTCATAGTGCTGCTCCTTAACCACTTGCGCCACCAGGGAGGTTCCAAAAGATGGAAGTCTTAAATGAAATTGCCCTTTTTTGCAGAAAAGGCCTTGAGAAGGTATGTGTATATAGTATCAGTGGAAGATTCTTTAGGCAAAGGTCATTGAACCTAATGAGTTGCTTGTTTGAACTTGGATAAGTCACTTAAACTGTGTGTTTGCCCTTAAAATGAAAAGACTGAAGAGGGTGATCTCTCAACAGATTTCTGTCATTCTTAAGTCTATATTGCTCAAAAAAGACTGGAGAATGATGAGGAAAAACTTCTGACATTAATTAAATTGATCTCTCAGAGATTCATAGTATAGGATCAACAACAATAGCAGTTATGCAGTTATGCATAGGGGGCAGTTGTAGAGCAGCAGTCTTCTATCTACTTGCAAGTATTTAACTGATTTCATTTTGTTGAACCTTGCTTTTGTGGCAGCTAACACAAACACACATTCTGACCTTTTCTAAAACACTTTCCTCAGTTAACAAGCTAATAAACTGCCTTCCAAGTGACCCTTGGCTCAATATATCTGGTAAGAGTCACCAGCATTCTGGCCTGCAAAATGTATATATAACCAATTCAGTACATGCCTTAGATTTTTGTTACTGTAGCACACTGCATTCAGGTACCAATTTTCTCATTTAGGGACTAAGTTAACACTGAGTTTCTTTAACAATCCAAAAATATATATAAAAATTTAGTAACTAAACATTTTCCTCATGTAACAGTCCCATGGTAGGCAGCACAGGGCTTATTATCCTCTGTCCTTTACAATGTAATTCAGGACCCAGCTTCCTTCTCTGTTATTGCTCTGCAATCCCTTATGGGACTTGTCCTTGTGCTCAAGGTTAAAGCTGGCTCCCCACCATCACGACTGAGTTCCAGCTTGTGTGATAAGAGAATAGAGAACATGTAGCTTCTCTTTAAGATTTGTCAACTAACAGCTCTATGGTTCAAACTTTACCTAACTTTAATGTCTCTGTAGAACAAAGACTTGCAGAAAGTCACAGGTGATACAACTGGAAAAAATTACATTCTGTAGTTGTCACTTAGCAGAGCTTATTATAGTAATTATTTATTTAAATAGGGCTTTCCTTTTTCTGTCCTTTCTGATACTAACATTTAGTTTTGGCTCTGAGAATAGACACATTCCAGTGAAAATTAGAAATACTGACATTGCATTTATCCTCCAAGACAGTGCCTTATACATCTCACTAGGTTCCCAGTCACCACAAAAACACATGGTGATGTATGAAAACTGAATTTGTAACCTAGAGCTATTCACATTTACAACACACACCTCCTCATACACACTGCAGCCAAGATATTTTCCCACTCTTCTTAATCTAAAGTACATCAAAGTGACCCCGCACCAACCACATTCATTTCATCCATTCTCTGATTTATCTATCTCCTCTGTTCCCCTTTCTTCTGAACTCAAATCAGAGTTGGTCACCAAAGACCAGCCTCAGAACATCTGGTTGCTAAGAAGCAGGACGCCGGGCGGGTGGGGACGCTGCACTGCGACAAGCCGGGCGCGCCGGCCGAGGGGGAAGGGGAAGGCCAAGGCGAGGCCCGGAGCGGCCGCGGCTCTGCCCCCTCCCGCCCGGCAGGAGGTCGTTGCCCATTGGCTCCGCCGCCCTGGCGCTGGCTCGGGATTGGCTGTGCGGGGTCGGGCCGGGGCGTGCCCCGCCCCTCCGCGAGCGGGCGGGGGCGGCTCCGCGGCCGGGTTGCGGGCCTGGCGGCTGGAGCTTCATGGCTCGAGCGTGGGTGGTGCCGGCGGCGCGGGGGACTGGGGCGCAGCGAGGGGCTGCGCGGCCCAGTGCAGGTGAGCGAGACGCCGGCGTCGGGGGCCTGCGGCCTGGCGAGGGGCGGCCAGCGGCGAGGGGCGGTGCCGCCCGCCACCGGAGCGTTCCCGCCGCGGCCCGGCTCCCCCGGCCGCGCGAGCCGGTCCCGGTCGCCCAAACGCCCCTTCTCCCTCCACGGGTCCCCGCGGCCGCCGCGTCGGCGCGCCAGCTGAGGGAGCCCCGGGTTCTGCCCGCCGCGCCGCGCCCGGGGGGTGCCCCACATCTCCCCCAGCCTCGTCCCGCGCTCGTCGCCTTTGTCCGACCCCAACCTCTCGGCGCCGGCAGGGTTTCTGCCCCCGGGGAGGCTGCGGTGGGGCGGAGGGGTCGGGAAGGGGGGACCCCAAAGGCTGGGTGCCGGGCGGACGCGCAGCGCAGAGCGCCTCTGGGCGGAAGGTTTGAAGGCGCTTTTCACGGTGTCAGACGGAGTTCGCTCTCCTCTTCATGGTCAGTCCCGACCGCGGTCAGGGGGCCGGGCACGGCTTCTCCCGCCGGAGAGAGTGACTCAGTGTGTCGCCCACCCTCTGTTCTGCTGAAGGCTTTGACAGGCCCGGCTGGTCCCTCCCTTCCCATCTTGCCTCTGTCAAGGCGGGAAGAGTCTCCTATAAGAGCCTTTTTCTATAGGAAAAAAATAAGAAAAAGGAAAAGGAAATAAAGCAAAAGAAAAATAAGAAAAAGAAAAATCAGATTCCAGACGTGGACGTCTGTTTGGGCTTAACTAATTAATTAGATTGATCTTAATACGTTTTAAATAAACTAAGGTTGTGGGAATGGGAGAGAGAATTGAAGTGTGTTCTTTAAAAGTCCCATTTTATCATGAATGGGAGTAGGTTTAGTAGTGGTGTAATTTGAACTTCGAACTTTTTCTTATTGTCACAGTTTTTGATAAATATGTACTTTTTTTTTTCCTAAGTACACTGTGACAGCTATTAGCAGAGAATTTATGGGTTAATAAGGATTATCTGTTCTAGTCTTTCATACTAACATTCAGACTCTCAGGGATACTTTCTTGAACACTGATTTAACTGGACTTACACTGACTGGCGGCCCCGGGTTGTGATTCAGTTGTGTAAAGGAAATGTAAAAAGAAAAAGTCTTCACATATAGATGATTTAAATTGTTCTTAAATGTGTATATTATAAATGAGTTGCACATTTGAAATCCACATGTAAGTTTTTTAGTATTTAATATGGACAAAAATATATTTGATTCATCGACAGTTGCCTGCACTTTGTAGTCCACAAAAACACTTTAGAATTTTTTAAAAGATTTTATTTATTTGTGTGTAAAACAACTGGGGTGCAGGCCAGAGGTGGGATCTTGGTGAGAGGATTCACCAGAGACAGAGTGGGGAGCAGAAGAGGGAGACTGACTGAAATACACTGTTGAGGGGAGCAGCTAGTTTGAGACAGGAAAGGTCTGCTGCACACAATGGGTTAGCTCCCTGGCCAGGATGGAACTCAGGCCATAACTGTGATAGCCTGAGATTTAACCTCTAGGCCACCAGGGAGGCCCTTTAGAACTTTTAAATCAATCTTTTTGGAAATAGGAAAAAAACCTCACCTACATCTTTGCCCAGCTTTGTTTTAATCTGTTTTCTCTGAGGCCTAAACAAATTATAATAGAATATCCCATGCTCTAATAAATACATCTCAGATTGTGTGGTATGAAAATGATAATGTGCTGGACAAAGAATTGGAGAACAATGAAGTTCTGTAAAGTATTTTCAACTGGGTTCAAAACAGTATTTTACATTTATTAAACTAATCCTTGATTTTTTTAATGACAATAATAAGTGATTTATATTGAACACCTTTTGTATGTCAGGTAGTATGTTTGGTGCTTTACATATATACATTATTATTTAATCTTTACAGTAACCCCAAAGGAACATACAGTTTTTCCTTATGTTATAACTGAGACTGTTAAAACCATAGGTTGTACTGCTAGAGGTGGTGAAGCTGGCTGAGAATTTAGATCTGACTTTTACTCATTTTGTTGAGAGTATACTTCATTGGAATGCTGCAGTAGCTCTTTTTCTCAGTCACGTTTATCTCTATGAATCTAATCTGAGGAAGTCTTTAATGGTAATGTTACTGTATTATAAACATTACATAGTCCTCACTATGTGCCAGGTATCTGTCCATATAACCTCAAAATTTTATGGACTTGGGGCCTCCCCAGTGGCGCAGTGGTTGAGCGCTGGGTTGCAAGGTACCCGCAGCCTCTGCTGCGCAGGTTTGATCCCTGGCCACTGGCCGGGGTCCCACATGGTGTGGCAGACCTCTCCTGTGGTGCCCGTTGCTCCCCTCAGCAGTGTATTTCGTCAGTCTGCCTGTTCTGTTCCCTGCTCTGACTCTGGTGAATTCTCTCGCCCTCCCGTGCTTCTGACTGTACCTAGTGTTTGTATAAATAAATAAATAAATCTTTATAAACAGCTGGGACTATATCAAATTAAAGAGCTTTTGCACAGCAAAAGAGACAATAACAAAAACAAAGAGAAACCCCACCAACTGGGAGAACATTTTTGCACCCAACACTAATGATAAAGGACTGATCACAAAAATCTGCAAAGAGCTGATGAGACTCAACAACAACAAAGAAAATAATCCAGTCAAAAAATGGGCAGAAGAGCTTAAAACAAACTTCTCTGAAGAGGAAATGCAAATGGCCAACAGGCATATGAAAAAATGTTCAACATCACTTGTCATCAGGGAAATGCAAATCAAAACTACCATGAGATACCATCTTACACCAGTGAGAATGGCACATATTAAAAAAACTAGCAACAACAAATGTTGGCGAGGGTGTGGAGAAAAAGGAACTCTTCTGCACTGTTGGTGGGAGTGCAAACTGGTCCAACCACTGTGGAAAGCTGTGTGGAGATTTCTGGACCTACTAAACATAGAGCTTCCATATGACCCAGCAATTCCACTCCTAGGTATTTACCCAAAGGACACAGAAACATCAATTCCAAAGAACACCTGCACCCCTATGTTTATAGCAGCACTGTTTACAATAGCTAAGCTTTGGAAACAACCCAAATGCCCAAAAATAGATGACTGGATCAAGAAGATGTGGTACCTATATACCATGGAATATTACTCAGCATTCAAAAAAGATAAACACATGCAATTTGCTGCAACATGGATGGCGCTGGAAGGGATCATGCTCAGCGAAATAAGCCAAAAAGAAAAAGAAAAATACCGGATGGTCTCACTCATAGCAGGAATCTAGAAAACTTAAATAAGGGACCAGGAAAATGAATAACTATAAGAAAGTGAAAATCAAAATCAACAAAAAACTATGAACCAGAGACACTTTTAGGGGGGCGGGGGCGGGAGGGGAGGGATTGGGGTCAGAATGGGGGGCTGCAATTGTATGGGGAATATAACAATAAAATTTATAAAAAAAAAAAAAAGAAGATATAAATATTCCATTGTTAGGGAATTTCTTTGTTTATATAGCTTTTTTTTATATATTCTAATACTAAGTAAGATGCTATTAGTGGGATTGATTTTCTGTTGGATCACATTTTAATCTGCACACATATATTCCTTCTCAAAAAAGGAAAAAAAAAATCCTTTCATTAGAGTCCAAGGGTACATGAAAATGAACAAAATGGGGAAAGGTGATTCATTTTTCTCTACAAGGTAATAGGATGTTAATATTGAAAAAGTATCAAATAATAAAAGAGATAAAAATAAAAATAAATAAATAAATAAATCTTTAAAAAAAATTATATGGACTGGCTACTATTTATTATCTTTGTCTTACAGGTGAAGAAATTGAAGCATAGAGAAAAAAAATCGGAATCAGATATCAGATTAATACCTTAAGTGGTAGAGCTGGGGTGAAAATTTGGGCAGTGTGGCTCCATAGCTCACACCGTTATCCACCACATGATTCTGGCCAATCAACAAGGTACCTCTTTGGTTACTAGGATGCTATGATTTTAGACTGCTTCTTTTTGTTTCATTTTATTTCATTTTTTTTTAAAGATTTATTTATTTATGCATACAAGAGCTGGGGTACAGGCCAGAGATGCGGGGGGTGAGAGAATTCACCAGAGACAGAGTGGGGAACAAAACAGGCAGATTGACTGAAGTAAACTGCTAAGGGGAGCAGTGGGTGAGACAGGAAAAGGTCTGCTGCACCATGTGGGTTGCTCCCTGGCTGGCCGGGGATCAAACTCGTGCTGTAGAGGCTGTGGATTGCTTCAAGCGCAGTGCTTAACCACTTGTGCCACCAGGGAGGCCCTGTTGTTTCCTTTTAATGTTCATACTGGAACATGTAGGTTAACCTCAAGATGTCTGCCACCTGATGTACCAGTGTCTTATATAAACTATTACATGGTACTAATCATAGTTAACAGTTATTGAATATGTGGGTCTCCATTCCAACTCCCTAGTCCAATATTTAAACATTTCATGTAATCCTCAGCATATTCCTAAGGAGGTAGATACTTGTATTTTATACTGCATCACATTTGTGAGATGCTTTTATTGTCTTCACAATGCTTTCACAAAATAGTCCCTTTGATTCTGTATGTCAGTCTGTTTTTTTTTTTAAAGATTTCAGACCAGAGGTGTGGGGGATGAAAGGATTCACCAGAGACAGAGTGGGGAACAGAACAGGCAGACTGACCAAAGTACACTGCTGAGGGGAGCAGCGGGTGTGAGTCAGGAGAGGTCTGCTGCGCCATGTGGGTTGCTCCCTGGCCCGCCGGGAAATCGAACTGGTATTGCAGTGGCTGCAGACAGCTTCATAGGTTGCGGCTCAACCCCTTGTGCCACTAGGGAGGCCCCTATATCAGTCCACTATTAACAGTGCTTAATTTTTTACTGAAACTGAAATGATTTGCTTTGACAGACTCCTGTATATACTACTTTTTTCCACTGTACTGGTTTGTCAGTGTATCTTTGCTTTGTTCTTCTTGGCCTAAAATATTTTTCCATAGGAACAATTTATATTTGGAGGTTATATTCCCAACTCAAAATTCAACATCAATTAAATCATAGACATGACTAGCTATAAAACTTTATCATCATTTTCATCTGTAAATTTATATTCTGACCAGCTATAATGCTTGGCATGTTGTGGGGACTTAGTAAATATTTGAATAAAATAAGAAATGTCCCATATACATTGATACAAAAAAGGTTTTCAAAATTCTGTTTTTTAAATTTCAACTACGTTCAGGTATAATTGACATAAATTCCTAAAATTCTCTAAGGTTGAATGAGGAAGCTTTTCTTTTTTGATATCACAGCCATCCCCCTTCCCTTCCTCACAAACAGGCTTTTAAAATTGTTTCATTGAATTATAACTAACTTCAAGATATAATCTCCCTGTCATTTATAACTAGTAATTACATGGCACAATAACAAGGATTATGCTTGTTCTAAAATGTCGGATTAACTTGGTTTTATATTTTGTTTCATTATATCAGTGAAATTAGATATGTTCTAAAGGAATTATTGCTTAGGACTAGAATAACATCCTAATTCTTTTTAACCACCTGGGTTTCATTGTTTTAACATATTAATTCTGCCATCCATGAATTGCTAGACAGAGTATAAATCAGGAACACTTAAGAATTATTTTTGGAGGATAAATTGTGTTCGTTTTCCATCTGGTGCTTATTTGAAAATGTTAAACGTACAACAAAGTCAAAAGAATGTTATAGTAAACACCCATATGCCTACTATGTAAATTCTACCACTAATTTTTTTATACTTTTTAATCAAATATCCATATATTTATCCATCCACCATTCATTATATTGGAAAATATTTGAACTGTATAGTCTGTGCTCATTTTAGGTCAGTTTTAGTTTTTCTTTGCATAGTAGTAGATAATTCTTAGGAATGAATTATACCTGATTTCTAATGTTTTGAAAACATTTGGATTTCAAGTTATAAATAAATCTTTTTGTCTTCTTTACCCATAGTTCCAAAAGATGAGTCGTGGGTATTCAGAAAACAACAATTTTCTGAACAATAACAGCCAGATGGTGTTGGACATGATCCTTTATCCATTAATCGGAGTCCATCAGACCATCAATTGGGAAACTGTGGCAAGACTTGTGCCTGGATTAACACCTAAAGAGGTAACTAACAATCTCTTAGGTACCTCTTTAAAAAAAACAGGAAAAGTGATCAATTTACAGGAACAGTTAAGAGAAGAAACATTTTTTAAATTTTATTTATATATATTTTACATCATTGTTCATTTTTGTACAATATTTGCTTTCTCCTCTCAAGTACAGTTCCCGTAAAATTCTTTCCACCGGCTCACCTGTGCACCAGCACCATAGTCCCTTTTGCTCTTCCCTCCGGTTTTGGCACTCCCCGCACCACACCCCCTCCAACCCTTCTCTCCCCGGCAGAATATCTCTGATTTATAGTGTGCCTGTTAATTTTGGTTTCTTATTTGGTTCCGCTATATTTCTCCTATAAGTGAAACCATCTGAGATTTTTCTTTTTCCTTCTGACTTATTTTACTGAGCATTATCCCTTCAAGTTCCATCCAAATTGCTGTGAATGACATGAGTTTATCTTTTTTTTTTAAAAAAAGATTTATTTATGCATACAAGAGCTGGGGTACAGGCCAGAGGTGCAGGGGTGAGAGGATTTACCAGAGGCAGAGTGGGAAATAGAAGAGGCAGATTGACCAAAGTACACTGCTGAGGGGAGCAGCGGGCAAGTCAGGAGAGGTCTGCTGCACCATGTGGGTTGCTCCCTGGCTGGGTGGGGCGTGAACTCGTGCTATAGAGGTTGTGGATAGCTTCAGAGGTTGCGTCTTAACCCTTTGCGCCACCAGGGAGGCCCAAGTTTATCTTTTTTGATTGCTGAGTAACATCCATTGTGAATATATACCACATCTTCTTGATCCAGTCAACTAATTTTGGGCATTTGGGTTGTTTCCATATCTTGCCTATTATAGTGCTGCAGTAAACATAGGGGTACAGGTATCCTTTTGATTTAATGTTTTTTGTGTTCTTTGGGTAGATTCCTAGGAGTGGAATTGCTGGGTCATATGGAAGCTCCATTTTTAGTAATTTGAGGACCTTCCACACAACTTTCCATAGTGGTTGGACCAGTTTGCATTCCCACCAGCAGCTAGGAGAGTTCCTTTTTCTTGCCAACATTTGTGGTTTTCTGTTTTTTTAATATGTGCCATTGTCTCTGGTGTAAGGTAGTATCTCATTGTGGTTTTGACTTGCATTTCCCTGATTACAAATGATGTTGAACATTTTTTCATATACCTGTTGGCCATTTGTATTTCCTCTTTGGAGCAGTGTCTGTTTAGCTCTAGGAGAAGAAAACTTTTTTGAGTTACATATTCATATGCATGTATAAACGCTGAATGTAAAAAGTATTAATTTGACCAAATTCAAGCTATATAAATATATATATATATATAAAAATCCACCTGGTGTGTTTAAATTCAACCTCATTTTACATGTTTACAACTGAAAATTAATAAGATCTTAATTTAAGCAGAAGTGTTTCTATAAAATTATAGGTAATAAAGTATTTGTAAATTAGATTATGTATTATTAAAGCCCTAATGATTCTCAAATTGGAGTGATATATATATCTTTTTAAAAAAAATTTTTGAATTCTCAGTATTGACTTAAATTATTTTTATTATAATGTAAGTTAAATGTGCACTAACATTACTACATATAAACATACCTATACCACTGTAAACTAAATTTACCTGTTAAAGACATAAGTGAAAACTAAAATAATGCTCACTTAGAGTGAAAATTAATAGTGTTTTGCCAAAATTAAATTGCTGATTATAAGTCAAACATTATGCAATCTCTTGTACACAGAATTTTTTGTGTTCACCCTATACTGCCCTATGCCTTTCAAAGCCTTCACTCTTTCTCCACTTTTCTCTCTTTCACCTGCTGTGGAGCCTTAGGTTGCACCATGATGTTACTTGTCTTCCTTTGGCACGAATGCATCACTCCCCTATCAAGTCCCTTACCCACCTTTGTCATCATTTAGAATTAATCTTGGACAATTGAAGTATTTCTTGGTACAAATTTAATTGTAAACAGAATAGTAGGCACTGAAATAATCTGTCATCCTGGTGATTTAGAAGATTTTATTCATGCTATCCTAGGAAACAAAACTTAAAATCTAAAAATTTTTATAGGGAATTCTTAAATTTCTGGCAATTTATCCATAAACCCTAGTTTGAGAAACTTTGACTCAGAATTTTTGCTGTGAAAAGAAATCCTAACTGGCCTCCCTGGTGGCCTAGGTGTTAAATGTCAGCCCTATCACCACTGTGGCCTGAGTTTGAGCCCCAGCCTGGGAGCCAAGCCAGTCTCCAGTATTTCAGAGCCAGTATTTCAATCTCACCCTCTGCTCCCCTTAGCAGTATATTTCAGTAAATCCTCCTGTTCTGCTCCCCGCTCTGTCTTTGGTGAAGCCTCTCACCCCCCACTTCTGGTCTACACCCCAGTTTTTCTATGTAAAAATAAATGTTTTAAACATTTAAAAAAGAAAGAAAGAAAGAAATCCTAAACTGAGTGAATAGCCTCAGAATTCTGGAAGTAGAAATGACATTATTGATTTTCACCAGTAGGTTTTAAGCATGTTTACCACCACTGTCACATATTAGGAACAAATATTTGTTAACTCTTTGAATGAATAAAGTTCCGCCATCTTCCCTAATAGTTGAGAAAATCAGGACCCACAAAGATTACTTGCCCTAGTTTGATAGGTCTTTCATGAAATGATGAAGGAATTTAATTTTTAGTGTATCTTATTCCCAGTTTATATTCTTTTACCTTTCAAGTTTTTACATGTTAGATTTTAAAACAGGACAAACCTGTGAATGCCACTGTTTTTCCATTTTTTTTTAAAGATTTGTTTATTTATGCATACAAGAGCTTTGGTGTAGGCTAGAGATGCGGTGGGTGAGAGGATTCACCAGAGACAGAGCGGGGAGCAGAACAGGCAGATGTACTGAAATACACTGCTGAGGGAACAGCGGGCGAGGCAGGAGAGGTTTGCGCGCCATTCAGGTTACCTCCCTGGATGGGGATCAAACTCGTGCTGCAAGTAGCTGCAGATTGCTTCATAGAGCTGACACTTAACCCCTTGCGCCACCAAGAAGGCCCCTGTTTTCCAATTTTTCATTGTGAATATTTTCAGACAAATAGAGAAGTTGAAAGTGCCCCATGTCCTTTAAATACACCCCCGAAACTACAGCATACACCTAAAAAATAAAGGCATTACATAACCATATTACCATGACCAAACCTAAGAAAATTAATAATTCCATTATATCATCTATTATCTACTGCAGTTAAATTCACCAAATAAAGGATTTTTTTTTTTAACTAAAACACATTTAAAAAAATTTTTTAAAGATTTATTTGTTTATACAAGAACGGGGCTACAGGCCAGAGGCGCAGAAGGGTGAGAGAATTCACCAGAGACAGAGAGGGGAGCAGAACAGGCAGATGAACCGAAAAACACTGCTTAGGGGAGCAGCGGGTGAGACAGGAGAGGTCTGCCTTGCCATGTGGGTATCTCCCTGGCTGGCCGGGATCAAGCCTGCTCTGCAAAGGCTGCACGCACGGACAGCTTCACAGCACTGCATTCAACCTGCTGCGTCACCGGGGAGGCCCTAAAATACATTGAATTTAATCAGATTACTTTTATGTAGTGTTAATTTTTTATTACTATAAGAAAATATGTCCTTAAAGAATACATACACATGCACACACACACATACTAAACTAGCAAAAAAATAAAAGAATCTACCTAAAGTGAAATGTTGACACCTCATATATATCGTTCCAGATTCTTTTCTGTACATATGTGAATTCTTAAACTGAACATACAACAAATGTACTATTTTGCTACCTCCTTTTCCAATTAGTATATTGTAAGCATTTATATTTCAGTTAATAGACTTATTCAACATTTTTTTCCTACAACATTTGATGACTTGTAGTATTATTTGAACTATATCACAATTGATTGAACCAGTTCTTTTCGTTGGATATTTAGTCTATTATTTCTGAGTTTGGACTGCTGCAAATACCACTGGAAGAAATATCTTATTCTCCTTTCATTAGGGGATTATCTCAGAAGCAGAATTACTAGTTCAAAGAGCACATGAATTTTTAAGGTTTTTAATACATGTTGCCCACTAGAAGGGTCATCCATCCTCAAATCAACATAGCTAAGTACTTGAACTTGCACATTCTTTATCAAATAATATGTGTCTTTTCAAAATTCTCATTTATTTACTATTTTAATTTTAATAAAGTTTATCTCATTGTACTTTTAATTTACCTTTCTTTAAAGCCTAAAGAGATTGAACATTTTGTATTTTATTGTTCCATGTCCTTTTTTAATTTGTGAATTTGCTGTTTTGTTACTAGTTTAATAAGTTTTCTATGCCAGGGCCTCCCCTGGTGGCACAGTGGTTGAGCGCTGGGCTGCCTACAGCCTCTGCAGTGCCGGTTCGTTTCCCAGCCACCAGCGAGGGTCCCACCAAAAAAAAAAAAAAAAAAAAAAAAAAAAGTTCTCTATGCCAAATTTTAAAAAAATAGAAAATAAGTCAAATACTTGTATATTTTGGAATTTGTGCTAGTTGTCTCAGTGTTACCCAGCAGATTAATATACACTAGCAAAGAATGATTATAGAAAAGTATCTTCAAATAGAGGCAAGAAAATAACTTCTCATTCTTTAATTAAAAACCCTGAAAACCCAGACCTACATTTCCTTCCTTTTATATCATTACAGTGTGCAAAAAGGTTTGATGAACTGAAGAGCAGTGGGAGTTCACCTGTTGACAACCAGTATAATACCCTAATGGCTACTGGAGAGAGTCCTATTGAAACTTTAGCCATGTATATTAAATCCTCACTTCTTGACACACAGGGAGAATTTCAGGAGACTCCAGTCGGTCAGGATACAGTTTCCAAAACAGGTGAGATTTTAAAACCAAGATGTAGTTCTTGGCCTTATAATTCTGTAAAATATTATGTACTGCAATCAGCTTTATTTAAAGGCTAATGTAATCATTAACAGAAAAATCTATTTGTATCTTGACAAAATTTGGAAATTTCCTTTGCTATATTTGAAAGAAATGTTCGGTGTTACTAGAAAGTTAAACACTATCAAAAAAGAGAGAGAGAAAGAGAGAAAAAGAGAAATGCTTTACTATATCAAAATTTACTGCTTCAGTCTGTTAACCTAGTAATGTCATCAATTTAAGGTATTTGACCTGTACTTTTCACTCAGTTGTTTTTTTAAACTAGAGGATATTGCTTTTCTCTCTTGATATCTTTTTTACAGCTACCATTTCTTGTAGTTGACAGTAGCTTCAAATGCCATAGTAGAAGAGTAGAAGAGATGTTTCCTACAATTATATTAGAAATAATAGCTGATTGTAGTAATCCCCAGAGTGTAATGAATTATTTTAATCTCAGTAGCAGCAGTCAAAATGTTGATAATAAAATTTGCTTTAGGAAGAGAAAACTATATTCCTGTCTTTTGAACATTGGATCCCATCTATATATACCATATCAGTATTTTTAAAATCATCAGTGTAACACTGGCAATTTGCGATCCTTTTTTGGTACTCTTTTTCTCCAAATACCTTTAGAAATATTAAGGAAATGCTTCCTGACGAAAGACCATCTTTTAATTAGCCTTAGAAACCACATTTACAGTATAACCATTCAATAAGTAAAAACCCATTCTCAGCTAGAAACGCTAACCTCCCCCTTTGTTTTTGTATGTGTTTGTTTCTGTATTTAAGGAAGACATAGTATAGCTTCCACAAGGAATTGTTCTTCAGAAAGTGAAAATTGTACTACTCGTAATGGTGGAGAAAAGACTGAAGAAACTGAAGGGTAGGAGGCTGGTTCTTTGCTGGATAAGAGTTAATATGAATATCAAACTTTAAATTATATATGATTGGTGATTGTATACATCAGTTACCACAAGTTAGGAATTTAACATCATGCAATTGTTGAAACAATTGACTTGTGTGTTAAACTAGAAATGGTTGCTCTATAGCTAAACATATAACTTATTCATGTTGTTATAATTTAGACTATAATTTCCCATTTTAAAATATTATTTTCATATTTGTAAATATTAGAAATAATGTTTATTAGCAAAACTCTGAAAAATATATTTTAAAACTCAGAAAAATATCTGTCATTAGTTCCCAATTATATTAAAGAAACTGGATGTAAATTATAGAACTATTTGAATAAAATTACTTATTGTAGAAACATTTAAAACTAGAATATATCTTTCAGTAAATTGCGAGTTTTGATAGCTTTATATATTTATATACAATAAATTGTAGGTATTTTAAATATTCACTTTGATGAGTATTAACAAATGAGTAAACCATGTAACCTTCACTCAAGTGAAGATATAGAAAATTTTCATTTTCTTTGAATGTTCCTTTGTATATTTTTAGTTTCGATTTTTTTTAAATAATAGCTTTACTAATATATAGTTCACATGCCATAAAAGTTTGGAAAAGTTCTGGGTACATAGTTGTATAACAATGTGAATACCACTGAACTCTGAACTGTGAATTTAAAAATGGCTGAACTGTTTGATTTTATGTTCTATGTTTTTTTACCACAAACAAAACTCACGCGTTTTAAGTTTGTTATTTATTCACATATATTTTAACTGATAGGCTTGTTTGTGTGACACAAAAATTCACTGGAAAATTTTTTACTGGAATTATTTAGTATTTTATATTGTGATCCAAATAGCCACAGACACTTTGTGTTTCATTATACAGTCAGTACCTATTTATATTTTAACCACAATTTATTTTGAAAAACAATTTGCAAAGAATTATTTAAATTTCTTTCAGTTTGATTGTAAGTTGACTGATCCTTTTTCTGGTAGCCCATTTTTATCTCAAATATAATTTTTTTTTGTATTAGAAGTTATGACGTTTTATTAAACACACTTTAAATTCATATTGTAGAGTAGTGTTTCTCTTTCTTTAATAATGACAAGAAGGTCCTCCCCTGGTGGCGCAGCGGTTGAGCGCTGGGCTGTGAGGCTGCCCGCAGCCTCTGCCGCGCCCATTCGTTCCCCCAGCCGCCAGTGAAGGTCACACAAAAAAATAAATAAATAAATGATGACATGAAGACAGTTGTGGATCACACTGATGTGTCTTTTTGGGACAATATATATTTCAAAGAAAAGTAAATGAAAGTATGTAATTTTTGAAGTCATCTTTCTGATGCATTGTCTGAATTTAAATTATTTTTAAATATGTAATTTGGCACACTGTAGTGTTTAGAATCTTTTTACTTTTATTAACTAATTATTTGTAGTGAATACCTAGAAACAAACTTTCTTGCTGCTAAAATAAATTGGTAGCCATGAAAATTTTTTGAGTCTATAGTAGCCATGATAGTTTTTTGAGTTTTTAATGAGTAATTTTAACTGTTTTTCCTCTTTGTTAGCAGTAAGAAAATTTTAATATTTAATCTTATCTCTTTCCATTGCCATGTAAAAGTGCTGTTTTATGTTCCTCATAAGTAAATATTTTTGTTACATCAGTCACTAAACTAAAATTAGCTATACTCTAAGATAAAGATCAGGTTAACAAGACACTTGTGAAAATTTTTTTTTAAATTCTGAAAATGTTGAAGCCTATGAAACTGATTTGTGGTCAACACCTTCAAAAATGTGTTTTTGTACCTCCAATAAATGTCAATATTCTTGACTCCTCTTCTGAAACTCTAATAATTTCATTTCTGTGTGACTTTTTTTTATGAAGGCCAAACATGGTGATCCATGTATGTGATGAAGCAAAAAACTTGAAAGAAGATTTTATTTGTCCACGAGATCTTTTGATATCAGAAATGAAGTACTTTGCTGAATATTTATCTGTGGATGCCCAGCGCTGGGAAGAGGTGGACATTTCAGTTCATTGTGATGTTCACATTTTCAACTGGTTGATAAAATACGTTAAAAGAACCACCAAGGAGAATAAAGATTCTGAGATCCCCACTTTAGGTAAAAGATAATCTGTTACTTTATTTTGTAGTGAAATTTTTGTGTCACCTGGTAATTGCTTTGGACTGAACTTGAAATGTGGAAAAATTGTTTGGCTTTAGTATTTTGTTATAATAAATTTATTTTATGCATACAAGAGCTGGGGCGTAGGGTAGAGGTGTGGGGGAAGTAGTGGGAGGTGGGTGAGAGGATTCACCAGAGAAAGAGTGGGGAGCAGAATAGGCAGATTGACTGAATTACACTGCTGATGGGAACAGTGGGCAAGACAGGAGAGGTCTGCTTGCACCACGTGGGTTAGCTCCCTGGCTGGGGATCGAACTCATGCTGCAGTGGCTGCCTATAGCTTGGTAGTGCTGAGATTTAACCCCTTGTGCCACCAGAGAGACCCTGGACATTAATATTTTTGTTCAGATGTAATAACCACCTTTTAGAAAACATCTCTCATCCTTTTCAGTAAATTATAGTGGATTTATAACAAATGGACAGGTCTCTACATCAGCAGTTCTCAGTGTATTTTATATGGACACTTTGAGTTGTAGAGATTTTTCTTTTTGTTTTGCTTTTTTAAAAAGAAGATGCATAAGCAGTACAATTTGCATAGAATTGCTAGGATGTTCTTTGTCTTTCTGTGTTGACATTTGTTAAGATGGTGCAGAAGTAATAGAGGGTAAAAATTTTGGAACTTGAGCACTCATCAAGGTGGGGGCACTAAACTATACTAGTGGTCACTGTATTCTTTAGCTCTGTATTCTTATAGTTAAGGAAAAAGAGGGAGAAAAACTCCAGTTCCACTTAAGAATGTCCTTGATGAGGTGCCTCCCTGGTGGTGCAGGGGTTAGAGACAGCACTATCAAGCTATTGCCAGCCAGTGCATCATGAGTTAGATTCTCCCGGCCAGGGAGGTGACCCACATGGCGCAGCAGACCTCTCCTGTCTTGCACACTGCTTCTCTTGGCTATGTATTTCAGTAGATCTGCCTATTCTGCTCCCCACTCTGTAGCTGGTGAATCCTCTCACCCCCTCCCTGCACCTCTAGCCTACACTGCAGCTCTTTTATGCATAAATAATTTTTTTAAAAAAGCATGTCCTTGACGCAACAGTTAAAATCACCTTTTTTATTAACTTCTGACTCTTGAACATACATCTAGCCAGTACTCTAAGTGATGACGTGAGAGCTGCACTGCTGCTGATAGCAAGTGTAATGTCTTCAGGAAATGCTTGCATGGCTGTTTGAGTTATAAGCCTGAGTAGCTACTTCTTAAAAAAATTAGAATACCCAGCCCTTCCTGGTGGCATAAAATCTCAGCACGATCAAGCTAATGCTAGCCACTGCAGCATGAGTTCAATCCCCCAGTCAGGGAGCTAACGCACATGGCGCAGCAGACCTCTCCTGTCTCGCCTGCTGCTCCCCTCAGCAGTGTATTTCAGTACCTCTGCCTGTTCTGCTCCCCACTCTGTCTCTGGTGAATCCTCTTACCCCACCGCACCTCTGGCCTATACCCCAGCTCTTGTATGCATAAATAAATAAAATAAATCTTAAAAAAAAACCAGAAAACTGCTTTTCTTGAAAAAGTAGTTGACAGTTTATAGTTATTCATACTTAGGTAGATAACAGACATTTTCTTGAAAATGTATTAAGTGGATCTAGTCAATGAAAGGGAAACAACACATTATATTTGGAAAACCTTTATCTGCTTTTATGTGCTTGACAACTTCTAAATCTCTGAAGACTTTTCTAATTAGAATGGTGGGCATATTAATGAATATGATTTTTTAATATATTGTACAATGAAATTTTTCAGTACATAGACAATCTACACAACTCAATGAGCCAATAGTTTTCAAATGACCAGTGCATGATGTTTTCAAAAAAATCATACATGAGTTAAAGATCTATGCAAAGTGCAAGATACAGGTCAGTGGATTTTGAGATAACAGATTAGGAAAAGTTCATTGATATGATTTCACATTCCATTGTAACTATCCTTTAAGAACTTACCATTTGTCCAGCTTTGATGTAGCATCAAATAAAACTACCCACAGATTGAATGTAGAAAGAGGAGAATCCAACTGTATTCTATTAGTCAGACATTAAGGAAATTTGCAAAAAATGTCAGTGTTACAGTTCTTTTTTTAGAAAGATTTATTAATGATGCATACAAGAACTAGGGTACAGGCCAGAGATGTGGGAGGTGAGAGGATTCACCAGAGACAGAGAGTGGGGAACAGAACAGGGCGACTGACTGAAATACACTGCTGAGGGAAGCAGCGGGAGAGTCAGGAGAGATCTGCTGCACCATGTGGATAGCTCCCTGGCCAGCCGGAAATCGAACTCGTGCTGCAGAGGCTGCGGATAGCCTCATAGGTTGCATCTTAACCCCTTGTGCCACCAGGGACGCCCACTTCTTACTAATTTATTTTTCATTTTGGAAAATAGTTATTTTTTGTAAAGATACATTAATGTTTATTCTTGTCAAATGAATTAATAAATAATAAAATTCTATGTTATAATTTCTATTATGGTAAAGAATGATAAGTGTAACCCATATAAACAAAAGCCCTTTCAGATTCCCATTTTTAAAATCACAAAGGGATTTTGAGAGATTTATTTATTTTTATTTTTTTAAAGATTTATTTATTTATGCATACAAGAGCTGGGGTACAGTCCAGAGGTGTGGGGGTTGAGAGGATTCACCAGAGACAGATTGGGGAACAGAACAGGCATATTGACTGAAGTACACTGCTGAGGGGAGCAGTGGGCGAGACAGGAGAGGTCTGCTGTGCCATGTGGGTTGCTCCCTGGCTGGAGATCGAACTCGTGCTACAAAGGTTGCAGACAGCTTCATAAGTTGCATCTTAACCCCTTGTGCCACCAGGGAGGCCCTAATTTTGAAATTTAAAGTTACAGTGTTCTAGGGCCGCCTTAGTGGCGCAGCGGGTTGAGCACAGTGCTGTGAAGCTGTCCGCAGCCTCTGCAGTGCAGGTTCCATCTCGGTCGGCTGGCGAGAATCCCACATGGCTCAGCAGACCTCTCCTGTCTCGCCCGCTGCTCCCCTCAGCTGTATTCTATTAGTCAGACATTAAGGAAATTTGCAAAAAATGTCAGTGTTACAGTTCTTTTTTTAGAAAGATTTATTAATGATGCATACAAGAACTAGGGTACAGGCCAGAGATGTGGGAGGTGAGAGGATTCACCAGAGACAGAGAGTGGGGAACAGAACAGGGCGACTGACTGAAATACACTGCTGAGGGAAGCAGCGGGAGAGTCAGGAGAGATCTGCTGCACCATGTGGATAGCTCCCTGGCCAGCCGGAAATCGAATACATTTCATTTCAGTCCTTCTGCCTGTTCTGCTCCCCGCTCTGTCTCTGGTGAATCCTCTCACCCTCCCGCACCTCTGACCTGTACCCCAGCTCTTGTATAAAAATAAATAATAAATCTTAAAAAAAAAGTTAAAAAAAAATAAAGTTAGTGTCCTAGATGATGCAAAGTATAATAACTAAGTAGTCTTTCATTAGGTATAGCTTGTACAGGAAATTGCATTTGTGATTTAATAAAGTCTGTGTACTAAAATTGGTATTTATAGACATACCAAAATATTTCTAAACTTCTGTTAGTAAATATACTGATAGTATAAAAGTTGTTTAAGGAAGTTATAATTTGTTACTTTTTTAAATTTTATTTATTTATTTATTTACACTTTAGAGACCAAATAATGGGAAAGGTTTCCATACTTTGTATCATCTCCAGAATAGATTATATTACAGTTTCCTCAGGAATGTTTTCACTAGCTCCTTCCTCTCTTCAGCATTCTATTTAAGAACATTTACGCTAGAATTATTATTTAAGGAAAGATTAGGATTTCTTAATCATTGTGTACATATTTCTTTATTTAGAATGATTCTCTTACTAATGTAATAAGAAATTGTAATTTTTCTTTTTCTTAAATAGGTGATGACTTAGGTTTATTAAGACAAAAGTGACAATTGGCTTCATCCTTTCCCTGTTTTATTTTTTGTTTATTTTTGTTTTTGTTTTCATTTTATATATATTTTACATCATTCTTCTTTTTTGTATAATGTTTGCTTTCTCCTCTCAGGTGTAGTCCCCATAAAATTCCCACCACCAGTTCACCCATGCATTATCACCATAGTCTCTTGTGCTCTTCCCTTCTGTTTTGATCTCTTTCCTTCCCCCTCCCCTACAGAACATCTCTGACTTATAGTTGCCTGTTAATTTTGGTTTTTAATTTATTACAGTTTTTTTTCCTGTTCCCTATTTCCCCTACATTCCTCATATAAGCGAAACCACCTGATATTTTTCTTTTTCTTTCTGGCTTATTTCGCTGAACATAATCCCTCCCAGCTCCATCCATGTTGCTGTGAATGGCATGAGTTTATCTTTTTTGACTGCCAAGTAATATTCCATTGTGTATATACCACATATTCTTGATCCAGTTATCTGGATCTATTTTTTTTATGTCCTTTGGGTAGACTCCTAGGAGTGGAATTGCTGCATTATATTTTAGTAGTTTGAGGAACCTCCACACAGCTTTTCATAGTCGTTGGACCAGTTTGCATTCCCACCAGCAGTGTAGGAGTTTCCTTTTCTCCACATCCTCGCCAACATTTGTTGCTGCCATTTCCACTGGTGTAAAATGGTATCTCATTGTGATTTTGATTTGCATTTCCCTGATTAGAAGTGATGTTTCATGTATCTGTTGGCCATTTGTATTTACTCTTTGGAGAAGTGTCTTTTTAAGACTTGCCCATTTTTTTGACTGGATTGCTTACTTTGTTTTTGTTGAGTCGCATCAGCTCTTTGTAGATCTTTGTGAACAGTCCCTTATCACTTGTATTGTGTGCAAAAATTTTCTCCCAATCAATAGTGTGTCTGTTTCAGTTAATGTCTCTTTTGCTGTACAGAAGCTTTTTAGTTTGATGTAATCCCAGCTGTTCATCTATTCCTTCACTTTCTTTCTTTTGGGCAATATGTCTTTAAAGATGTTACTGAGGGCCTCCCAGTGGCGCAGAGAGTTGAGTGCAGCGCTGTGAAGCTGTCCGCAGCCTCTGCAGCACGGGTTTGATTCCCGGCCAGCTAGGGAGATACCTACATGGCGTGGCAGACCTCTCCTGTCTCTCCCGCTGCTCCCCTCAGCAGCGTTTTCGGTCCGTCTGCCTGTTCTGCTCCCCGCTATGTCTCTGGTGAGTTCTCTTACCCCCCACACCTCTGGCCTGTACCCCAGTTCTTGTATAAATAAATAAATCTTAAAAAAAAAAGATGTTACTGAGATGTATGTCATGTAGTGTTTTGCCTATATTTTCTTCTATATATTTTATGGTTTCAAGTCTTATGTCCAATTCTTTTATCCATTTTGAGTTGGTTTTTGTGCATGATGTAAGGTAGTAGTCTAGCTTCATTCTTATGCATGTAGCAGTCCAGTTTTCCTGGCACTATTTATTGAACAGACTTTACTTGTTCCATTGCATAGTCTTTGTTTTTTTGTCAAAGATTAGTTCTCCATAAATATGTGAGTTTATTTCTGGGTTTTCTATTCAATTCCATTTGTCTGTGTTTTGTTCCAGTACCATAGAGTTTTAATTATCATGTCTTTGTAGTATGGTTTGGAGTGTGATACCTCCATTCTCCTTCTTTTTAATCAGGAAAACTTTGGTTATTCGAGGATTTTTGTGGTTCCATATGAATTTCTTCAATATTTATTTTATTTCTTTGAAGAATATCATCAAAATTTCTATTGGAATAGCATTGAATCTGTAAATTTATTTTGGTAGGATGGCCATTTTGATAATGTTAATTCTTGCAATCCATGAGCAGGGGATGTCTTTCTGTTTCTTTCTTTCATTTATTTTTTTAAAGATTTATTTATTTATGCATACAAGTACAGAGGCGTGGGGGGTGGGAGGATCCACCAGAGACAGAGTGGGGAACAAAACAGGCAGATTGACTGAAATACACTGCTCAGGGGAGCAGTGGGCGAGTCTGGAGAGGTCTACTGTGCCGCGTGTGTTGCTCCCTGGCTGGGTATCAAACTCGTGCTGCAGTGGCTGCGGATTGCTTCATAGGTTGCGTCTTGTGCCACCAGTGAGGCCCCTTTCTTTATTCTGTCTTCTATTTCTTTTAAACATGTTTTATAATTTTCTTTGGGCAAGTCCTTTACCTCTTTTGTTAGGTTTATTCCCAGGTATTTGATTTTTCTTGTTTCTGTTATAAAAGGGATGGTTTTCTTCATTTCTTCTTTTGCAGATTAATTGCTTGCATATAGGAGGGCTACTGATTTTTTTTGTGTGTTAATTTTGTATCCTGGTACTTTACTAAACTGGTTGATTATTTTGATTAGTTTTCCTTTGGAGTTTCTACAGTTGTCTATGTATATTATATCATCTGCAAACAGTCATAGTTTTATTACTTCTTTCCCTAATTTTGTATCCTGGTACTTTACTAAACTGGTTGATTATTTTGATTAGTTTTCCTTTGGCGTTTCTACGGTTGTCTATGTATATTATATCATCTGCAAATAGTGATAGTTTTACTACTTCTTTCCCTATTTGGATTCCGTGTATGTCTTTCTCTTGTCTTATTGCTCTGGGTAGGGCTTATACTTTTATATTGAAAAGCAGCAGTGAGAGTGGTCTTGTTCCAGATCTTAAGGGAAAGGCTTTCAGCTTTTCACAATTGAGAATATTAGCTATGGGTTTGTGATATATGGCTTTTATTATGTTAAGGTATGTTCCTTCTATCCCAAAAGTGTCAAGGGCCTTCATGATAAACGGATGTTGAACTTTGTCAAATGCTTTCTCAGCATTTGACAGGATCATATGGTTTTTATTTTTCTTTTTGTTGATCTGTTGGATTACTTTAATTGATTTGGGATATTGAACCATCCTTGTGCCCCTAGAATAAATCCCACTTGGTCACAGTGAATTATCTTATTGATGCATTGTTGGATTCTGTTGGCTAGGATTATATTGAGGATTTTTGCATCAGTGTTAATTAGAGAGATTGGCTTGTAGTTTTCTTTTGCTTGGTTTTGGTATTAGTGTAGTGTTGGCTTCATAAAATATATTTGGTAGTGTTCCTTCCTTCTCAATTTTTTCAAAGAGTTTGTGTAGGATAGGCGCTAGTTTGTTTCTAAACATTTGATAGAATTCATTTGTGAAGCCGTCTGCTCGTGGGCTTTTGTTTTGGGGAGAGAGTTTTGTTTTTTTGTTTTGTTTGGGGGAGAGTTTTGATTACCGTTTCAATTTCACTGCTTGTAATTGGTCTGATTGGGTGTTCTATTTCTTCTTTATTTAGCTTTGGATGATTGTATAGTTCTAGAAATTTGTCCATCTCTACTAGATTGTTGAACTTGTTTGCATGTAACTGTTCATAGAAATTTCTGATGATTTTGATTTCTGCTGTATCATAATTTCTCCTCTTTCATTTATGATCCTATTTATTTGTGCTTTCTCCTATTTTTTCTTTGTGAGCCTGGCTAGAGGTTTTATTTTTATTTTTTCGAAGACCCAAATTTTGGTTTCCTTTTCTTTTCTTTTTTGGTTCTTTTTATATCTATATCTTCAAGAGTGCTGATTCATTCTTCCATTTCTTCTATTTTTGTGGCTTCTCCCAGAATTCTTGAGCTCCTTCACTAATCTCTGGATAGTCTCTAGTCCTTCTCTTTGTTCTTTAGGGATTCCTTCTTGTTCCTCATTGATTATATTCTTATCTCTCTGCATTTTCTCTTAACTCTTGAATTGTTTTCATTATGGCCTTTTGGAATTCTTTATCTGTTAGGTGTAGATATTCTTCCATGTCCGTATTATCAGGTTCTGGAGGTGGACTTACTTTCTATGGTGTATTGTTCCCAGAAGGGCTTACTTGATCATTTCTATTTTTCTTTCTTCCCATTGTTAGCCTTCAGCTTTGCTCTATTCATAGTGCCCCTGTACCACTGGTGCTGGTGGGCATGACTTCTGATTTCTATTGCTGAGGTGTGAATGTGTCTGCCTAGTGTCTGAGCTGCTGTGGCTGGTGGATAGAGGTATAGGTGATGGCTATTGTGGTTCCCCCTTCTCTCTCTTTAGCTGTACCCCTGTTCTAGGTAAGTGGTAGTTCCTCTCACTCTTCCCAGGGCATTGGGGGCTACCAGACTTGGGAGTTGGGGGGATTCCTGCAGTTCTCACCTGGGTGCATGTCCAGCCACTCTTCTATTATGGTAGGTGTTGTTCTGAGCTGTGATTTGCTCAAGGAGCCCCTGCTTTTCCGACCCCCACTACATAGGATGGGATCCAGTGTCTCAGTCTGTGGTAGTCAAGAGTCTCATGTGGAGCACTACACTTCCAGGCACATGCTGAGGCCAAGTCCACTGGGACATGCTTGAAGGCTGGGTGGGATGTTGACCCGGCTGGGTGGGATGTTCCCTCTAGGCAAGTCTCAGAAGAATATGGGGATTGAAAGAGAAAGAAGGGATAAGAGGATAGAAGAGGAAGCTAAGGAAATGTAAAAGGAATGCAGGTGACAGAAAAAAGAAAGGGGTCAGATAGGGGGAAGAGGAAAGAGGAGGTGGAAAAGGAGGGAATATAACAAAGAGACGAGAAAGTAGTGATGGTAATGTTGAAGGGGAGAAAGAAGAAAAATAGAAGAATCAGAAAAGGAAATGTTAGGGGGAAAGGATGTCCTGAGATAATCTCATACAGGCTTTGTGGACTCCACCCCCACTCCAGACTAAAGCCATCAGGACATTGGGAAAGACAAATCCCATCACCACCAAGGGGAGGGTGGCTGGGACCTAAGGGTGGAGTTGGGCAGCCAGCTTGGATATAAAAACCAAACACGTGGGCCTTGCTCTCTCTCTGGCTCGTGATCGATCGCTAGCCTCCTGGCTTCACCGCTCCTGGCTGGCGGCCAACTCTGAGAGTGCCATTTTGGGATTCCTGATCGGAGGATCGGGAGTGGGGGTGGAGTCCACAAAGCCTGTATGAGATTATCTCAGGACATCCTTTCCCCCTAACAGAAAGACGGAAAGGAACAACAGACAACCATCTGACCAATAAGCAAAGAAACACAAAAACAGATGAGGGGAGAATTGTTTCTCAGGACTCTGATGGCTCCCAGTAAGCTAGTCATTGCTGTTTTAGTCTGGTCTGCTGGGGAGTGCCCAATGGCACTCCCCACATTGAGTAGGATAGTCTTCCTAGGGTCCCCCTCCCCTCGCTATCTCCCTTCTGGTATATTGAGGGAGGGTAAAAAATGAACGCAAAAGGGGGTCTCCCCGGTGGCGCAGCAGTTGAGCGCTGGGTTGCAAAGCTGCCCGCAGCCCCTGCAGCGCTGGTTGGATCCCCGGCTGCTCCCCGGCCACCGGAGGAGGGTCCCACATGGTACGCAGACCTTTCCTGCCGCCCACTGCTCCCCTCAGCAGTGTACTTCATCTGTCTGCCTGTTCTGCCCCCAGCTCTGGCTCTGGTGAATTCTCTCACCATCCCGCAGTGCTTGTATAAACAAATTAAAAAAAAAAAAGAACACAAAAGAGTATGGGTTGAACTGTAGCTATTGGTGATGGAAGGATCAGCACTCTTTCTGGGCCCATGAGATAGTTGGGTGGAAGTCCTGAGGCCCCCAAAGTAGGGATCAGCCCTATGAGGCTCCTCCTAATGTCCTTCCTGCTGGTAAGAGCGACCAGTTAAATGGTCTCACCAGTCTCCAGAAGGGGAAGTGTCACAGTGCTGGGGTTTGCGCCCAGTGCTATGTGCCTGCACCAAGGCCCCATTTACCCACCTGTCACTGTCTGGGCCTGCCAGATGTCTCAGGATTCTCTGGGTGTTGTGGTCTCCAAGCCTTTTTTCCTTTTCTGCTAGATGAAGTAGGCCAGCTTTGTGGGTGGGGGAGGGGAGAAGGGTTCCAATGATTTTTCTCTCTTCCCTTACCCTGTTGTTTCAGCTTTCTTCTGTGTCTGGGTGAATCACCTGCATCACCAAGTTTGTTTAATATGTCCAGGTCCTGCAGGAACTTACTATTTTTTCTCCCTATCAGTTGTTTTTATGGGAGAACTTAATCCTAGTGTCTCTTCACTGCCAAGTCGATGTTGTCACTCACCCTTTCCCTGTTTTTGCCTCTGAAAGTTCATTCACTGTACCTATAGGAAGTAACTTTAGTCCTTCTGTAGTAGTAAAGTTTATCTCTTAGAATTTCTTTAATTAAATATTTGTTCAAAACAGGGACTGAGTTGCCTTTGAAATAACTTCAACAAGTGCTCTCATTAATCATTTAAAAACTCATTGATTTTGGTATGTGATTTATTACATTAATTACATTCTAAATTTTAATTATCTTTTCTCCTGATTTAGTTAAGGAGAAGTTTGTGTATGTCATATCTTCCTGTCAAGTCTTTTTATTTGATCTGAATCTAGTTTCAGGGCAAATTTATTATGAGTTTCTTCTATTCCTTGACTTATAACATTATATTTTCTTTCTTTCATGCATTTGAACTATATGATACAGTAAGATTATATAAAATTTGTTATATATGTTAAAGTATAACATCCTTTTTTTAAAGATTAATTTTTATTTATTTATGCATACAAGAACTGGGGTGTAGGCCAGAGGTCGGGGGGAGGTGAGAAGATTCAACAGAGACAGAATGGGGAGCAGAACAGGCGGATCTACTAAAATACACTGCTGAGGGGAGTAGCGGCAAGACAGGAGAGGTCTGCTGCACCATGTGGATTAGCTCCTTGGCCTGGGATCCAACTCGTGCTGGCGATAGCTTGATCACACTGAGACTTTAACACCTGTGCCACCAGCGAGGCCCTATAACATCCTTTTTTAAGGTGAGAAGGAACCTGTTCTGAGGAGATTGATGTACAAATCAAAAGGAGAATTTAATTTTTTTCTCTTTTTCCAGAGCCAGGAAATGTCATATCAATTCTTATTTCTTCAGAGTTTTTGAAAATGGATTCATTGGTAAGTGTTAATAAAAGATCACTTATGCTTGATTTAACATATAACTTGAATCTTCTTTCAAGTGTCCAAGAAATTCTAAGATATATTAGAATTAGTTGTTAATTCAAGAGTGTTACTCTATTAGAAAAAACTGTTTGGGTTTGGAGGTACTTTGGTTAGTAAAGAATTAAGACTTCTATGTATCTTTTTATGTTATACTTATAAAGCAAGCAATTTACCCTAAAGGGGTTTAGCTCACTATTATATTAGATGAAACTAAACAGAATTAATTTTACCCCAATGAAGTTCTGTTCTAAAGTCAAATTAGATAAAAGTTGGAATGTGTTTGTTTTGCTATTTTTTTTTTATTTTAAAGATTTATTTATTTATGCATACAAGAACTGGGATGGGGGGCAAGAGTACTCACCAGAGATAGAGTAGGGAGCAGAACAGGCAAACTGGCTGAAATACACTGCTGAGGGAATAAGGGGGTGAGACAGAAGAGGTCTGCTGTGCCATGTGGGCCAGCTCCCTGGCCAGGAATCAAACTTGTGCTGCAGTGGCTGCTGATAACTTGGTAGTGCTGACTTAACCCCTTGTGCCACCAGGGAGGCCCTCTTTTACTATTTATTTCCTCTAAGCATGGTTTGCTTATTTATGTCTTTCATTTATTATTCAGTGAATTAAGAATGAGTATCCAACTACTAAACAATACAATTTTGTGTATGTTTAATTATGTATAAATCAAATGCTCGTGTCTTTTAAGAGTAGTTGACAAAACAGGGCTCCCCTGGTGGCACAAGGGGTTAAGCACAGCTCTGTGAAGCTATCCACAGCCTCTGCAGCACGAGTTCGATCCCCGGGCAGGGAGCTACCCACATGGCACAGCAAACCTCTCCTGTCTTGCCTGCTGCTCCCCTCAGTGGTGTATTTCAGTCAGTCTGCCTGTTCTGCTCCCCACTCTGTTTCTGGTGAATCCTCTCACCTCCTCACTTCCACACCTCTGGCCTGTACCCCAGTTCTTGTATGCATAAATAAATAAATCTTTTAAAAAAAAACATGAAAACAATATACATTTTATATTATATACATATCGAACTGACATATACATATCAAACTCTTAACATTAAATGTACTTGTTTTCTTTTTCTTTAATGAATTTATCATTCAAATGTTTTATGAATTGTCTTGAATATTTGCGTTTAACCCCTGATCAAACTGTTTATTTGACTGGGGTTTTATTTTATTTTAAGATTTATTTATTTATGCATCCAAGAACTGGGGTACAGGCTAGAAGTGCAGGTGGTGAGAGGATTCACCAGAAACAGAGTGGGGCACAGAACAGGCAGAATTACTGAAATACACTGCTGAGGGGAGCAGTGGGCAATTCAGTAGAGGTCTGCTGCACCACGTGGGTTGCTCCCTGACTGGCCAGGAATCAAATTCAGTGCTGCACTGGCTGTGCATAGCTTCACAGGTTGCGTTTTAACCCCTTGCGCCACCAGGAAGGCCCTGACTGGGGTTTTATTAAGTCCTTGTTTCTTTCTATTTTGCATATGTGTTTGTACAAATTTTGCCTGCTAAACCTCTTTGAAACAGTATAGATTAACTCAAATAGATTAACTCAGTATAGATTAACTAACTGGCAAAACCAGTTAGTGCATGGATCAGGCTTTTAATGAATTTTATCTTTGAAAAGTACTGATGTGACATTATCTTTCATGCTACACTTAGCAATGTTTATTTTCTATTCTGTGTGTGTGTGTGTTTTCTTTTTTTAGGTTGAACAATGCATTCAGTATTGCCACAGAAATATGAATGCCATAGTAGCTACGCCATGCAACATGAACTGTATTAATGCAAATCTTCTTACACGTATAGCCGATCTGTTTACACATAATGAAGTTGATGATTTAAAGGACAAGAAAGATAAGTTTAGGAGGTAGTTTAATTTAATTTTAAATGTAATGTTCTTGTTAGAAGAAATATATTTCAATTTCATTTTAGTGAAATATTTTATATTCAGATTACATTTAGAAGCATATTTCCATTTTATTTATTTCTTTCAGGTTTTTATTTATTTTTGCATAGAAGAGCTGGGGTGTAGGCCAGAATTGTGGGAAGTGAGAGGATTCACCAGAGACAGAGTGGGGAGCAGATTTATTGAAATATACTCCTAAGGGAAGCTGTGGATAAAACAGGAGAGGTCTGCTGTACCATATGTGGACTAACTTCCTGGGTCATCCTGGTGATAGTGCTAAGACTTAACCCCTAGGCCACCAGGGAGGTCCCTGCATTTTATTTTAACTGCACTAAAATTTATATAGAGCCAATGAACAAATCAAGATTAAAAAAACTAATTAAATTATATTTTATAATGCCCACAGGAGCATATTTTGGTAATGAATTGTGTTAAAAATTATTAAGACAGGGCTTAGTGGAAAAATTATTAAGATAAGTCTTATGGTATGAGGTCAGCTGTGGTCATATCATTTATAAAATATTTAGGTCATAGCGAGGAGGATATACTTTATTAGTGTGAATAGAAGTAAATGAGCGATATAACCTGATTTGTTTTTAAAAGGTCATTCTAATTGCTGTGGGAAGGATATTAGACTTGGGTCTTGTTAAGATTATTTGATATAGTTAATACACTTCTTAGAATGGCAGGTCCATAGGATGGCAGATACATAGCTGGATATGTGGATGTGTGTATGGATATATGCTTACATTTAGGTCAGAGGTCAAGACTTAAAACAGAAATTTAAAAATAAATGAGGTTTGAAGCCACGTAAGTATTAACTTTTCTAACAAAATCATCCTTTTCCCTCTGAATGGCAGTGTCACATTTACTGTAAATCAGGTGACTATATAAGCAAGGTTTATTTCTGAATTCTCCCTTTTGTTCTATTTCTTTGTTTATCCTTGTATTAGTAGCACACTCAGTTACTGAAGCTTTTTAATATTTTTTGGTGTCTAGTAATGTAAATTCTCCAACTTTGCCTTTCTTTGAGATTGCAGCTGGATCATTTTAGGGCCTTTGCTTTTCCATATAAATTTTATAATCAGCCTGCCCTTTTACACACACACATACCACACACACACCCTCTGCTGGATTTTGGGGTTAATGTTGAACCCTATAGATCAATTTGGGAATATTTAACATCTTAATAATATTGAGCCTTTCATTCTATCAACATGGTGTGTAGAGTAAGATGAGAACAGAAATGTGACCAATTAGTTTTAGGCAGCTTTTTCCAGATGTTTTGCTCTTAATGATTGCTGAAAAAAATTAGCAGTCACTGTTAGGTAGGCTCAAGAGAGGACTCCTTTATAGAAGTGAGATACTGGATTATGTTTATATACTGTTCAGGATGATTCTTTAGAGAGGGAGAAATTGATAATTCAGAAGATTATCTAAGAGCTTGGTCCTTAAGAGCTATGAGACAGAGGGGAATTAGTCTCAAACTAAATACTTAAAGTAGGTTTGGGGATCCTAACTGCAAGTGTGCCCTTTAACAGCAGCAGACATACAAGGGAAATGGTGAGTTGAGAGCTATGATTAGAATTAATGACCTACATCAGAAGATTTTTAAAGTTCAGTCATATTGTACATAAAGTAGTTATGCATAATATATAGTTAGTAGTTACATTTATTGAATGTCTAACATGATGGCACGTTTTAAAAACACTGTCTCATTAACCCACATAAAACATTGTGAGTATGGCATCATTAACCACATTTTATTGATGAGAAACTAGGAAATATTATCTACATTTACATAAGGTGAGGGAAAATAAAATACAGCTTTTCTTTTTTTAAAGATTTACTTATTTTTATACAAGAGCTGAGGTACAGGCCAGAGGTGCAGGAGGGTGAGAGAATTCACCAGAGACAGAGTGGGGAACAGAACAGGCAGACGACAGAGGAGCAATGGGGAGCAGTGGGCACGACAGGAGAGGTCTGCGGCACCATGTGGGATTCTCACGGGCTGGCCAGGACCAGAACCCACACTGTCGAGGCTGCGGACAGCTTCACAGCATGGCGCTTAACCCACTGTGCCACCGGGGTGGCCCAAATACAGCTTTTTTTCACGTGAACTAGTATGTTAATGAAATACAGTCAGATGCTCTACTCCTGAGCTATACCTCCTGGCAACATTAATGAAATGTTAGAATTATCAGTAATAACTTATTTTACAATATATATACAATTAGATTATAACTTCCATTTAGCAACATATGCCTAAATCCCAACTGTTATTTTGAGAAAGTTTAAGTAAGTTGCCAGAGATCACATGCCAGCTTATGAGTAGATTTAGGATTGTTCAATTTCCAAAATCTTTGATGTTGAATATGCCAATAAAAAAGGATTAAAAGAGTTTAGATACCCATAAGTCTTATTTTTTGTGAAAATTGGTTCTTAATCAAGCAGTTTTCATTAATAGATGTATTGCACTAAAAATGTGTTATAAATCCCCAAAGTGAGGCTTTCTTCCTTTCTACATGTGCAGAAAACATCGGTCAGTGTTTATTTCATCACTATCATATAACTTAGATAAGTGAATATAGAAAATTAATTCATTAATCATCTGTTCTTGATAGCAAACTTTTTTGTAAGAAGATTGAAAGACTCTTTGATCCTGAGTACCTGAATCCAGATTCTCGGAATAATGCAGCAACATTATACAGGTATGGTGATGTGTTTTTCCTTGGTATACTACATAATACACCTAAATATTTAATTTTGCCACATTCAAAATTTTCTTCTTGAATTTTTTTTATCTTCTTTGTATCATAGATGTTGTTTGTGTAAGAAACTTTTAACAAAAGAAACAGAAAGGAGAATTCCTTGTATTCCTGGAAAAATCAATGTGGATCAACATGGAAATATTATCTACATTCACATAAGGTGAGTGAAAAGAAAATAGCTTTTTAAATGTGAATTATAATATATTTATAAAAAATAATACTCTACATCCTCCCCAGTGGTGCAGCAGGTTGAGCACCACACTGTGAAGCTGTCCACAGTCTCTGCGGCACAGGTTCAATTCTCGGCTGGCCAGGGAGATACCCACAAGGCAAGGCAGACCTCTCCTGCCTTGCCTGTTGCTCTTCTCAGCAGTGTCTTTGGTCCGTCTGCCTGTTCTGTTCCCCGTTCTGTCTCCCGTGAGTTCTCTTACCCTCCCGCACATCTGGCCTGTACCCCAGTTCTTGTATAAATAAATAAATCTTAAAAAAAAAAATTCCTCTAATCTACTAGGATAGCATCTTTTCTACATGAGATCCAACTTTGATTTAGAAAAATGCTTCTTCCCAATCAAAGTTGTATTTTACTCAATGGGTAAATTTTATGTCTTTTTAAGCTTCAAGGTAGTACAAATTTTTTTTAATGATTTATTTATGCATACAAGAACTGGGGTACAGACCAGAGGTGCAGATGGTGAGAGGATTTACCAGAGACAGAGTGGGTAACAGAACAGGCAGACTGACTGAAATACACTGCTGAGTGGAGCAGTGGGCGAGACAGGAGAGGTCTGTTGTGCCATGCAGGTCAGCTCCCTGGCTGAGGATCAGACTAGTGCTGCAGAGGCTGCAGATCGCCTCACAGTGCTGTGCTTAACCCCTTGAGCCACGAGGGAGGCCCAAAAATACATCAATCTACAAAGCTATTCTAATCAGTGCCATTAAAATGATATCTCTTCGCTAATGGATTTTAGTTGTGTATATATATATACACACACACACACACATATGTATACAAAACACACACACACATATAGATGTTGTATTGAATTTGATGAGAGAACCAAATTTATTTTCAGATTAATTTGATAAATGAAGAAAACTGTCTTTTCCATGTCTATTTATTCACCATGCTTTGCCAGTCCCCCAGGACTAAGTATTCTTAGTCCTGTTTTACTCAACTTTAAGTTCAAAACTAATTCTCATTCTGAGTTGGAGATGGAGAGTGTTTTAAATTGAGATACTATCTCAGAGAAGCAAAAACTTTAAAAATGTGTAAATTGTCTGACAATATTTTACTGGTGGGGATTTATCCAGAGAGGTTATGCTGGGTTTGTGAAAGCACTTAAGAAGGACATTTATTGTTATAGTGTTTAAATAAAAGAAAAAGATTAAACACCCAAATGATTAACTGAACTAAAATATACCCATACAATATTATATCTATGTAAAGCACATCTAATCATTCTTGATGTGCAGCCTTTGAGAATACTGTTTTAAAAGGATATATGCTGGGCCTCCCCGGTGGTGCAGCGGTTGAGCGCTGGGTTGCGAAGCTGCCCGCGGCCTCTGCGGCGCCGGTTCAATCCCCGGCTGCTCCCCGGCCATCGGAGGAGGGTCCCGCATGGCGCGCAGACCTCTCCTGCTGCCCGCTGCTCCCCTCAGCAGTGTACTTCGGTCCTTCTGCCTGCTCTGCTCCCCGCTCTGGCTCTGGTGAATTCTCTCACCCTCTCGCGCTTCTGACTGTACCCAGTGCTTGTATAAACAAAACAAACAAACAAATAAATAAAAAAAATGCCTCTATAAAAAAAAATTAAAAAAAAAATTAAAGGATATATGCTTACATAGAAAATTATTAGTGGTAAATGAAGTAAATAAAGATAAATAAACAAAACTAGAAATTTGTTCACTAATAGTTATTTGTCCTTTTTTTTTTTTTTTAAAGATTTATATATTTATTTATACAAGCACTGGGTACAGTCAGAAGTGTGGGAGGGTGAGAGAATTCACCAGAGCCAGAGCAGGGAGCAGAGCAGGCAGAAGGACCAAAGTACACTGCTGAGGGGAGTAGTGGGCGGCAGGAGAGGACTGCGCGCTATGTGGGACCCTCCTCCGGTGGCCGGGGAACAGCCTGGGATTGAACCGGCGCTGCAGAGGCTGCGGGCAGCTTCACAACCCAGTGCTCAACCGCTGCGCCACCGGGGAGGCCCATAGTTATTTGTAATGTTGTCTTTGATGATATTATGGATGATTTTTTTTAAGTTTTATTTTTATTTATGCATACAAGAACTGGGGTGTAGGCCAGAGGTGCAGGGGCGAGGGGGTAAGAGGATTCACCAGAGACAGAGTGGGGAGCAGAACAGGCAGATCTGCTAAAATACATTGCGAAGAGGGGCAGCAGGCAAGACAGGAGAGGGAGAGGTTTGCTGTACCATGTGGGTTAGTTCTCTGACCAGGGATCGAACTCATGCTGCAGTGGCTGGCAATAGCTTGATAGCACTGAGACTTTAACCCCTGCTCCACCAGGGAGGCCCTGATGCATACATTTTAAAAACTGTCTTTAAATATCTTTAAAACAGTTGTGCCTGTGTAATTTGTAATAACATAATTGTATTTTGTTATTTGTTGAAGTGAGGACAAAAAATAGAAAAAGTCCAAAAGGATTAAGAGACTTGGGAGAAATAAGAACATGAGTTACATAGGAGAACAGCAAATAGAGTTACAAATAGCCTTTTTAACTTAATAAGCTTATTATTTAATTTTAAAAGTGTGTTACCAAGACCTGATTTTCATATTCCTATATTACTCAATTACTAGAAAATGCCTTTTAAAAATAATATAAAGAACTAATACAGTAATGAAATACAGTCAAATGCTCTACCTATGAGCTATATCTCTTGGCAACATTAATGAAATGTTAGAATTATCAGTAATTACTTATTTTACAATATGTATAATTAGAATATAGCTTCCATTTAGCAACATGTTCCTGAATCCCAGCTGTTACCTGATCCAATTATATATATCTTATAATTCCTTACCTAGCTTAGCAAAATAATTTGGCATTCAATACCATTAATTCTTTCATGCTTTTTTCTGTTTTTCACAGAGAAAAGAAAGAATAAAAAGCTCCCAAATGAAATTTAAAAAAAAAAATATTTATTTATGCATACAAGAGCTGGGGTACAGGACAGAGATGCGGGGGTAGGAGGGTGAGAGAATCCACCAGAGACAGAGCAGGGAACAGAACAGGCAGACTGACAGAAATATGCTGCTGAGGGGGAGCAGCGGGTGAGACAGGAGAGGTCTGCTGCGCCATGTGGGTATCTCTCTGGCCGGTCGGGGATTGAACTCGTGCTGCTTCATAGTGCGGTGCTTAACCCCTTGCACCACCAAATGAAATTTTATCTATCATTCAATATACTCCATTCCACAGCATCATTTGGCCAATATTCTTGGAAATCAGCTACTAATTTAAAAGCATTTGCCTAAAAAAATTTGTTTATATTGATTGCTCTTTTCCCCAGAGATAAGACTTGGGATGTTCATGAATATTTGAATAGTCTTTTTGAAGAATTAAAGTCTTGGAGAGATGTATATTGGCGTTTGTGGGGAACTGTCAACTGGCTAACTTGTTCAAGATGTTATCAGGTGAGTTGTTTTTTGTTTTAATATCCTGCTTCACAAACTATTGAGAGCAGGCTCTTTTGATATATGCAATTTAATTAGTATGTTTGTGTGGCATAGGCACAAGGTATAGGCAATATGTGACCTTTTTTTAAGATTTATTTATGCATACAGGAACTGAGGTACAGGCCAGAGGTGTTGGGGGTGAGAGGATTCACCAGAGACAGAGTGGGGAACAGAACAGGCAAAGCTACTGAAATACACTGCTGAGGGGAGCAGCGGGCGAGTCAGGAGAGGTCTGCCGTGCCATGTGGGATGCTCCCTGGCTGGCGGCTATCGAACTCATGCTGCAGTGGCTGCGGATAGGTTCATAGGTTATATCTTAATCCCTTGAGCCACCAGGAAGGCCCAGAAAACCAAGTTTTTAGTGACCAAATCCAGTTTTTCAATGGAACACAATACAGAGTCCTTATTGTCTTTTATTATTTCCAACCATACTGTTTCTTTGTTAGCCCATAAATTTCTTTTTTTTTTTTTTTTTTTTTTTTTTTTTTTTTAAATAGAGGCATTTTTTTTTTTTTTTTTTATTTATTTTATTTATTTTGTTTACACATGCACTGGGTACAGTCAGGAGCGCGGGAGGGTGAGAGAACTCACCAGAGCCAGAGCGGGGAGCAGAGCAGGCAGAAGGACCGAAGTACACTGCTGAGGGGAGCAGCGGGCGGCAGGAGAGGTCTGCGCGCCATGCGGGACCCTCTTCCGGTGGCCGGGGAGCAGCCGGGGATCGAACCGGCGCCGCAGAGGCCGCGGGCAGCTTCGCAACCCAACGCTCAACCGCTGCGCCACCAGGGAGGCCCTAGCCCATAAATTTCTTTAGAACTTCAAAAGGTACCCTTGCAGATAGGGGTCCCAAAAAGGTTTTGTTCATTTTTTAATGAATGAAGTCTATAATAAAAGCACAAGAAAGTTTGCTGTTTGAAGGAACCTATAATATACCCTATATCCTTTTTGGGTCACAATCATTCCTCATTAGTCTCATGTATAAATCCACAGTGTTCTGTAGAAAATTTTTTATGACTCTCTAATGTCTTCCTTCCCCTGATAATTTTCCTCTCTGGCTTGGATAATGATTTTTATTTTTTATTTATTTTTTAAAAGATTTATTTATTTATGCATACAAGAAATGGGGTACAGGCCAGAGGTGCAGGGGGTGAGAGGATTCACCAGAGACAGAGTGGGGAACAGAACAGGCAGATTGACCAAAGTACACTGCTAAGAGGAGCAGAGGGCGAGTCAGGAGAGGTCTGCTGCGCCATGTGTGTTGCTCCCTGGCTGGCCGGGAATCAAACTTGTGCTGCAGTGGCTGCAGAGAGCTTCATAGGTTGTGTCTTAACCCTTGTGCCACCAGGGAGGCCCAGATAATGATTTTTAGTAGAGAAAAAATATATAATGAGATGTTTCAAATTGTATAATTTCCACCCAGTGGTGTCTCTATACAGCCTCATAATTTTTAAAAATTGGATTTATTGAAGTGTAATTTATATACAGTTAGATTTATACTTGTATGAGATTTGACAAATACATATATAATTATCACCATAGTGAAAGCATAGAATACTTCCATTAGCCTGAAAAAATTTGCTTCTGCCCCTGGTCCAAAATGTCAGGTAAACAGAATCATATAGTGTTAAGCTTTTTGAGTGGAGTTTATTTTACTTTATAAAATGTACTTGAAATTTATCCATCTTGTTGTGTATATATCAGTTTTCTACTTTTTATTGCTACATGATAGTCCTCCATTGTATGAAGTATCTCAGTGTGATTATTACCTCACCAGTGAAGGACTTTGTAGATTTCTAGTTTGGGTCTTTTATGAAGAAAGCAAGTGAAACCCTTACTGGTTTTCTTTCTTTTTTTTTTAAAAAGATTTATTTTATTTATTTATGCAAGAACCAGGGTACAGGCCAGATGTGCAGGAGGGTGAGAGGATTCACCAGAGACAGAGCCGGAAACAGAACAGGCAGACTGACAAAATACACTACTGAGGGGAGCAGCGAACTAAGAATACTGAATTATAGACTATCTGTCCTTTTGTGTTTATGATCAGTGCTTAGAATTGTTAATTTTATGATCTTTAAATTATTTTACTAATTTATAAACATTTCTGAGCCCTACTAATTTTATAATTAAACCTAGATAAGTTTTTTTATCAGTGATTTTTACTCCCTAGTTTTCATTAATACTAAAACTGAATATTTACTTTAAAAAATATCAGAAAATAACCAAATGAGGCAAACTTTTATTTCATTTTTTTATGATTGACCAATTATAAAATAAAATGTAATATCAGTTTAATTAATTGATTTATGTAATTTGTTTGATGTATCTGATTTGATTAATTAATCCATTTAATATCAATTTAATTGATCTGAATTTTGGACAAAGTGTTTTTGTTTTGCTTTTTAATAGCTTTTTGTGCTGTAATGACATGCCATAAAATTCATACTTTTTGGTATACATTTTTAGTAAGTTTACAGAGTTATGCAAACCATCACCATCACCTAATTTTAGTATATTTCTGTCTCCCCCAAAAGATCACTTGTGTTCAATTCCTGCCATTCCCCAGTCCCACTTCCAGTCCCAGGAACCAAATCACTAGCCTCAGTTGTATCTCTAGAGATTTGCTTTTTCTGTACATTTTATGTAAGTGGAACATACAGACTTGAGTAAAGTATTTTTGAGATACATAATTTCATTGTGAGATTACTTGATTTTATTTTTCCTTCTATTCAGACTTTTCTGTGTATAGAATTTTCACATTGTCAGTATCACTCGGAAACAGTGGTTTACCCTACCACAGCAAATTCGCTTACTATCATCGGCACTGGAATTTATCCCTGCTGTAACCAAAAGGTTCTTCGGTTTGATCCCACTCAGCTTACAAAGGTGAATTTTGAATGTTGTCCTTTTGTAGTTATAGAGTAACACTTTTTATTTATATCTTCCCCCCTTTTATTGTTGTTAAAGTATAAAGGTAATGCATTTATCTAGAAAAGACTAACCAACACGTAAGTATAATACAAAGTAGAAGTTCTTCTTTACATCTCTCCTTATTCAACATCTGTTCTTAGAGGTAACCATAGATAGCAGTTTCCCTTCAAATCTTGGTTTATATGTTTCATTAACAAATTTTTTGTAGGTTTTTTTAATTGGAAATAAGATCATGCTATTCTGCAATTCACCTTTTTTACTCACCAGTATACTTGGGTTATCTATCTGTCATTTCATTTAAATCCTGTATAGTATTACAAGACATGCTTATATCACAATTTATTAAACCATTCTCCTACTGGTGAACATTTTGGTTGTTTCCAGATGTTGCAATGAGTATCCTCACACATGTATATTGGTGCAATATGTGAATTCTGATATAGGCTAGAATCCTAGATCACTAAAACTTTTTAAAATGCTGTATAATTTTTTTTTAATTTACACCATTTTTTTTTTAAAGATTTATTTATTTATACAAGAACCAAGGTACAGGCCAGATGCGTGGGAGGGTGAGAGGATTCACCAGAGACAGAGCAGGGAACAGAACAGGCAGACTGATGAAATACACTGCTGAGGGGAGCAGTGGGCGCGACAGGAAAGGTCTGCCTCACCATGTGGGACCCTCACCAGCCGATTGGGATTGAACCGGTGCTGCAGAGGCTGCAGACAGCTTCACAGTGTGGCACTCAACCGCCTGCACCACCAGTGGAGGCCCAAATGTTGTATAAGTTTTACAAGCAGATGAAAGTAACCAAAAATCTTTCTCTTCATCATCCATGCAATAAATATAAAGCACCAAAATTGTGTTAAACTGTGCAAGGCAAAGCAGTGTGTAAAAGTGTGCAAAGAAATGTTTGGAGAAGTAAGTAAGGTCACACATGTCAGACTAGCCTGGTCTAGGAAAGCTTTCATAAAGAATTGGCATTTGGTTGCAATCTGAAGGTAGGTAGGAGTATGGGAGGCAAAGAGAAAGGGAAAGAGTATTCAAAGAAGTCAGAGCAGTATGCCTAAAAGGAACACAGTGAGTAAAAGGAGTTACCCTAGAAAATTTCAAACTTTGAATTTTTGGATTAAGGTAATCTTGGATTGCCCCTCTCCCCAGACATCTGGAAAAAGCAGTTAAAATACTCTTTGGAAAAAGATAATATTATTCTACGCATCAGCTTATTTCTACAAATTGTTTCTTAAATGAAGTATTTGATATGCAAATAAAGATAAAGCTAAGTTACCAAGAATGGGAACTGCAGAATTTATTCAACAAAAGCAAACCATGGAAACTATGAATATTGGAATTACTGACACAGACTATAAAATAAATAAGATTTCTTGCATAAGTTATTAGAAGCCAAGCTTGGAAATTTATAGAAGGGAATTATAAACTATAAAAAAAAAGGACAAAGATGGTTTAAATTAAAATAGAAATGCTAGCACCGAAAAGAACCTTGGGAGTAGAAATTTAAGCTTAGTGGCAAATTTAACAGCACATTAGATACAGTTGAAGAATTAGTGAATTGAAAGATATATCAGACGAAACTATCCAGAATGAAGCGTAAAGACAGAATAATGAGAAAAATTAAAGAACGAGAATACATATCTAACTTTTTTAATGTGGTGAAATATGCATAATAATGAATAGCCATCTAACCATACTTTAAGTGCACAATTTGGTAGTGTTCAGTATATCCATATTGTTGTGCAACCAATTTCCAGAACTTTTATTTTTTTTTTTTTTGAATTTGCAATGGGGGAGGCTAGAGAGAGTGCCATCGAGAGCAGCTCTGCCTTTCACTCTCCCAGCCCCAGCTTTTATTGAAGATATGAACAAAGGCACAAGAAAATAGCATGCAATTGTGTTTTTGCTTATACAAATTAATAAGTCACTACTAAAAACAAGCTTTTCTGGTTAGTAAGGAACATGCGCACAAGCCAGCATGTCCTCAGAGAACAGTAGTCAATTCTGGGAAAAAGTTCTGTTTCCAGAACGTCTAAGATCCTGGAACTCCGTGTGCAGAGTAAACAGGCATTCTCAGAAGACTCTGGCTTTCCTTAGGGTGATGGGCTGCCAACACTTAAGTACCACCCTCAGCAAAAAAACAGCATATTTGTTGCTGTTGTTTTTAAACTCCCAGTAATCTGACATCCATAGCTGAATTTAAGCATTTTGTCCATTTTCTGGCTGAAGTCTTTTTCGTTATCTGTTTCAACCAGTCCAGGACCAAGAAGCAAGTTCAGTTTCTTCACATGTCTCTCCGCTCCATGTGCCTCCTACAGGTCTCCTTGCTCCTCATCCTCTTCCTTCCTTCTGCAGATTCCTCTCAATTTCCAGAACTTTTTCTTCTAGCAAAACTGAAACTGTATACTCATTAAATAATAATTCCCCATTCCTGTTTCCCTTCCTCTCAGCTCATGACAAATACCACTATACTTCCTGTCTCTGAATTTGATTACTCTAAGTACTTTATATAGATAAATCATAGTTTTTGTCTTTTTGTGTGAGGTATCTAACTTTTTTTTAAAAAAGATTTATTTATTTATACATACAGGAACTGTGATACAGGCCATAGTTTTGGGGGAGTGAGAGGATTCACCAGAGACAGAGCAGGGAACAGAACAGACAGATCGACTGAAATACACTACTGTGGGGAGCAGGGGGCGAGGCAGAAGAGGTTTGCTGCATGCACCATGTGGGTCACCTCCCTAGCCGGTGATCGAACTTGTGCTGTTATGGCTGTGATGAGCTTCATAGGTTGTGTCTTTACCCCTTGCACCACCAGGGAGACCCCAGGTGTCTCACTTTTTAATGGAATTCCCAGTAGAAGATGGAGTGGATCAGAGGCATAAATTGAAGAGATACTGGCTGAGAATTTTCAGAATTATTGAAAAATATTTATAGATTTAAGAAATCTGGTGACTCCCCATAAGATAATAAGAAACCCATACCTGCATGTATTATATTGTGTATATTCATATAGTGAAATACTATCTATTAAAGCAAATATTGTTACTACAATCATATAAACAATGTTGGACAAAACAAGTGAGACAGAACTAAACTATATTGTTTAGGGGTACATTGGTAAATGGTAAAAAGTTGGGATAGAGGTTATCTTTTGGGAGAAGGGCAGTGTTGTAATAAGTAATGGGCCCGTCCACAGGAACTCCTGGAATGTTGGCAGTACTCTATTTCTTAATGTGGAAGTTTGTTACATGGATTTTTTTTTTATATTCGTTAAGGCATACATTTATGTTTGAGGTTTTTTTTTTTTTTTTCCTTGTGAAATGGTTGATATATTATGACTGGGCAAAGAAAAACAAAAACTTACAGTCATCCTTAAATGAATATTTCTGTAATGCTCCAGCCTCTTTAATTTAGTGTCTTTTACATGACAGGGCTGTAAAGTGAGGGACCACATGGTTGCTCTTCATGATCAAGGTGAAGGTGGAGATTTGCTATCCTGCCCGACTGCTAGAATACTGGATGATCTACACAAGCACAAAGATGTCATTATTGTGCCTTTTTCTAAAGATGCAATTAGGTGAGGAGGCTGTGATGACACTGTACTGTTGCTTTATTTAGTGGGTTCCATCTCAGAATCCTGTGTCCCCTACTGCCTCTCCAAATCACTAATAGTTTTTATTATTTCAGAAGGCTTAACTGAACATACATGGTAGCTTTGAATAAGAGCAAGCAGGTGTGTTTATTTGATAGAAAACACCTTGAAATATTAGAGGTCCAGGAGGAAGAAAGCTAATTTGATTGTAAAGGTTGGCACCTGCAATTTAATTTTTGGAGGACTTTTTTCTTTTCCCATGTTACTTAAACCTTTCTTAAATGCATAATTGATACAATATGGGGAAAGGTGATGGTTGAGGTCAGCTCTGCATAAATTTGAACCCCTTGACTTCAGTAATTTCTGAAGTCACTGCCATCATTGTGCAGTTGTAGCAGACTGTCACTGTGAGGGTGGGAGGACCCTTTGATAAAGGCTTTTGTCAAAGCGGTACCTGTCATAGCAGCTCATCTCACCAGCTGACAGGATGCTTCTTATAGTGCAGTGGTGCTTTCTTGCATATGGTGACTTTTGTTAGGGGAATCACTAGATAAGAAATGTAATGTTGTAGTACCTACCTTATACTTTAGAATGATATATTTTTTAATGTATCTTAAGAGCAATTTGTAATAAATGGTAATAATTTGCATTTAAATTCTTAAAATATTGAACACTTCACAATAAAAAAATGTCTTTTTTCTTTCAAGCGATTCTGGGCTTGGTCCTTCTGATGAAAAAGGGCTGGACTGTGATGTTTTGCTGGAGCCCAATACACCATGGGGCCCCAAAAGTGGGGAGCTTAATGCTGTGAGTAGCTTGTGTCACTTATTCTTTATTTATATAAACAATTGATGATATGTAATCTTGAACAGACAATGGTTTTGAGTGAAATTAAAATTTTCAGTTAATTAGCATTTAGTAACTATACCTAACCATAATAAGGTATTAATGACTGAGTAAATAGAATCATTGGGATAATTAGTAGAACACATTTCTTGCCCTTAAAGAATTAATAACTAATAAATTTGATGAAAAAAATCATGATCTTATTATGGAAAAATAATTATTTTATTGGGACAAAAAATTATTTGAGTAATGAAGATGGTAAGAGTGAGATATTTTGCCTACTCCTACTTCTCTAAACTTTTTTTTGGTATAGAATTCTTTTTTCAGTTGTAATCAGGAACATTTAGTTTTTTTAAAGGTTTCAGAACTGAAATAGTTTTAAGGTGACTGGAAAGTTTTGATTCCTGTTACTAACAACCAGAGAATTTCTGCTTGTGAACTTCCTGCTTTTGTGTTAGTTAAACTGGCATTTACTTAAGAAAGTGAAATATACTATGTAACGTATATTATATACTCTAATTGGCTATAGATAATTCAGCCATTAACATTTATGAATAAATGCAAAATAGCAAACTAGATTTCTTGAATATTCATATATAATCTATTTCCTTAATTTATAATAAACTATTGTATAAACATTAAAAAGTTATCTTCTGTAATATCCAAATGGAAATAAGGAGCTGCATGCAGTCTGGGTATATGCAGATTCATTAATCTCTGTTCCCTTTGTCTTTTTTTTCTATAGTTTTTGTCAGTGAAAAACTGGACTCTGCAGCTGGTAAGTGAGCAATTATATTTCATGTTCATATGGATTTATTTCTTCCTAAATTACAGTTAGTTTAATCTTTTTTTTTTTTAAGATTTATTTATTTATACAAGCACTGGATACAGTCAGAAGCGCGGGGGGGTGAGAGAATTCACCAAAGCCTGAGCGGGGAGCAGAACAGACAGACTGACAAAATATACTGCTGAGGGGAGTAGCGGGAGCGGTAGGAAAGGTCTGCGCGCCATGTGGGGCCCTTGCCCGGTGGCCGGGGATCGAACCGGCACTGCAGAGGCTGCGGGCAGCTTCGCAGTCCAGCGCTCAACTGCTGCGCCACTGAGGAGGCACAGTTTAGTTTAATCTTAACAGTATCTTATTTTACAAATTATAATTTATGTCATCATCCTTTACAGCTTCTAAAATTTTAAGTCACATAGGATAGTGAACAAAACAACAAATCATTATTTCCAATTTTTTGGTTTGATTGATCAGTTGATTTTTTTTTCTTTACCTGTTTGCCTTTTACTGTGCAATCTGCCACCAATATTCACAAGAATGAAAGAGGGATTTGGTTTAGTGATGACAAATATATAGTGAATAGGTGTAGGAAACTAAAGCAGATATGGTTAAGTATCCAAAGTCACATCCACCCAGAGAATTCACATGTGCTTGTTTAAGAGACTGCTTTAATATTGGCCATTATTGTATTTGAATTTAATCTTATTATCAAGGGAATATACATCCAGTTGAATGGTAGAGATTCAGGTCAACAAATACTGAGTATTTATTATGTGCCCATCACTCTGCTAAGATCTATGAAGAAAATAAGTGAAAAACATTTGCTATAATATGATCCTGTTCTAAATGTAGATATTCATTGGCCTTTTCCTGGTTGTTGTGGTAGGCAGTGATCATTTTATCAATTCTAGTTTGGCTAATTCATCCAACATAAATTTAGATAACGTGATATTACATTTTTAGTAGAATTTGTTTCATGTTTTTTTTATTTAGAAGCAGCAGTCGTTATTTTCAGAAGAAGAAGAATATACCACTGGATCTGAGGTTACTGAAGATGAAGTTGGTGATGAAGAAGAAGTATCCAAGAAACAAAGTATTGATTTATATGTTAAAATATCTGAATGTCTAAGTATAAAACATGAAGGGTTATATCCTGAGGGCTGTAGTATAAAGGATAAGGAACTGGCTTTATAAGTCTGCATGGCATTTTATAACATGGGGAAAAAATTAAGGAAGACATCAAGATTCACTATAGTGATGAATACAAACTAGAGTCAAGTGGCAAATATCAATGTGTTATATGCAGATGCTGATGTAAAAAAGGCTATATACATGAAACCTATATGATGCTATAATCAAGTATTACTTCAATAAAAAATTTAGTTAATTGAAAAAATTCCCTAACCCTGGCAGTATACTCATAAAGTTATAATGTGCATAGTACTGAGGAATAATCCTCCAAGTTTCATTTCAGTTATGACCTAATATGTTTCTCAAAATGTATGACTCACATCTGTGTTCCCAGGATGATTTGAAGTGACATGCAAATGAAGCATTAAGTAATATTCATTAAAGTATGATTTAATTAAGAATGTGATTTAATGCAACTATAGAATGAACATGTGTCAAAAATTTTCATCTCTTTAGTGAAAGAAATAACAGGAATTGCTAGATCATAAGTAAGATTATAGTTAGCTTTATAAAAAACTGTCAAATTGTTTTGCAAAATGATTGTACCATTTTGCATTTTACAAGTAATGTATAAGAGCTTCAGTTGCTGTACATCATATTAATACTTCGTAGTATTGTTTTCATAGCTATTCTAGGGAGTATATAGTGTTAAAATAGCTTTTTTTTTGTGCTTACTGACCATTTGTATATTTTTTTGTGATGCGTCTGCTGAAATTTTTTGTCTATTTATAAATTGGTTGCCTTATTAATTATTTAATCATGAATTCTTAAGTTTTAGATCCAAATCAATGTTTTGCAAATATTTTTCTCAATCTTTTACTTTTCTTAAAGGTTTCCTTTGAAAAGTAAAAGTTTTTAATTTTGTGAACTCTGATTTTTGTAGCTTTCCTTTTCTGTTTCATACTTTAATAGCTAAGAAATCTCTACATGCTTCAAAGTCACAAAGATTTTCTGCCATGTTTTCTTCTAGAAGTTGACACTTTTAGCATTTTTTTTTTTGAAGTCTGATCCTTCGGGTTAATTTTTGTTTGTGATATTAGTTATGGATTAAACTTCCTTTTTTTCCCTCATGTACATAGTCAGTTGTTCAGAGTCACTTGTTGAATAGACTATTCTTCCCCATGTTGTATTATATAGGCACCTTTGTTTAAAAAAATCAGTTGAGCATTTATATGTGTATCTTTCTGGATGCTTTATTCTCTTCCACTGAGTCTAAGATCTATACATTAGTCTATTAATATCACACTGGCTTAATTTTTATAGTTTTTAGCGAGTGTTAAAATCGGGTGGTGTGAGTCCTTCAAAATTGGTCTTTTATTTTTAATTATATGGCACTTCTAGGTGTATTGCATTTCCTGTGTATTTTAGAAACAGTGTTGTAAGTTTACAAAAATCAGTTTGGGGAGAATTTTTTTTGGTAGGTTCCTGTACATGTACACAGAATCTCTCTCCATTATTTAGGTCTTCTTTATTGTCCTCTTTTTTTTTTTTAAGGATTTTTTTTTTTAGATATTTATTTATTTATGCATATAAGAGCTGGGGTACAGGCCAGAGGTGTAGGGGGTGAGAGGATTCACCAGAGACAGAGTGGGGAATAGAACAGGCAGATTGACCAAAGTAAACTGCTAAGGGGAGCAGCAGGCGAATCAGGAGAGGTCTGCTGCGCAAGTGGGTAGCTCCTTGGCAGGCCGGGGATTAAACTCATACTGCAGAGGCTGCGGATAGCTTCATAGGTTGTGTCTTAACCCATTGTGCCACCAGGGAGGCCCCTATTGTCTCTTAATAATATTTTGTAGTTTCAAAGTATGCACATGTAAAACATCTGTTGTTAAATTTATTCCCAAGTATTTTTTAGGCTGTTATGGAAGTAGGTTTTATTTACTTATTTATTTATTAAAAGATTTATTTATTTATTAAAAGATTTATTTATTTATACAAGAACCGGTGTACAGGCCAGATGCGTTAGACTTTCCAATATATATCTCTTTTATTTCTTTGTCTTAAACTTTTTTACTACTGAGTGCTTGATATGGATAAAAGGGATGAGAACATACATCCTTGCATTGTTCCCTGGCTTAGGTAGAAAGCATTCAATTTTTAACCATTAAGTGTGCAATATTAGTTGTTCATTTAAATGCCCTTTTTGACATTGAGGAAGTTCCTTTCAATTTCTAATTTGCTGAGTTACTTAGTGAATTGGTATTCAATTTTGCTTTTTCTCTATCTATTGCGATAATATCAGTTTTCTCCATCATCTCAGTATGATTGATTATGTTGATTTTTTTCAAGTTTTCTGTAACTTCCACTTGGTCACGAAATATTCTTTTTCTAATGGTATTTGACTTGCTAATATTTGTAGCAAGATATTTGTAGTTTTGATTTTTTTTTTTAAATGATGTCCCATCCAAATTTTGATATCAGGGCAAGATTTATTTCATAAAATGAATTGGAAAGTATTCTTCATTTCTCTCTTCTGAAGGAATTTCTATAGAATTTGTATTATTTCTTCCATAGATGTATGATAAAGTCACCTGGGCCTTGAGTTTCTCTGGGGGGGGAGGTAATTATGAAATTCATCTTCTTTAATTAATATAGTGCTATTTAAGTTTCCTGTTTCTTAAATCTTAAATTTTTTTAATATTTATTTTTCTTTTTTTTTTAAAGATGATTTATTATTTATACAAGCACTGGGTACAGTCAGAAGCACGGAAGGGTGAGAGAATTCACCAGAGCCAGAGTGGGGAACAGAACAGGCAGATGGACCGAAATACACTGCTGAGGGGAGCAGTGGGCGTGGCAGGAGAGGTCTGCGCGCCATGTGGGACCCTCGCCAGTGGCTGGGGATCGAACCGGCACTGCAGAGGCTGTGGGCAGCGGGCAGCTTCACAGCCCAGCGCTCAACCGCCTCGCCACCAGGGGAGGCCCTTAAATCTTTTTTTTTTTAAGATTAATTTATTCATGCATACAAGAACCGAAGTACAGTCCAGATGTGTGGGAGGGTGAGAGGATTCATCCGAGACAGAGCGGGGAGCAGAACAGGCAGATCTGCTGAAATACTCTGCTGAGGGGAGCAGCGGGCAAGACAGGCGAGGTCTGCCGCGCCATGTGGGATTCTTGCCAGCTGGCAGGGATCAAACCCACGCTGCAGAGGCTGTGGACAGCTTCACAGCACTGTGCTCAACCACCTGTGCCACCAGGGGAGGCCTCTTAAATCTTTTTTTAAAGATTTATTTTTATTTATTTATGCATACAAGAACTGGGGTGTTAGGCCAGAGTTGGCAGGAGTGAGAGTATTCACTAGAGACAGAGTGGGGAGAACAGGCAGATCGACTGAAATACACTGCTGAGGGCAGGAACTGGCAAAACAGGAGAGATCTGCTGAGCCATGTGGGTTAGCTCCCTGGCCGGGGATCGAACTCATGGTGCAGTGGCTGGCAATAGCTTAATAGGGGTGACTTTAACCCCTTCCACCACTAGGGAGGCCCCCAGATTCTGTTTCTATTGGCTGCTTCCTTTCCATTTTTTTATCCTGTAACTTTTAGTTTAAAACTAGGCATAAATTATTATTGTGCAACTTTGAAATCTATTTTGTCTTCTGTCTGCACGAGGTTTTTTTTTTGTTTGTTTGTTTGTTTTCTGCTGCTTACCATAGTTAGATTAGCCTGCTCACAGGAGTCAAGGCAGCCTCAGTAGTTTGGTTGTTGGCCAAGGGTTTAGACAATTTATATTCATATTTGCAGTCTTAAATACTTAGTGGTTCACCTACTCAGTAGGTTTGCCTTTGGATTTCTAGTTGTTTTCCATTCTCAAGTCTGACTTCTTATACCTCAAATCAGTAAGGCATCTGATATCAGAAGCTCGAATTGTTGGAGGAAAACTTTCAGTCAGAGGCACAAGAAATGCCCATGTCTCACTAAGAACAGTTCTGTCTTATATAGATTGACAACCCCACCTTAGTTTTTCCTTGCCCTTTTGTCTGGATTTTGTAGAGCCTCCCATATACTTGTGTAGTGTACTACTCAGCTAGGAATTTAGGTTTATGCTCACATTTTGGATCTCAGATTTTCTGTGGCTTTCCTATTTCTAAAATTTCCTTTTTAAATTTCTAGGCTGCTATTACTTTATACCAAGTTTGGAATTAGGCACTGATTCTGTTGTCGAATTAGATTCAGAAAATAAATACGATGTTTTCCCCAACATTTTTTCTACATTTAATTTCATTGGGACTTTGAATTCATTGCCCTCATTTTTCCCCCTCAAAGGTTTTCACCATGTAGAAAGATGAAAAGTAATTAAAATGAACCCCTGTAGAGCACTATCAGTTTGGCTTCTCCATAAATCAACTTTTTACTCGGAGGTAATTTGTTAGTTTTCAAAAGCAATGTTTTCTTTTTCTTAAAAATAGTTTTATTTGAAAGTAACAAATTTGTTAAGTTTTTATTGGAGACGTATTGGGGCTTATGTCAAAATATTGACCATCTGTTTTCAGGGAAAAAGGAGAAACCAAAGAAGTTCACTAAACAACCGAAAAAACAGATGTCTTCACCCTGTGGTCAAAAAAAAGAGAAGGCATTGGAAAAGGTAAGGTAACTCTGAATTATCCAGTACTGTTCTGTTGTTCATACCAAGAAATACATAAGCAAGTATAGCTAGGAGAAATCTGGAAATGAAAGTAACATATCATAATGGAACACTAGCAGTGTAAAAATGGATAATATATTTACAGGTGAGAAAAGGAAAGTTCAGAGCTATGTAAACTGAAATAATTTGTTTAGATAAAGGAAATATATGAACTTCCTTGTATGTGCAGAAAATGTCTCTGGCAAGCTAGACAAGAAATTAATATTGGTTGTACCTAAGGAAGAAAACTGAGTGGGGCACAGAGGTTTTTTACTATGGGTGCTGTTTGTTCCTTTTCAATTTTGAGCTATTATTCAAAAAATAAAGAGACTTTAAAATAAGATAGGTTTTTAAATGTTTAAATCAATGCAATTTTTATTACCTTTCAAAATAATTATTTCCCCATGCTTTCAAAGGAAGGGATAAAAAACCAGGTAAGAATAAGAGAACAATAAAAACCACAGTTGACTTAAAGAAAGACCAGAGATTTCAAAAATGTGTAAAAAGTTAGAGTTGAAACAAGTTCCACATAATTGCACTGGATAAGTTGTCCTTTCTTCTTCATATTAAGTATCACAAATGGGCTAATTCTAAAAGATTACATGAGCTGGGACTTCCACATTAGACATGAAGTTGGGCTCAAATTCTAGGTCTGTATCTCTTTGGACAAATTTTTTAACATTTTTGAGCTAGTTTTACCATAAATTTACCATAAATAGCACCTGTCTCACATGATTATTAAAAAGCTTAAATGAAATACTTGTATTGCTCTTGGTACAGTATCTTGCACTAAAATTTAAATCCTTTATTATTAACTATGACACTAAGAGTAAATATGTTCTAATTGGGCCGTAATGTTTTCTACTTTTTTTTAGTCAACTTCTAGAGATGTGTCTCCTTTCGTGTGAGTATTGCTCTTTAATCTGGTCTGATGTCTAGTCTTAAGAATAGACATTCAGCTTCAATGCTGAATTTTATTTAATTTTTTTAATAGTGTGAGTATGCAGAAAAATAAGTGGGATGCCACAAGATCATTGAGATTCAATCAGGATGCACAAAGGGAAGATGGTAAGCTTTTTTATTTGGATAATATACAAATTAAATATAATAACAAGGATAGGATTTTTTCATTTTATGTACTATGCTGACCAACTTTAAAGGTCCAGCTGGAATCAGACCCAGAATTAGCACATTCCCTTATATATCAGTTTCATTACTAGATAATCCCAATAAATAATATATTGTTTTATGCACCCGTGGTTTTGAGGTCTCTCAGGCTGACTTTGATTTATTTCACTTTAAAGATGACTGAATATGTTTTAGGCTTGGTTTACAGTCCGCAAAATAGCACCATTATTGACATATGAACCATTTGGCCACTTGCACCCTAAAGTTCTCAAACAATATGGAGGTAAAGTAATATCCAGTGATATTTTCATAAACTCTTTTTTTTATTTTTTAAAGATTTATTTATTTATTTATACAAGCGCTGGGTACAGTCAGAAGCACGGGAGGGTGAGAGAATTCACCAGAGCCAGAGTGGGGAGCAGAGCAGGCAGAAGGACCGAAGCGCACTGCTGAGGGGAGCAGCGGGCGGCAGGAGAGGTCTGCGCGGCATGTGGGACTCTCCTTCGGTGGCCGGGGAGCAGCCGGGGATCGAACCGGCGCCTCAGAGGCCGCAGGCAGCTTCGCAACCCAGCGCTCAACCGCTGCGCCACCGGGGAGGCCCCTATTTTCATAAACTCTTGATTATTGCAGTCTTCTTTGAGAAATAAAAGTTATAAATCACCCTCATTAAAAAAAAGTAAGTTTTGTTGTTTTTTTTTACCTTCAGACCAGCGACGGATGTCTGAAATTACAGGACACCTAATAAAGATGAGATTAGGTGATCTAGACCGGGTCAAGTCAAAGGAAGCAAAAGAAGTAAGAATTATGTACAGTATATTTTTGTTGCTTAAATATGCCTTCCTACTTCATTTTCATCGTGAGGAATATAAAAATGTTTTAAACAGAATTTTAAATGTATAATTTAAATAGTTTTATATTGTGTACCAGTTAGTCAGTTCATTCCTATAAAAGTTCCCCACCATCTCATATTACCCATGGTCAATAGGTTGTCTGTAACATACAGAATAAAGTACAGCATCACCAAAAGACTCATGTCACACCAAGAGTAGATTAATGCTCACTACCTAGAGAATGGCTTTCTGAAGATCACTGATTTTAATCAACTTTTCATGCAGTGCTTACATATATCTCTAAAATAAAATGTCATCTTGTAGATTCTTAGTTGTAACATTATATAATATCATTAGTGTTGATATTATGTAGATGTAATAACTCTTGCCCTAAGTTCTTCTATCTAAAAATGTATCTCCCTATAAAATTTCTAAAAGAAAACATGTAAAAAAAATTTTGTGATGTTAGGTCAGGCAACTATTTCTTAACTATGTCATCAAAAGCATGATCCGTAAAAGAAAACAACAACTAGTTAGACTTTATCAAAATTTTAAAATTCTTTTTGAAATACACTGTCAAGACAATGAAAAGATAAACCATAAACTATGAGAAAATATGTGTAAAACACTTAAATAGTAAAGACTTTGTATCCAGAACATATAAAGAACTCTTAAAATTCAATAATAAAATAAGCAATCCAATAAAAATAAATGGGCAGAAGATTAGCCAGACATTTCATTGAAAGAAGGGATATATCAATAGATGTCAAATAATAAGCAAATGAAAAGATGCAACATCATTAGTTTTAGGGAAATGTAAATTAAAACCTGAGTGAGATACCACAATACACCAATAGGAAGATCTTGAAAAATTGCTGCAAGAATGCGTGTGGAGCAACTTTTTTGATTGCTGAGTAATTATCCATTGTGTATATATACCACATCTTCTTGATCCAGTCATCTATTTTTGGGCATTTGGGTTGTTTCCATAGCTTAGCTATTGTAAATAGTGCTGCTATAAATATAGGGGTGCAGGTGCCCTTTTGAATTAAAGTTTCTGTGTCCTTTGGGTAAATACCTAGGAGTGGAATTGCTGGATCATATGGAAGCTCTATTCATGCAATTTGCAGCAACATGGATGGAGCTGGAAGGGATCATGCTCAGTGAAATAAGCCAAAAAGAAAAAGAAAAATCCTGGATGGTCTCACTTATAGCAGGAATTTAGAAAACCTAAATAAGGGACTAGGAAAAAGACTAATTATAATAAAGAAAAAATCAAAATCAACAAGCAACTATAAACCAGAGACACACTAACGGGTGAGAAAGCAGGGGAGAAGAGGGATTAGGGTCAAAATAAGGGGGGAGCAATTGTGTGGCGACTATAACCAAAATGAAAATGCATACATTGTGAAAAAATGAAAAATGATGTAAGACTTATATAAAATAAATTAAACATAAAAAAAAAAAGAATGCAGAGCAACTATAACTCATAACTAGTAGAGATGCAAAATGGAATGGCCACTTTGGTAGTATCTTAAATATTCTTTTACACTACACATCAATTCCTACATGTTTATAGTAGCTTTATTCTGAATCACAAGAAACAACCCAAATATTCTTCACGTGACAAATGAGAAAAATTATGGCACATATAAAAAGGAACAAGTTACTTATACATGTAGCAATATAGATGAAGCTCCTGTACATTATGCTAAGTGAAAGCCAAATTCAAAAGGATCTATGTAATTCTATTTATATAATGTTCTGGAAAATGAAAAACTTAGGGATGTAAAACAGATCACTAGTAGCCAGCAATTGATAATGGCAAATTTTCAATTTAAAAGAGGCAGAAGGGGATGAGGCACAGAAAATTTTCTTTGGGTGGTAGAACTGTTCTGTGTTAACATAAACACATGCATTTGTCAAAACTTGAATTGTACTCTAGAAAAGCATCAACTTTACATTAATGAATAATGTAAAATTACACATGTAAATTATAACTCAAAGAGCCTAAATTTTAGAACTCACAAATAAAATTGCTTCTGCGTTAAAATGTGTGCCATTTTAATAAAGCAGAGCTTTTGTTGATTTCTTAAAGATAATTTAATTGTGCTCCTTTCTCTGCAGTTTGCAGGAGGTATTTACTCCAGGCTAGAAGCACAAATCAAGGCCTCAGTGCCAGTCAGTGCACGGCAAACCAACTCAGAGAAAAACACAAGGTAAATCAGCATAAATGAGCTTAGAAAGCTGTGGGGTGACCTTTTTTTTTGGGGGGGGGGCACCTTTTTTTTTTTTTAGAGATCTATTTATGCATACAAGAACTGGAGTGTTGGCAATATGTGCAGGGTGGGGAGGTGCAGGGGTAAGAGGACTCACCAGAGATAGAATGATGAGCAGAACAGGCAGATTTAATACACTGCTAAGGGGATCAAACTCATGCTGCAGTGGCTGGTGATAGCTTTATAGTACTTGATAGCTCTGTAACCCCTGTGCCACCAGGGAGGCCCATGAACACAAAGTTTAGTGAAAGTATAGGGCCTCCCTGGTGGCCTAGGGGTTAAGTCTTAGCACTGTGACTGCTATGGCTGAGTTCAATCCCCAGCCAGGGAGCTAACTCACATATGGCACAGCAGTCCTCTCCTGTCTTGCCCACTGCTTCCCTTAGCAACTGTATTAAAACTGCCTGCTCTGCACTTTGTCTCTGGTGAATCCTCTCACCCACCCTCCCACCCACCATGCACCTCTGGCCTACACCCCAGTCCTTATATTCTAAATTAAATAAAATTTTTTTTAAAATGTATAGTTTATTAAGTTTTCTGTTTGAATCACCTCTGTTGCGTCCCCTGCTGATAAAAATATAAGCTATAGTGCTGTGAATTAGCAGAATTTTAATACTGTCTATAGGTTATATATCATTTATATAAATCATTGAGGTCTTTTCTTTGTTTTACTTTATTCTGTTAATAAAATCTAATCTGTGGGTTCTGTGTTATTTTACTTCACAATTTTCTTATAAAGATGAACAATAACTGAGATTTGGTCATTAGTACTCCAGATCTAAATGCCTTATCTGCAATTCTGAAATCCAAGAATCTTAGAAAGCCAGAAGATTTTTTTCATACATAAGTGGTAAATAAAACCTAACTGTGCTACAATGATGCTATTTATAATTTTTATTTATCCCATTTGATGTAAACATTCATTTCACTGAAGAAACATTCATATATTCAATTATGGGACATTTCTGCTAATGTATATATGCACATATGCCATATTATCTCCCAAAAATCAAAGAACACTGAATACCAAAATACTAATCATTTCAGGGGTTTAAAAAGTGGATTATGGAATTACACAAAGTTTTATTAAACCTTGCTCTGTCAAGCCAACATTATCTAAAATAGCAGCAACTGACTTTCTTTTCTGTTTAAAAAATCTAGGTCTAAAAATCGTTTTGGTCAAGGGCGTCCTGTATAAAGCACCTTCAGATATAACTGAAAAGACAGAAGACACACCTCTAGATGTCTGAAATTGCTCACTTCTTGAAGATCTTCAGACTGATGACTTTAAAATGTGTTATTTATTAATCATTCATGCAAACCACATAAATGCTAAGGGTTATATGGTTAGTTCTTATGAAATCTAATTGTAAATATGAAACTTCTTAACTCTGATTTTCCTTAGTGTGATCTAGACTGTGTAGAAAATTAGTATTTATAAAATTGCATAGTTAAGGGATTCCTAATATTTGTTATCCTTTATTTATTTATTTGAAAGAGAAGAGACCCAAATTCTCAAGTAGCTAAGCTATTTTTAAAGCCTTAGGGGAGGAGAGCTGGTAGTGCTGCCATGCATGTGCACTGACTGTGGTATGTCTTTTGGGCTGTAAATCTTGGGATACCATTGAGGACTACAGTTTTTGTGATAAAATTTCCAGTGATGCTAATATTAAGTTTGCATGAATACTAAGGAGTGACAGACCTCAAGACTGCATTAAATAAAGTTTCAAGGTGAGGTATTACCTGTGTTGGGTAGAAGAGTTCGTTTTTTTCAGCATTATTCCATGGAAAGCACAATGTTAATCCAATCGTTTTTTTTTCTTTTGGTTTTTAATGCTTATCTGTTGGTCATCTAAAGTGGCATTTCTAATTATTACCTCTTTCATCTATGAAGCCAGTGTCATTCTGAATTTCTTAAAATAACTGTTGAAAGTTTTGGCATAGTAAATCATTTCAGTTGTGTGACACCCCAACTCTGCCGTTCTCGGGGCTCTGAATCCCAACCATATTTTTGTAGCCCTTTAAAGCAGTTATTACTAACCAAGCAGAAAGAGTGCTCAGGAAAAATTTGTTTCACACAGAAGCATATGAGAAGCTACGTTTAGAAATTACATGTAGCATAAGTCTCTGAAAAACTTTAAGATGCACTGTTTGTATTTTTAGTCTTCATTTGCCTTATAGTTGAAATTCTTTAAATTTTTTAGAGGACAGGCTTTGATAATATGTAACAGAAAGGCAGTTTCTGTTGAAATGCTGAAGTGTTACTTTCAGTCTACACTGAATGTAACAAATAATTTTTAGTGAGTGTTTCAGTTGATAAATGAAATTAGATATTTGATATTATATGACTTTGCCATGGTTTTTGAACTTGTTTGGGAATTTTGTTCCATTTTATGCATTTTTCCAAGTTGTTTGATATTTTTGAAGTGGATTATAAGACTTTTTATTTTAAAAGAAATTGTTTTGCAGCATATTATCTACCTGTTAAATACCAGAGTTTTGTTGTAGTTTATTATATTATTCTCTAATTAAAAAGATTTAGGTATGTACATGTATTTAGTGTTGTGATGGTCACAGGTTAGAAAAAGAAAATACACTAATACACTTTCGGGCCTCCCCTGGTGGCGCAGCGGTTGAGTGCTGGGCTGCAAGGCTGCCCGCAGCCTCTGCAGCACTGGTTCGTTCCCTGGCCACCAGCGAGGGTCCCACCAAAAAAAAAAAAAAAAAAAAAAAAAAACACTTTCTTCATTTTTAACTGATGACAGCAAAGCAAATTACTTCTCCTCTGGGGGGTGGACTGTACCACTGATTTGATTTTTATAAACAATTTAATTATCTTCAGAATGTGCTTTTTTATTATGTCAATTTTTGTTTATAATACATAGCACAGTTACCACAAACATTTAAATCAAACTCTATGGCATTTCTTTTACCAAGTACTTTTTTAAAATTTATTTACTTATGCATACAAGAACTGGGTACAGGCTAGAGATGCAGGAGTAAGAAGATTCACCAGAGACAGTGGGGAACAGAACAGGCAGACTCACTGAAATACACTGCTGAGGGGAGCAGCAGGCAAGACAAGAGAGGTCTGCTGTGCCATGTGGGTAGCTCCCTGGCTGGGGATCAAACTCATGCTGCAGAGGCTGCAGATTGCTTCACAGTGCTGTGCTTAACCCCTTCCGCCACCAGGAGGCCCACTTTTGCCAAATACTTTTGAGATTTTACCTTACATTAATTTTACATTCACATTTCTTAAATTGAAATAAACATTAATGACAAAAGTTGTTTTTGAAAAGTCCCTTGATCTGAGTCATTACATCTTCTCAGATATGGTCTGGATGAGCTCTATATCACTCGTTTTCATAGAAAATTAGCTTTTTCACAAGGTAAACTTTGTAAATTTTAAGATTCCTTCAAGTGAGGCTATCCTGATAAAGATTGAACAGAACATTTAAAGGATAAAATATTCTATCACCACCAGATAAAAGGTTATCTGGTGATAGGGTTGATTCTACACCATTGCATCATTTGTTATTTTTCTTTAGAAGGCACACCCATGTATTATATGATGTGCTAAAAGCTTTGGAAACAAAGCCTGAATCGCTAACATGCTAATCTTTCAAGAGCAAAAAGAAGCACCTTTCATTTCCATAGGTCTGTAATCAACCTTCAACTATTCACTGAGCAACTATTATAAATCTCACCTTTCACACCTCTCAGTTATAAGGAACTAGGTAGCCTACCTCTAATAGGCTGTCTCTCCCAGTTTTATTTGAAGGTGATTATTTGAGAAAAATAATATAGGGATGATAGTCCCACTCTTAGCAAATTGTTGGGTGGTGGGGGAGATTTGTAGATCTAAAACTATTAGCACAGTACTTTATGGCTAATAATAATAAGTCTGCCATAATATTAACTGTTATTGTTTCATTGTTATTTTAATTGTTGAAAGTTTTGTTATCCCTCTTCCTGTTACTGAGACTGGTGTATGTTTGCATTTAGTGCATGAAAGAAACAAGGCACCTAATACTTTGGTAGTGGTTATAGTTCATTTTCTACTTTTTAAAAAAAAAGATTTATTTATACATACGAGAACTGGGGTACAGGCCAGAGGTGTGGGGGTGAAAGGATTCACCAGAGACAGTAGGGAACAGAACAGGCGCATTGACTGAAATACACTGCTGAGGGGAGCAGCAGGTGAGTCAGGAGAAGTTTGCTGTGTCATGTGGGCCACCTCGCTGGCTGGGGATCGAACTTGTATTGCAGTGGCTGCGGATTGCTCCATGGTGCTGATGCTTTAACCCCTTGCACCACCAGGGAGTCCCCCATTTTCTACTGTATTAACCTGTGCTGTTTTCAGACAAGTTTACTGAGTGAAGGCTAGAATATAGTCTTAATAGCAGCTCTCATTCCAAGATTTTTCTTTGAGAAAATATACCTAGCTTGGCTCTTAATATTTGTCAGTGACATGACCAGTTCTTATAAAAACTAGAAGCATTTTGAAAGAAATTAAAGAAGATTCATCCCTTGATTTCAAATGCTTTTTTTAAAGATTTATTTATTTATGCATACAAGAACTGGGGTACAGGCCAGAGGTGTGGGAGGTGAGAAGATTCACCTGAGGAACAGAACAGGCAGATGGACTGAACTACACTGCTGAGGGGAGCAGCGGGTGAGTCAGGAGAGATCTGCTGCACCATGTGGGTAGCTCCCTGGCTGGGGGTCGAAATCATGCTGCAGTGGCTGTGATTAGCTTCACAGGTTGCATCTTAACCCCTTGTGCCACCAGGGAGACCCTGATTTCAAATGTTAACTGCAAAGCTACAGTAGTCAAAACAATGTAGTACTAGCATAAAGACAGACAGAGCAATGGAACAGAATGGAGTTCAGGAATAAGCTCATATATTTATGACCACGTAATTTTCAGTAACAGTACCAGGACTGTGCAGTGGGGAAAGATAGGTTTTTCCGCAAATAATCCTGAGACAATTGAATAGATAGCCTCATACAAAAGAATGAAGTTAGACCCTCACCTCATACCTTGCACAGAAAGAAAAAAAATATTGACCCAAAACAGATCAAAGATCAAGTGTTTCTTTATAGATCCTACATGTTACTGAACTCAAGGGATTCATCACTTGGAAGTGCCTCAAATAGACCAGACACAAAATTTGTCATAGGAAGGATAGTTTCCTTTCTGTGGGTAATAGCAAAAAGGGTTAAGGTCCCACAGACATTCTCCCTGAATAGGAGAAAGGTTTCTTTTTTTCTTTTTTTAAGGGTTTTTGAAAAGGGAGGAAAAGAGTGGGACAAAGTCTGGGTGGCACCGTTCATCTCTGCGGGTATCTCATACTTCCACATGTGTGGCAGGTTCAGAAAAATTGTTCAACTCCTCCCACAGGTGGAGATTTTAGTATGTTAATGAGGCTGGTATGAATTTTAGGTTATAAGGAAACAAACTGTTCATCCTCTGGATTCTTTCTGGTGCAATGGACCATTCACCAAAGAGCAGTAGTTAGAACCTGGTATCAGAATAAGATAGTTTTTACCTATATATTGTTACCTTTGAGTAATAAAATGTGGTGACATTTGATTAGACACTAATGTCCTTGAGTAAATCAGATAAGAAATCTACCTGACCTAAAAGGACCAGTTTTAACAAACTATTGCTTTCAGTATATCAAGCAAGGATTCTGAATCTCCTCAGAGTTTTGCAATTAGAAGGTTTAACTCTTTGCTCTCCTATATGTTGAGATCTGGAACTGTCTCAGCCATTTGCTTCCCAGTTCTCTAAGATCCTTGTTTGACAATACATATAAAGCACATGGTATTTGTCTTTGTCTTATTCCACACTTGATCTTAGCCAAAAGGCAATTTTGTCTTATTCCATTTAGCATAATGTGCACAAGATCTATCCAGGCTGTTGTAAATGCTGAGATTTTTATTCTTTATTACAGCTGAATAATATTCCAGTTTCTGTGTATACACACATACCATTTATGAAATGATGTAAAAAGTGTGCGTTTTGAAGAAACATTGAGCTATGTTATCTCATTTCAAAAATGGCAACATTTACTAGGACCTATTTTTAAAAAATGTACTGGTTTCTCAATAAGCTTCTCTTTTCAGGTTATAATACAACCAGATACTGGATATCCAAGATGTTTTTCCAGGAGGGAAAACATTATAGCTTCTTATGGAAGAAATCAGTTCTCCGACATGTAGAACCAGCTCTCTAGATTTAGCTTGAACTCCTTGGGCTTCTATCCACCACTTTCAAGAAGTCTCACAAATTACAGAAATGTGACCCCTTGTCCAATTAGGTTATATATTTTTGTGAGGTTTCAATCATCGCATCAACCAAACTGAGACAAGTCAGCAACTTTTCTTATGTGTGAAACAGGTGGCTTTTTCAGGCTTTTCTGTCTGAGAGCGCTTCTCTCTTGCAAAACCTGTGGAATATTAAAAAAGCATAACATTATTCAACTCAACATGCTTGAATATAATTTTTATCCAATTTCCTCCTCAAAGAAAAAGTATCAACTTTAAATACTGTTTGAGACGCCATTGAGCACTCAGGTGTTGAATGCCGCTGGATGAAACACTGTTGTTGGAGTGTCACAGGAATTGTCATGCTGTAATGGAATTTCTTATTCAGAGTGCCTGGAGACATCTTCTGAAATTTTCTGAGACATGATGAGCCTTGAGAAGGCAGGATCATGTAGCAGTAAAAGCCATCACCGCTCCGCAGAGTTTCCCAGGAACGTGGGTTTATAAGCCCGTGCCCGGGTTTTTGGGAGTCAGTGGGGCATGCGCAGGCAAATTTCCCGGTAGAAATGAAGTGCGCGTGCGCCATGGATGCCCGGCGTCGGCGTGGTACTCTTGGAGTGGGCATCGGCATGTCCCTGTGCCCCTCCTGGTGGAGCTGGTGAATCAATCTGGCAGCTTTACAGACTCCGGGGAGGAAAGCTGGTATGTTCATTTTTACAAAAGGAATTTTAACATCTTTTTATTTTTTTGAATCGTTTTCTCCAAATACAAATATGTTAGCTAATTACTGTGTGACACCTACTAATTTATGGTCAGCTACTAGAAAAATTGACCAAGGACTGGGAAACAAAAAGCTCACAAAAAAGCATTAAAAATAGACTTAGGGTCCCCGCGATGTCACAGCGGGTTGAGCGCAGCTCTGTGAAGCTGTCTGCAGCCTCTGCAGCGCGGGTTCATTCCCGGCCTGCCAGGGAGATAGCCACATGGCGTGGCAGACCTCTTCTGTCTCGCCCGCTGCTCCCCTCAGCAGTGTAGTTTGGTCCTTCTGCCTGTTCTGCTCCCTGCTCTGTCTCCGGTGAATTCTCTCACCCTCCTGTGCCTCTGGCTTGTACCCCAGTGTTTGTATAAATAAATAAATCTTTTTAAAAAATAGACTTAAACATTATATATGTTTAAGACAAAAAGATTTTTCGTATCAGTTGTAATAAGAGAATGCAAATGCATACAAGAACTGGGGTACAGACCGGAGGTGTGGGGGTGAGAGGATTCACCAGAGACAGAGTAGGGAACAGAACAGGCAGATTGACTGAAATACACTGCTGAGGGGAGCAGCGGGTGAGTCAGGAGAGGTCTGCTGCACCATGTGGGTAGCTCCCTGGCCAGGGTTTGAACTCATGTTGCAGTGGCTGCGGATAGCTTCATAGGCTGCGTCCCAACCCCTTGCACCACCAGGGAGGCCCTATCTGGGTTTTGACATGCTTTCTTCAAAACAATTATTTCTAGCTTTTTTTTTTTGAGAATTTTTTTATTTATACAAGAACCAGGGTATAGGCCAGATGTGCGGGAGGGTGAGAGGATTCCCAATAGACGGAGTGGGGAAACAGAACAGGCAGACTAATGAAATACACTGCTGACGGGAGCAGAAGGCGAGACAGGAGAGGTCCGCCTCCTTGTGTGGGCATCTCCGCTGCTGGCGGGGATCGAACTGGCACTGCAGAGGCTGCAGACAGCTTCACAGCGCCGCACTTAACCACCTGCACCACCATGGAGGGCTATTTTTAGCTTTTGAGGTAAAGTGAGAGGTGTATGATTCTTCCTTTCACTTGAAACTATTGTAGGGTTATTAATTGACCTCATCTCTCAAGGAGCCCAAGGAGAGGGAGAAAGGTGGGAAGCCACCAGTAGGTGGAGCACTCAGAACACACACAACATTTAAGTTAATCCTATGTGGGTATAGCCATGGTGCCCCCAAACCATTATAATAGTAACATCAAAGATCTCTGATCACAGATACCACAGCAGACATAATAATATTGAAAAGTTTGGAGTATTTCAAGAATTACCACATATGACACAGGTACAAAGTGAGCTATACTGATGGCAAAATGGTGCCAATGGAATTACTAGAATAGGATTGTATGATCCTTTCTTGTTTTCACGTAAATTCTGGAAAGATACACAAGAAACTACTAATCATGTTTTCCTATGGGATGGAAGGAAAGACTAAAGTAGGGTAAGAAGCTTCTCAGTGTGTACCTCATATTTCTTTTGGAACCATTTAAATTTATCCTTTTAAAAAAATAAAGCAATAACTTTTTCAAATTCAAAAATGTGCAACATAAAAAATAAAAATCTCCCATAATTTCACCTTTTTAAAAAAATATTTATGTATACAAGAACTGAGGTACAGGCCAGAGGTGTGGGGGTGAGAGGATTGACAGGAGACAGAGTGGGGAACAGCACAGGCAGACTGACTGAAGTACACTGCTGAGGGGAGCAGCGGGCGGGCCAGGAGAGGTCTGCTGCACCATGTGGGTAGCTCCCTGGCCAGGGATCGAATTCATGCTGCAGAGGCTGCAGATAGCTTCACAGGTTGTGTCTTAACCCCTTGCACCACCAGGAAGGCCCATTTCACCTTCCTAAGGTAACTACTATTAATAGTAGATACATGTTCTCCCACCATCTTTCTTGGTTTAGTCTTAAAAGTATTTTTTTTAAGATTTTATTTATTTTTTCATAGAAGAACTGGGGTGTAGGCCAGGGTCGAGGGAGATGAGAGGATTCACCAGTGACAGAGGGGGGAGCAGAAGAGGCAGATCTACTGAAATACACTGCTGAGGGGAGCAGCGGGTGAGACAGGAGAGGTCTGCTGCACCATGTGGGTCACATCCCTGGCCAGGGATCAAACTCAGGCTATAGTGGTGATTACTCTGAGACTTAACCCCTGGAGGCCCATATCAGTTCTATGATATTTCTGTTATAGCAGCCCATGGACTAAGACAGCTGAGATCACTTGTTTGGGACTGAATTTTCCAAGATGACCTTATTCACATTTAGTGTCTTTTTCACATTTAGGTCTACCCTCTGGTTGGAAGGTTAGACTTCTTACCTGGTGCCTCAGGGCCCCTAGAGTTAGTGCAAGGGCTGCAAGTCTTTTGAGGTCTAGGGCTGAATCAGCAGTGCATTTCTTCTGTTAACTTTCTATTAGTGAAAGCAAGTCACTAGCCACCTCAGATTCAAAGGCAGAGGAAATGACCCCCTCTGGGTGGAGGTGTGGCTTGTGTAGACAGGAATGGGAGAAATTGTTGGCGGTCTCCTCGCACATAATCTATCAGGGTAGGAAGTGTGGGTGCTGCAAATTTTTTTATTCAAATTCTAGTTGAGGTAACCTTGCAAGGGAAAGAAATAGTTTTTAAAGAATTTTGTACTTGAGAGGAAGGAAGCTGGTGGTGACTGGACATCTAAGAGGAGTGAGGAGAGAGGGAAATGGTTTACTATTGTTATTTCTCTTGAAACAGAGAGAAGGGTGAAAGTGAGTGTTCCTTATTTGAATACTTACCGAGGGGATGAAATTGAACCTCTGCAGATGTTCTTCGTATGCTGGTGTGCAAGCCGTAGAGAACGGGCCTTCCTCTCTCACTGTCCACCTTGGCAGAAGCAACAGGGGGTGGAGGGAAGGAGTCCAAAGTCTCATGGATAGCCTTTTCCCACCTAAGTCTCCAGTGCCTCTGTAAAGAAGGGTGCAAAGGGTTTACTGAAAACTTGGGGATAACTAGAAGGAGTTACAACATGGTGGGTGAAAAGTCGATGCAGGGGCCAGGAATGAGGAAGCCCACATAGAAAAAGACAAGATGACCCTGACACCAGGACCACTGATACCAACAACCCAAAACTGAAGCCATAAACAGGAGAAAAACAACTCGGCTCCATGAAAAACAATTTTGTTCCACCTAAACCTGTTTCCCCCGCTGCCAACCCAGTTTTCCTGCCTAACCTCTCCTCAACCTATAAAAGGGACATCTCTCCTCACAATGGGCGCGGCTTCACGGACCCCCACCTTGGGTCCATGTGTCCGCCCAGGGCGCAATAAATTTTCCCTCCCTTTGGGAAATTTAGCCTGGCTCTCCTTTTCTTTACCGAGCCGAACCTTTCAGTGGGGAGGGGAGAATCGTAAATATGATGGTTCCCAAAATCCAAGGAAAAGAAAACAGTATGCCTTATGTTTGGGTCCTAGCCTTGCGCTCTTCTCTTGAAATCAATCCTTCACTCCCTTCCCTCAAAGAAAATGCTCTTTCTTCAGTCCTTCCCAGGGCACATCTTTACACACCCACACACAACCCTCTAGATGTCTATGTGTGGGTAAGAAATTGAACCCTCACACACAGCATGCCTGGCCCTCAACTATCATAGACTGATGGGTGCTGGAAAATTACTATCTTTTACCCTGTTATACCAGATTGAAATTTTTTTGAAAATTTATTTACTTATGCTGGGGTGTAGGCCAGAGGTTGTGTGGCGGCGGGGAGGTGAGAGGATTCACTAGGGACAGAGTGGGGAACAGAACAAGCAGATTGACTAAAATACACTGCTGAGGGGAGCAGCCGGGAACACAGGAGAGGCCTGCTGTGCCATATGGGTCAGCTCCCTGGCTGGGGATCGAACTCGTGCTGCAGAGGCTGTGGACTGCTTCATAGTGCTGACGCTTAACCCCTGGCGCCCTCCTCTTCCAATTTTAAGCATGGTGCCTGAATCTAGATGAAGGAAGGAGGTTCTTGAGCGAGTTGATGGGGATGGGGGCAGGGAATGAGTGTGGTTTCCTCTGGGGTTGTGTGTCACTTAATCTGTATGTGGAGAGTCAAGGCCATAGATCCATGGTGTCATGGCTTCCATAGTCGTGGATGCTATAATGCATCTGCAGGTCGTTGCATGTGACAGCTCTGCTTCACAGTTGCCTGAGAGATCTATGAAAGTATAACTCCAGAAGTTTCTCTGGAGCTTAACAGAGAAAAAACAAATAATTCTTTAGTCCTTCCATGTATCTCAGCACCTATGCTGCTATTCTGATCCAAGGAAGAGTGTGTGCAGCTGACTGCTGCAACAGGGCCCTTGGGGCCAAGTAAGCTGTCCAGAGTGGGGCTTTCTAATGAGCAGCCCAAAAGAGGGGTCCCAAGGGTCATTTTCATGAAAATTGAAAGACATTGGAAAATTTTCATAATAAAAATGTTAAATTTAACAAAATATATACAGTAGTTCCAAATTTTAAAAAATTTAATATAAAAGTACATATACAGGGCCTCCCTGGTGGCGCAAGGGGTTAAGCACAGCACTATGAAGCTAACCACAGCCTCTGCAGCACACGTGCAATCCCTGGACAGTCAGGGAGCTCGCCCACTGCTCCCCTCAGCAATGTATTTCAGTCAGTTGCCTGTTCTGTTCCCCACTCTGTCTCTGATGAATCCTCTCACCCTCCTGCACCTCTAGCCTGTACCCTCATTCTTGTATGCATAAATAAATAAATCTTTTTTAAAAATACATATACACCAGAAGGGAAGGGGGGAAGAAGGGTAGATAAACATATGGTGAGAAGCGGGTGGCAAAGAATAGAATTGGACTTTTAGTGGTAAACTGAATATTGTATATACGCGAGTTGATTTTCAGTGATGCACACTGGAAATATGTCATAATGCAATGTAACTTCAATTAAAAAAAGCTTTAAAAGTTTTTAAATGTAAAGTAAGATCGGGGGGGGGGTGTATGTGTGTATACCGTATGAAATATCAGTGTATTTCAGCAGTTTTTATCTCTTAAGTGGTGGAACTATAAGAGATTTTATTTTCTTTTTTCTGCATTTTCCAAAATTTCTAAAGGAAAATGCTGTCAAAGACAAATAAATGAGAGAATTGGTAATCACTGCTCCTTAGTGTTGGTCCCTAAATTATTTGTAACAAAATCCAGAAATTGAGAGTAAATGCCTAGAAACCCTAACAATTTCACACTTTTTAAAAAATAGATTTATTAATTTATACAAGAACTGGGTACAGGCCAGAGGTGCAGGAGGGTGAGAGAATTCACCGGAGACAGAGTGGGGAGCAGAACAGGCAGACTGATGAAATACACTGCTGAGGGGAGCAGTGGGCATGACAGGAGAGGTCTGCCTCGCCTTGTGGGAATCTCCCTGGCCAGCCGGGAATCGAACCCGCACTGCAGACTGCGGACAGCTTCACAGCGCTGTGCTCAACCCACTGCGCCACTGGGGAGGCCCTGATTTCACACTTTTTATTGATCACTTTAATTCTGTGTTACTAAAGTATTGGTCCTCAGAGGATTGAGAGGAAAAAATGAAAATCTGCTTCTTTGCCATAGATAGAGAAGCCCAGCCCTAGATAATTCCTGTTATTCTTTTCAGAAAATGTTTAGGTCAGCGGTTATGATTAGAGGGGTTGAGAAAGACAAATTAAAAAAAGATGAAAATAATATATATATAAATCATAACAGTATAAATAATTAGAGAAAATTATATTTAGAAGGAAATTAAGGCAAAAAGTGTGTAAGTTGAAGAAAATGAAAAAAGAAGAGGAACAAACTACTCCCACCAATTTGTTCCAGTTGGGTAAGCAGCTGTGGTAACGTCACCTCTAACAGCAGCAGCCTCAGGCAGAGACAGTGCCCTGAGCCTGTAAGGCTTGAACTACCAAGGCAAACACCAAAATCAGTCCCTCCATCCGCCTCTTTTTTTTTTTAAGATTTATTTATTTATTTATGCAAGAACCGGGGTACAGGCCAGATGTGCAGGAGGGTGACAGGATTCATCAGAGACAGAGCGGGGAACAGAACAGGCAAAATGACAAAATGCACTGCTGAGGGGAGCAGCAGGCGAGACAGGAGAGGTCTGCTGCGCCATGTGGGAGTCTCGCCGGCTGGCTGGAATTGAACCTGCGCTGCAGAGGCTGCGGACAGTTTCACAGTGCGGCGCTCAACCGCCTACGCCACCAGGGGAGGCCCTCCAGCTGCCTCTTGATAATGGTCCCCAATGCTTGCTATGGTGCTAGAGTTTTTAAGGGGGTGTTAAATGGGGAGGAATATTGTAATGGGCAAAAGGTATGGCCTGTACATGCTCTGGGGGAAGCTTGCTCTGGAGGTGGGCTGGAATTAGGCAGTGCCCTTCGCTGGGTTGGACTCTTTTTTTTTTAATATTTATTTATTGGGGTCCTCTGTGGTGGCGCAAGGGGTTAAGACGCAGCCTGTGAGGCTGTCCGCAGCCACTGCAGCACGAGTTCGATCCCCAGCCAGCTAGGGAGCTACCCACATGGCTCAGCAGACCACTCCTGGCTCACCAGCTGCTCCCCTCAGCAGTGTGCTTTGGTCATTCTGCCTGTTCTGTTTCCCACTCTGTCTCTGGTGAGTTCTCTCAACCCCCACGCCTCTGGCCTGTACCCCAGCTCTTGTATGCATAAATAAAAAAATCTTAAAAAAAAAAAAAAGGTCACAGGTTTGTCAGGCGCACTCTGGTGACATCACGAAAAGGGGCTTGGTATATGCAAATGAAAAAAAAATTGATTTATGCATACAAGAGCTGGCGTGCAGGCCAGAGATGTGGGGGGTGAGAGCATTCACCAGCGACAGAGTAGGGAGCAGAACAGGAGGATCTACTGATACACACTGCTGAGGGAAGCAGAGGGCGAGACAGGAGAGACCTGCTGTGCCATGTGTGTAGCTCTCTGGTGGGGGATAGAACTCATGCTGCAGTGGCTGCCAATAGCTTCATAGTGCTGATGCTTAACCCCTTGTGCCACCAAGGAGGCCCTGGGTTGGACTCATAATAATAGGTCAGGTTGTATCCCAGAAACATATAAACCAGATCAGTTTTCATGTTTCCCAGACATTTCAGAAAAGGTATGGGATCAGGGACCAATCTGGTTTTCAAAGTCCTTGGAATGTGGGGCTCACTAACTGTGTCACATTAGAGAAAATTATATTTAGAGAAAATTATATTTAGAAGGAAATTAAGGCAAAAAGTGTATAAGTTGAAGAAAATGAAAAAAGAGGAGGAACAAACTACTCCCACCAATTTGTTCCAGTTGGGTAAACAGCTGTGGTAACAACGTCACCTTTAACAGCAGCAGCCTCAGGCGGAGACATGATGCTCAAACAAGTGGCAAGAACATTCTCCTGCTTGCAGCCCATGTGGGCCCTTCACAATCCAGGAGAGTGGGCTGGGGCCTCTGAAGTGATGGCTCAGTGTGCTGAATCCAACTCTGTATTCGTCCATCCTCACAAAGCCTGTAGCAGAGCACAAGACAAGGGAACTTTAATGTGCCCTGGAAGGGGGGCGGGTGGGGTGGCTCTCAAGTGTTGTGGCTATAACCCAAATATGGGCCGTTGTAATATAATAGCAACTGTACACTGCTTCTGACACTTTCTCTTTCAAGGACTTTTCGATTCCAGATGAGTAGAACTTAACTGTCAAAGTTGGCTAAATCTTTCGCATTGAATTTTCAGGTGCTTCTACTACAAAGTCACATTTGGGGATTGGTGCCCATTTTCTTACCGAGAGGAGTGCTGTCTGCTATCACCAATCCTGCGAAAGGCAAACCGGTGCTACTTGTTCCATGAAAATCCTTTGGGTGATGAATAGATTGCCTGAAACCTATCAAGCTGTAATGACTTTCTGAAGTTTTTAAATGACTTCTGCATGAAAAGGTTAACTGCGAATCATAAATAACAAAGATTTTTCAGCAGAGCAAATTTTTCTGTGTGGAAATTATGTGTAGTGTGGTAAGAGCCATTTATCTTGGTATCTGATGCCATTTTTTCTCTTTCATCCTCTAATAAAAATGGTTTTGAGAGGTTTTGACTATCAATGTAAAAGGAAAAATAAAACTAGTTTAACCGAAGTACCCTATTAAATATCACAATTCGAAGAGTTTCAGGAACTTATACTTAGCTTTCTAAAACCTAAAATGAGATTTCCAAGCAGCCCACTAACTTGATAGAGGAAAAGTCTGCATTAATTTGATCAAAGGGAAAAAAAGGCGAGACTCTTACTTCAGTTGTCATTGGAGACTAAAGAGAACCTATTTAATGTCCAAAAAGGCACAAACATCTGGTTGAGTCTGGCTTTCCCTTCTCTAGTGTACGCAATAAGAGGTGGAGCTGCTGGGCCACGGGCAGATCTGTTTCGGTACTGTATCCTTGCTGAAGGGCTCTGCTTGCAGAGTATGTGGCAACTAATCTTGGAGAGACAGGACCAGCTGGCAGCAGCAGGCACTCTGGACCAGCGCTGTCTTTCACTCAGATGGGGGCAGGCCCTTTCCCCCTTTTTATTCAGGTATAATATCTACAAAAGAAGGAGTCGAAAGTACTCTCATTTTAAGTATACAGTTTGGTGGGCTTCTACACATGCTTAGACCAGTGTGACCACAGTAGATTTATACAAAATATCCGCATCTCCCAAAGAAATCTTTTACGTGGACATGAGATAAGAGAAGACAAAAGAGAAGTCTCAGTCTGGCAGCAGTGTAGATGGAAAGCAAGGACAAGCCTCGCAACCCAGCGCTCAACCGCTGAGCCACTGGGGAGGCCCAGATGATTTTGTTTTCATAGATTTATTTATGCATACAAGAACTGGGGTACAGGCCAGAAGTGTGGGTGGTGAGAAGATTCACCAGAGACAGAATGGGGAACAGAACAGGCAGTGTGACTGAAATACACTGCTGAGGGGTGCAGCGGGCGAGTCAGGAGAGGGCCGCAGCACCATGTGCTCCCTGGCCCAGGATTGAACTCGAGCTGCAGAGGCTGTGGATAGCTTCACAGTCCTGTGCCCAACTTCCTGTGCCACCAGAGAGGCCCTCAGATGTTCACATAATCTACAAAATCAGCCTTGGCCTGAGTCCTCCAATAACTCCACTTATGCTTACACATGCCCCCCCCCACACACACACATTTATTCAACATTTATGGAATGTGCAGGTCCTGATTTGGTGGCTTATCTAAGGACAAAAAAGTCGCAGTCCCTGCACTTCAGGAGGAGAGCTATTTTTTTTAAAAGATCTATTTATTTATGCATACAAGAACTGGGGTACAGGGCAGAGGTGTGGGGGGCGAGAGGATTCACCAGAAAGAGTGGAGAGCAGAACAGGCGGATCTACTGAAGTGAACTGCTGAGGGGAGCAGCGGGCGAAACAGGAGCGGTCTGCTGCACCATGTGGGTTGCTCCCTGGCTGGCAAGGGGATCGAATTCCTCCTGCAGTGGCTGGCGACAGCTTGATAGTGCTATCTTCAACCCCTGTGCCACCAGGGAGATCCCAGGAGAGCTATTGTTATTGCAACCCAAAGACCCCCAGAGCTCACCTTCTGACTTTGACAGCAGCTGCCATATTCCTTTGTAGCTCCTTTTCTAAACACTCAGAAAACCGTAGCCCTACCCTCTTCCTCCTTGTTGTCATCACTCACTCTCGCCTGGAGTTAGGTCAAGACTGCAGGTCATCTTCTCTCTGAGCATCTTCTTCATCTTCTTCTGTTGCCAGGCCCTTTAGAGCTTGTTTCCCTGTGTGTCTGGGGAGTAGATCCAGTCCGGCAGAATCTGAAGAATATGGGCTGTAACCTGGAGAGAATATCATTAGGAGGTAAGTTGATTACTGACCTGAGAGTCATGGAAAGGAATTTTGTAAGAAGAAAGTGGGCCCGCACTTCATGGTCTGTGAAAGCAGCAGCAAGATGTTAACTGAGGTTAAGATGGTGTTTGGAGACTAAGGAAAATTCTTACCCAAATTGTGGCCAGAACAGTGTGTTGCAGCACTCACCCATGCCCTCTGAGAAGAGTTCTGTGATTCCTCTGCCTCAAGTGATGGGTGGGTTGGGTGACCTTCCTGTCTCTCTAATTCAGTGGTTCCATGATTCTGTGATGTCACCGAAGAAAGAATGGGGAGCTGGGCTCAGCTCCAGCTGCTCCAATTCCTTTCTCCTCCAGATTCTGATCGTTTTTTGGGGTGAGGGGAGGTGACCTGAGTGATCACAAGTGTCCCAGCTCAGTCTCCCCTCTAGCCACCTCAGCCCCCAACACATGGAAAGAAATTAGCCAGTGTGAGTCAACTCCGCCGAAATAAGCAGAGCTTCTTTTATGATACTCGTCGTAAGAACAACAAAGAAAACCACCTTTTATTCTTCTGTTTCTAGAAAACTGAAAGAACAAGAGAACGACCTTCAAACTGAGCTGGAAAAAAGTATTTGGACAGTCTGTGATTGTGAGCGTGGATGAGCCTTCTAACTAACCTTATGAGATTGGAAACCACAGCAAACACTTTCTTCACCATCCTTCTACTTTGTCTCATTTGCATCTTCCTTTTATTGGTGGCTTTTTTATATAAATGGTATAAATTCATGCTGATAAATTGGGATCAAATTTCAAGTCACACTAGAAAATCTATCTAGAAATAATATAAAACATTTTAAAATTGAGCAAAGAATACTGCTGTAGCTATCTACTTATTCCATTTCAGGGATTTAGAAATGCTAGTTTCTTTTTAAAAGTGAAGTTCCAAGCCAAGTCTTAAAATCAAGACCAATTTTTTTTCCCTGAAATTTTTTTATTTGTTTTTTTAGTTTCCAAATCGAGAAAACGGAAGACTCAGAAAACGTTCCTTGTACAGATGGTAGAGATTGTTTAGCTGCTAATGTGGAGAAGAGCAATTTAGGAGACCAAGGAAAGTAAGTCTGCATCTTGCAGTGTAGTGGAAAGCTGTTTTTTGCATGTGGGAATGGTGGCTAGGATGTACAAATTTTTTTTTTAAGATTTATTTATGCATACAAGAACTGTGGTACCGGCCAGAGGTGCGGGGGGTGAGAGGATTCACCAGAGACAGAGTGGGGAATAGAACAGGCAAATCTACTGAAATACACTGCTGAGGGGAGCAGCGGGCCAGGCAGGAGAGGTCTGCTCTGCCATGTGGATTAGTTCCCTGGTTGGGGATCAAACCTTGCTGCAGGGGCTGTGGATATCTTCACAGTGCTTTGCTTAACCCCTTGCACCACCAGGGAGGCCCTGTACAAATTTTTAAAAGTTTACTGATTGATGGATTTCTAGGACTCCCCTAAAGCAACCCGTGGACTTGAACATGCCCCCGAGGCCTGGCATTCTTGTCCAGAGACACAGTAAAGAATCAGTGCCCATATCCACAGAGAACAAAGTGGGTGACGAGGACAAAACAGAAGAGAAGCAAGATGCTGAGGATGGTGACAAAGATGATAAAGAGGTGATGGGCTTTTCTATTCTGAGGGGCAATTTGGAATGTTAGCTTGAAAAGGAGGTACATTTCTTGATTAGATACAATAATAGTCTTGTCTGCCTGTAACTTAGTTTGGACCTATAAGGCCTGCGGTGTCCACAGTCATTTATTTATTTATTTTATTAATTATTATTTATTTATTTTTAAGAATTATGTTTATTTATACAAGAACTGGGGTATAGGCCAGATGCCCGGGAGGGTGAGAGGATTCACCAGAGACAGAGCAGGGAACAGAACAGGCAGACTGACGAAATATACTGCTGAGGGGAACAGAGGGTGAGATAGGAGCGGTCTGCTCACCATGTGGGTTGCTCCAAGGCTGGCGGGGATCAAACCAGCACTGCAGAGGCCACGGACAGCTCCACAGCGCTGTGTTCAACCGCCTGTGCTACCAGGGAGGCCCTTATTTTTATTTTTTAAAGATTTATTTATTTATGCATACAAGAGCTGGGGTACAGGCCAGAGATGCAGGGGGTGAGGATTCACCAGAGACAGAGTGGGGAACAGAACAGGCAGACTGACTGAAATACACTACTGAAGGGAACAGCAGTCGAGGCAGAAGAGGGCTGCCGCACCATGTGGGTAGCTCCTTGGCCTCGGATCAAACTTAGAGGCTGCTGCAGAGGCTGCCGTTTGCTTCATAGTGCTGTGCTTAACTCCTTGCGCCACCAGGAGGCCCATCCACAGTCATTTAAATCACTCTTCTTAGTGGTTCATATTATTAAACCGGTTTTATGTGCCAAGCCCAGACGCTTGCTTCTTGTTCTTCCCAACACTTGTGTTTTTCTTGATAATTCCCCTTCATTTTGCTTTTCTCAGAATCCTGGCATCTTAGAACTGGAAAGAGACTTTGGAGATCACATAGGGATCCAGCACTCTCAGGAGTGTTACAAATGAGAACATGAGATGAATTGTTCAAGACCACACCTCCACAATGGCCAAGTTCAGGACCCGACTCTATATCCCTGTTCTAGTTCCAGGCTTCTTCTTTAATAGCACACAACTGTTGCCAGTGCCTTCTTGAGTTCCATGTTTGGGGCTCCATAGTGATATTCACCCTCCCACCCTCCAGCACACAACCCCTGCCCAGTCAGGCAAGACAGGCCAGGTGCCTTTTGGATTTGAGTACTTCACAGAGAGAATAACATATCACTAAATTCTATTTGAATAGATCAATATATGCTTTTGTAACCACAGAACTATTAAAATGAGATCACGATGGATTATCACTGTTTTCTTACATCTTTTAGAAATAATTTTTCTGTTCCTCACTAACAAGGCACATATATCTATCAACCTATATATTTTATTTTTAAAGATTTATTTTTATTTATTTATGCATAGGAGAACTGGGGTGTAGGACAGATATGAGAGGAGGTGAGAGGATTTACCAGAGACAGAATGGGGAGCAGAACAGGTGGATCTACTGAAATACACTGCTGAGGGGAGCAGCAGGCGAGACAGGAGGAGTCTGCTGCACCATGAGGGTTAGCTCACTGGCTGGGTATCGAATTCAAGTTGCAGTGACTGCTGATAGCTTGATAGCACTGAGACTTTAACCCTTTGTGCCACCAGTGAGGCCCAATCAACCTATGTTTTTTAAAAGCAGGACTTGTTGCATTCATTAATTGATCAATTTATACAATTTGTCCCATTTTCTTCCAGGATCAGAGTTTGCATAAACCTCCTTCAGCTGCTGAAAACCACAAAAGACCTTTAAAAGGAGTGACATTTTCTAAGGAGGTAATTGTTGTGGACCTTGGGAAATCATCCCCTATACCTCGAAGCTATACTCGACAACATAAAGAGAGAAAATGAAGCTCAAAAGAGGCTAAAAGTGAAAGAAATATAACCTTAGACTGAACAATGAAATGACAGGGGGTATAACAATCATGTTGAAACAGCAAAACAATGGGGAATTAAGCAAATCCAGTCAGTATTTTACCTTTAGGCAGAAATAGTGGGCTACATGCAAAATTCTGTAAGTAAAATACTCAGCGTGAATATAGTTTTTTGAAAACAAATCTGAGTTCAAGAAATTGATTATATCAAGAGTCCTTAAAACTCTGTCTTCTTAAACACTGTTCTAACATGAATAAAGTTATTTGTGTTTGTGCAGATGTCTGTTAGGTATATCATATTTAATGGGGACTTTGAAAGTAGCACATGTTCTCAGTGCTCTGATCATGGGTACTCATGACCCAGTAACATCACTGCTATCACCATGGAAACTTCCAAAAACCAGGACGAGGATCTTTTACAAAATCATCATTGAATTTTATTGTATTGACAACTACTATTTAAGTTGGCACAAAAAGAAACTTTTTAAAAAAAGATTTATTTATACATCAAGAATTGGAGTACAGGCCAGAAGTGCAGGTCATTTAAATCACACAGTCATTTAAATCACTCTTCTTAGTGGTTCATATTATTAAACCGGTTTTATGTGCCAAGCCCAGACGCTTGCTTCTTGTTCTTCCCAACACTTGTGTTTTTCTTGATAATTCCCCTTCATTTTGCTTTTCTCAGAATCCTGGCATCTTAGAACTGGAAAGAGACTTTGGAGATCACATAGGGATCCAGCACTCTCAGGAGTGTTACAAATGAGAACATGAGATGAATTGTTCAAGACCACACCTCCACAATGGCCAAGTTCAGGACCCGACTCTATATCCCTGTTCTAGTTCCAGGCTTCTTCTTTAATAGCACACAACTGTTGCCAGTGCCTTCTTGAGTTCCATGTTTGGGGCTCCATAGTGATATTCACCCTCCCACCCTCCAGCACACAACCCCTGCCCAGTCAGGCAAGACAGGCCAGGTGCCTTTTGGATTTGAGTACTTCACAGAGAGAATAACATATCACTAAATTCTATTTGAATAGATCAATATATGCTTTTGTAACCACAGAACTATTAAAATGAGATCACGATGGATTATCACTGTTTTCTTACATCTTTTAGAAATAATTTTTCTGTTCCTCACTAACAAGGCACATATATCTATCAACCTATATATTTTATTTTTAAAGATTTATTTTTATTTATTTATGCATAGGAGAACTGGGGTGTAGGACAGATATGAGAGGAGGTGAGAGGATTTACCAGAGATAGAATGGGGAGCAGAACAGGTGGATCTACTGAAATACACTGCTGAGGGGAGCAGCAGGCAAGACAGGAGAGGTCTGCTGCGCCGTGTGGGTTAGCTCCGTGGCTAGGGATTGAACTGATGCTGCAGTGGCGGCTGATAGCTTGATAGCTCTGAGACTTTAACCCCTGTGCCACCAGGGAGGCCCTAGGATAAATTATTTTTATATGAAAGTTACAACTGCTTTTTTGTCCACTAAAATTTCATGATTATATCATCTCTCTTTGTAAATTTTCTGGTAAGTTTTATTTTTCCCCAGTTTCTTTAGATCTACAAATCTAAATCTTACCCTGTAATGTTCTATCAGTAATATCCTTTATGAATTGGATAAAGGATGAAGAACTAATTCACAATTATGTCCTCTAGAACTGCCATTGCAATCTTCTCTTCATACTTCTGTTGGTTGCCCATGCCTTTGATGAAGTGGAGTATAGTTCCAGGCTATAAAAAGTAAAAAAGAGTATAAAAAGTAAAATCAAAATGTCATTTTTTTGGATTTAAAACAGTTTGAAAGCAGTCTGCTTATATAATTGCTGTGGCTTGTTTTTGAAAATGAGTTCGGAATGTACTAACTCCGTAAGTAAATGAAGGAAATGTTTTCTACCAGCTAGCTTATTTTATTGATAAGGCAAAAGACAGGTCATCACAGATGAATAGAAACAGCTGGGTCCTTCCACCCTTGTCTTACCCGTTACCCCTGCTAAATAAAGATTCACCATAAATAAATAAAATTCCAGACACCCTAGTAACATCTTCCACGTAGTTGGTGCAAAGTTTTTGCTAGAAGGTGAAAATTCGTTAAATAGTAACCACACGCTTGTAAAATCGCATCAGGCTACACTAATATGCGATTTCAATCATGTTCTTTCGTCATCTGTAAAGGACCACGACATGGCTAAAGTGTAAAGGTTCCCGAAGCCCCTGGGAAGTGGCCAGCTCGTGCGACTCGTACAGATGCTGGAAGGCTCGAGACCGGTGTCCAGGGGCGAGCTATCGGGCACCACCTCTGCAGGAACTTGCAGATGGAAAATAAACGTGGTTGGGGAGCGCGTGCTCGTTGGAGGGACGGCGTCGCGCCGGCTGCGCTCCCGCCTCACAGGTCGGTGGCAGAGCCAAGAGGGTCACTGAGGCCGCGGGCCGGGCTCCCAGGACACAGCGAGGTCCGGGGTGACCCCGCAGAACGCCGCCGGTCTGCGTGTACACGCGGCCCGCGCGCCACTCGCCATCCGCTCCTCGCGCTGGAAATAATCGTCACAGCGATGATGAATCCTGGAGGGGTGTTTCGGCATTTAAGAGGGTGCCGAGGCTTCCCCTTTTGGGCACCTGCCCTTGCGAGCCGCCAGCCGGGTCCCGACCTCCGGGCACACCCCTCCGCCCTGTTCCAGTACCGCACAGACCCACTCTTAGGCCTCTAGGCTCACCCCGTAAGCCCTCTCCGCCCCCTCCGCCCGCTCTGTCCCGCCATTCGGGAGGCCCACCTCGCCAAGGCCCCGCCCCGCCCGGGCCCCGCCCCATCAGCCCCGCCCCCAGGGCCTCGCCCCGCCCCGCCCGGGCCCCGCCCCGCCCCCCGGGTCCCGCCCCGCCCGCCCCGCGCTCCGGGCCCCGGGCCCCGCCCCGCCCGCCCGCCCCGCGCCCGGGCGTCTCACTACTGGGTGGGGCGCCGGCTCCCGGGCAGCGGGGCGGGGCGGGGCGGGGCGGTGAGGAGGAGGAGGGATTTCTGGCACTTTCTGGGCACCGCGAACCCTCAGTCCTCAGCCTCGCGGGCCGGGAACTGCGGCGCCTGAGCCGCCCCGCCGCCTCCTGCGCTGCGGTCCCCCCTGTTCTCGGCGGGGTCCGCGCCGCCGCGCAGAGACAGGGCCAGGTGGGGCCGGGGGGACCCGCCTGGATCGTGGAGCGGCGGGCGGACGCCACCAACGTGAACAACTGGCACTGGTGCGCCGGGCGCGGGCCGGGCCGGGCTGCGGCCTCCGGGCCTCCTCCCCAGCCGCCGGGCGGGACGGGGCGGCACCCCAGCGAGCGGCCGGCCGCGGGGACCCCGGGCTGGGCGAGGGTGGGGACAGCGCGGGGGACCCCCGCCCCCCAGCTGCTCTCCGCGGCCTTCAGGCGTGGGAGCCCCTGGGGCTGGACGCCCGGGATCTTACCCGCGCCCGGACCTCCTGACCCGTGCTTGAAAGTTGGGTTGAGCCCCGCGCTGACTCCTGCCGCGCCCCGACTGGCTCCTCAGCTTGTGACTTTCTGTGACCTTGCCCCTATCCCCCCCCCCCACCCCGATGTTTCTGGGAGTTCAGAGGGCGCTAGAAGGGCCTGGGTGAGTGCGTAGTGGTGGAAGTCCAGCGTTTGGGCTTGGGTCTGCACAGAGCTTGCTGCGCCTCCGGCGAGCCCTGCCTTCCGGGAGCTTGAAGCAGTTACCCACCCTGCTGTACCTCGCCTGGAGTACGGGCTGCCTTCTGCCACCCTCTGTTCCCCCACACTTTTGGAAATGATGCTCTGCCCTGCACTTCTGAGGGTCGAGTACCTTAGTACCGAAGTAATGACCTAAAGGGCAGAGAGGGCCGGTAGCCTGGAGGGGCTTATTTCCTGGGGCAACCGTGGCCTGACCTTTCCTAGCCCTGTCACCATGGACACATCAGGGACCTTCTTCAACTTTGTTTCCACCCCCTAAAATGGGAACATTATTTGGGAAGATTGCATGAGAGAATCTATATGTGAAAACACTTGATAAGTTGCTTTTAATTTTAAAGATTATTTATGCATACAAGAACTGATGTACAGGCCAGAGTTTGGGGGGGTGGTGGTGGTGAGAGGATTCACCAGACACAGAGTGGGGGAGCAGAATAGGTGGATCTACTGAAATACACTCCTGAGGGGAGCAGCGGGCGAGTCAGGAGAGGTCTGCCATGCAGGTAGCTCCCTGGCCAGCTGGGGGATTGAACTCATGCTGCAGAGGCTGCAGATTGCTTCATAGGTTGCATCTTAACCCCTTGCGCCAACAGGGAGGCCTGATTAGCTGCTTTATGATTAAAATTATTACCGTTATTACTGCCTTTTTACATGGTCTAGGCTTTGCACATTTCCAGTGGGTAAGATTGTTAGACCCCCCCACCCCTTCCCCAAAGTAAACCAATGTGTTTTAATTCAAAGTACTACTTTAGGCCTCCCTGGTAGCGCAGAGGGTTAAGTATCTGCACTATGAAGCTATCCACAGCCACAGTTCCATCCAATGTCAGGGAGCTGACCCAATGGCACCGCAGACCTCTCCTGTCTCACCCACTGCTCCCCTCAGCAGTGTATCTCAGTAGATCTGCCTGTTCTGCTCCCCACTCTGTCTCTGGTGAATCCTCTCAACCCCCTTCCTCCCCTCCCCTGCACCTCTGGTCTACACCCCAGCTCTTGTGTGCATAAATAAGTCTTTTTTAGAAAAAGCAAAACACTACTTTACATAGTGGACAATAATATCTTAAGGAACTGAACGGGAGGTCTAAAAGATATTTGGTAGAGCACTAATTTGAGAAGCATGGAAGTTTGAGGATAGTAGGTTCCTCAAAGCTGCTTCAGAGGAATCAGCTGATCTGGGTTAGACCTGGCCATTAACCTGAAGCCCCAGGCTGGGCACGGCAGTACCAGCTGGGGCCTCCATTCATGGCTCTGCCCTTGGTTCCCTGACAGGACAGAGCGAGATGCCACCAGCTGGTCCAAGGAGAAGTTCCATGAGCTTCTGGTGGGCCTGGTGGTAGAGAATGAAGCTGGCCGCTGCGAGATCAGTGAGCTCAAGCAGGTGGAAGGTGAGGCTTCCTGTAGCAGCCGCAAAGGAAAGCTGATTTTCTTCTATGAGTGGAACATCAAACTGGGCTGGAAAGGTAACGACTTGGAACGGGTAGAGCTGGGGGCAGTTTGGGGTGGAGTGGGTTGATTCACTTATTCAGTCACCCAACAAATATTTTCAGAAGCCCTGCAACTCTGAATTGGCATGGTAGTGCGGTGCTCTTCTCGCCCTGGGGAGGTCCTTTCTCACAGCACCTGGTGCTGCTTAGAGCCACTTAGAGCTCTTTGCTGAGCTTTTTCTACCGGGCATTTGGTGCACTAGAGTTTCTGGAGCACTTTTCCAGGTGGCTCCCTGCTGGCTTCTTCGGATCTTTGCCCTGAGTAAGAGCCCCTGTCTGCAACCTGTTATTGCAGACTCCATGTGTATTGTCTCCCTTCCCTGCTTTTTCTTTCCCGAGCACTGATAGTTTTATACTCTTTATGGTTAAACATTTTATTTTTCTGTTTTCCCCCTTTTGTCAGGGCAGGCAGGGACTTATAAAATCATCATCTTTATTGAGTTGTAATTCACATGCCATACAATGCACCCACTTAAAGTGTACAAGTCAGTGGTTTTTGGTATCTGCAGAGTTGTGTCGCCATTGCTAACATCAGTTTTAGAATATATTCATTGCTTTTCCAGCCTTGTATTCATCAGTCCCAGGCAACCACTAATCTATTTTCTATCTCTATGGGTTTGCCTGTTCTGGCCATTTCATAGGAAGGAAGTTACACAGTATGTGATTTTTTTTTTTAAGAAATTTTGTTTTGTTTTTTGAATTTTATTTATTTTTTTTGCGTAGAACTTTGGTATATGCCAGAGGTGCAGGGGGTGAGAGGATTCACCAGAGACAGAGTGGGGAGAAGAACAGGCAGATCCACTCAAATACACTGCTGAGGGGAGCAGCAGGCAAGACAAGAGAGGTCTGCTACGCCATGTGGGTAGCTCCCTAGCCGGGGAACGAACTCAGGCTATAGTGGTGATAGTGCTGAGACTTAACCCATAGGCCACCAGGGAGGCCCCAGTATGTGATCTTCTGACTGGCTTCTTTCATTGAACCTTGTGTTTTCAGATTCACCCGTCTTGTAGCGTGATTCATTCTTTTTTATGTTGTATGATAGTCTTTCTGCACAGATATGGCACATTCTGTTTATTCATCAGTCAATGGACATTTGGGTGGTTTTCACTCTCTGGGTCTCATCATCAAGGATTGATTGATTTGTGTGTGTGTGTTGAATGAATTCACACAATGAATTCACACACACACAAAAAAACTGTAATAGTATTAGGTGATGGATGTGTTAACTATTGTAATCATTTCCCAATATATACATACACAAATCATCACACCCTGTACCTCAAACTGTCATAATGTTATAAGTCAATTATATTTCAATTAAACTGGGAAAAAATGAAATGAGATGAAATTTTAATTGAAAAAAAAAAAAGTCCAGAATTTTGCTTCCTTCCACTGATGGGAGGAGACAGAACATTGTGTGTGTGTGTTGAATGAATTCATTTTACGTGTGTTGCCAAGGTCTTGGCTGGGTAGGCAGTATATGCTAAATAAGTAGTTCTGAAATAACCACAGAGGTGAAGATAAAAGAGAAAAGGAAGAGGAGGAGAGGACTGCTTCTAGGGAATCGTGCTCTTTTAACATTTGGGCCTCAACCCTGGAGTCAGCTCCTTTTGTGAGTTAGGGTTGGAGAGCTGCCCAATAAGCTGACCTTGGGACCTGGTGGCCATCTTGACAGCCAGGCTAGAGCCCAGGGAAGTGTCCAAGCATCAAAAGCAATTCACTCCTGCCTTGAAACACAACCTTCTGGTTAGGGGTTGCTCTCAGTTGCTCCTTCATTGACTGCTGCTGGCTGACTCCTGGTGGGGTCTGGCTTAAGTCCCCTTCTTATCTCACAGGACAGGGCTCTGAGGGCTCTCCAAGGAAGTTCATGGCTTCATTCTCTTCCGTCTTCCTCACCTCAAAGCAACAATCAGCCCTTTGCAGGAGAAGACCAGCCATCGTCATGCAGCAGCCGGCGCACAGGCTGAGCAGGGCTAACCCTCAGGCTGTCTCCTCTAGAAGCGAGTCCCATAAGTGGAAGGAAGCAAAATTCTGGACTTTTTTTTTTTAATTAAAATTTCATTTCATTTCATTTCCCCCCAGTTTAATTGAAATAAAATTGACTTATAACATTATGACAGTTTGAGGTGCGGGGTGTGATGATTTGTGTATGTATATATTGGGAAATAATTACAATAGTTAACACATCCATCACCTCATACTATTACAGTTTTGTGTGTGTGTGTGAAAACTTTTAGTGTCTACTTTCTTAGCAGCTTTGAAATAAACAATATAGTATTATTATTATTTTTTTTAAAGATTATTTATTTATTCATACAAGCACTGGGTACAGTCAGAAGCGCGGGAGGGCGAGAGAATTCACCAGAGCCAGAGCAGGGAGCAGAACAGACAGACTGACGAAGTACACTGCTGAGGGGAGCAGCGGGCGGCAGGAGAGGTCTGCGCGCCATGTGGGACCCTCCTCCGGTGGCCGGGGAGCAGCCGGGGATCTAACCAGTGCTGCAGAGGCTGCAGGCAGCTTTGCAACCCAGTGCTCAACTGCTGCGCCACCGGGAGGCCCAGCAATATAGTATTATTAACTACAGTCCCAGTGCTGTACATTAGACTCCCAGAATTTTCTCATTTTATACCTGAAATACACTGTTGAGGGGAGCAGTGGGTGAGTCGGGAGAGGGCTGCTGTGCTATATGGGCAGCTCCCTGGCCAGGAATCAAACTCGTGCTGTTGTGGCTGCTGATAGCTTCAAAGTGCTGACACTTAATCCCTTGCGCCACCAGGGCGGCCCTGAATTTAACTTTTTTTGGGTTTGTTTTTTTTTTTAAAGATTTATTTATTTATACAAGCACTGGGTACAGTCAGAAGCGCGGGAGGGCGAGAGAATTCACCAGAGCCAGAGCGGGGAGCAGAGCAGGCAGAAGGACCGAAGTACACTGCTGAGGGGAGCAGCGGGCGGCAGGAGAGGTCTGCGCGCCATGTGGGACCCTCCTCTGGTGGCCGGGGAGCAGCCGGGGTTTGAACTGGCGCCGCAGAGGCTGCGGGCAGCTTCGCAACCCAGTGCTCAACCGCTGCGCCACCAGGGGAGGCCCTTTTTAGGCATTTTTATTCTGCAAATGAGTGAAACCATCAGAAATCTCTCTTTCACTTTTTGAACTGAATTCACTCAACATAATCACCTCAGGATCTGTTCATTTTGTGCCAAATATCACTGTTTCATCTTTCTTCACAGCTCTGTAATATTCCCTTGACTATATACTTCACAGTTTGTCCATTCATTTGTTGAAGGGCATTTGCTTTGGTTCCATGATTTGACAATTGTAAATAGTGCTGTTATGTACAGAGGTGTAGATAGATCTCTTTGTATTGGATTTCTTGTGTTATTTGGGTAAATACCTAATAGCAGTATTGATGAGTCAAACAGAGTTTCCACTTTTATTTTCTTGAGATCTCCATACTCCTTTCAACAGGGGCTCTACCAGCTTGCATTATGACCAACTGTTGAAGAGAGCTCCTTTTTCACTGCAACTTTGCCAGCACTTGTTAATTGTGTTCTTTTTTATATGGGCCATTCTCACAGGGGTGAGGTGGTACCTCACTGTTTTTTTTAATTTGCGTTTCTCTTATAATAAGTAATGTTAAACATTTTTTCATATGTATATAGGCCATAGGCCAAATGTATTTATTTATTTATTTTTAAAGATTTATTCATTTATGCATACAAGAACTGGGGTACAGGCCAGAAGCATGGTGGGGAGGGGTGGTGAGAGGATTCACCAGAGACAGAGTAGGGACCAGAACAGGCAGATTGACTGAAATACACTGCTGAGGGGAGTTGCGGGCGAGTCAGAAGAGGTCTGCTGCGCCAGGTGGGTAGCTCCCTGGCCGGCGATTGAACTTGTGCTGCAGTGGTTGTGGATAGAGTCATAGGTTGTGTTTTAACCCCTTGCACCACCAGGGAGGTCCGGAGAAGTGTCTGTTTAGGTCCTTTGCACATTTTTAAAATTGGATCATTTGTTTCTTTGTTGTTGGATTGTGTAAGTACTTTGTCATTTTTGGAGGTTAACCTCATGTCAGACATATCGTATGCAAATGTTTGTTCCCATTCTGTAGATTACCTTTTTTTTTTTTTTAAAGATTTATTTTATTTATACAAGAGCCGGGGTACAGGCCAGACACGCGGGAGGGTGAGTGGATTCTCCAGAGACAGAGCTGGGAACAGAACAGGCAGACTGACGAAATACTGCTGAGGGGAGCAACAGGCGAGACAGGAGAGGTCTGCTTGCCATATGGGTTGCTCTGAGGCTGGTGGGAATAGAACTGGCACTGCAGAGGCTGCAGACAGCTTCACAGCGCTGCGCTCAACAGCCTGCGCCACCAGGGAGGCCCCTGCCTTTTTGCTTTCATGATGTTTTATTTAATATAGTCCCACTTGTTTATTTTTACTTTTATTTTCCTTGCTATTGGAGTTGTATTCCCAAAGATATCTTTGTAGCAGACATCCTTTCTTTCAAGTACTTTGTTTTAATTTCTGATGTCCAAATCTTTAATCCGTTTTGAGTGAATGTTCGTCTATGGTGTTAAATATGGGTCTTGCTTTTTTTTTTTTGCCAATGGCTATGTGTGTTTCCCAGCACATTTATTAAAAAGGCTGCCTTTTCTCCACTATATGGCTGTTGTTCTTCTATCAAAAATTTGTTGTTTGGGTCTCCCCTGGTGGCACAGGCGGTTGAGCGCAGCACTGTGAAGCTGTCCACAGCCTCTGCAGTGCGGGTTCAATCCCAGCTGGCGAGGGTACCACATGGCGCAGCAGACCTTTCCTGTCGTGCCCGCTGCTCCCCTCGACAGTGTATTTCGTCAGTCTGCCTGTTCTGTTTCCCACTCTGTCTCTGATGAATCCTCTCACCCCCCCCCCCCACGCATCTGGTGCGGAATAAATAAATAAATAAATAAAAAATCCTCAAAAAAAATTAGTTGTTTGTATTTATATGGATTTATCTCTGGGCTTTCCATTCTGTTCCATTAGTCTGAGTTTCTGTTTTTGTTGCAGTGTCATACTATTTTGATTACTGTTGCTGGGTAATATTGTTTGAAGTTAGGGTGTGTGATGACTCCATTTTTTTTGTTTTTCTTTTCTCCCAGGATTGTTTCGGCTGTTCAATTTATATGGTCCCATATAAATTTGATAATTGTTCTGTTTTCTTTAAAAAAAAAGTCATTGGTGTTTTAATAGGTATTGCATTAAATCTGTAAATTGCTTCTAGTAATATGGCCATTTTAATGATGTTAATTCTTCCTATCCATGAGCACAAGATAACTTTCCATTTCTTTGTGTCTTCTTTTACTTCAGTAGCGTGTCATAGTTTTCATTGTACAGATTCTTTACCTCCTTTGTTAAGTTTATTCCCAGGTATTTAATTCTTTTTTTTTTTTTTAAAGATTTATTTATGTATTTATATAAGCACTGGGTACAGTCAGAAACGCGGGAGGGTGAGAGAATTCACCAGAGTCAGAGCAGGGAACAGAACAGGCAGACTGACGAAATACACTGCTGAGTGGAGCAGAGGGCGCAGCAAGAGAGGTCTCTTGTGCCATGAGGGACCTTGGCCTGCTGCTGGGGATCGAACCAGCACTGTGGAGGCTGTGGGCAGCTTTGTAGCCCAGCGCTCAACCACTGCGCCACCAGGGGAGGCCCAGGTATTTAATTCTTTTTGATGTGATTGTAAAAGGAACTGTATTGCTTATTTCCCTTTCTTCTGGTACATTGTTTGCATAAAGAAATGCAACTGATTCTTGTGTATTAATTTTGTCACTTTATTAATTTATTATTTCTAAAAGTTTCATTTTAGAGTATTTTGGATTCCCTAAGTGTATTAGTGTATTATCTGCAAATAGTGACAGTTTCACTTCCTTTCCCATTTGGATTCCTTTAATGACCTTTTCTTACCTGATTGCTTCATTAGGACTTTCAGGACTATGTTGAATAACAGTAGTGATCGTGGGCATCCCTGTCTTGTTCCTGATCTCAGTGGAAATTCTTTCAGCTTTTCACCATTGAGTATGATATTTGCTATGAGTTTTTCAGATATGGCTTTTATGGTGTTTAGATAGGTTCCATTTATTCCCATTTGTTGGGGGTTTTTATCATAGGTGGATGTTGGTGTTTTCAAATGCTTTTTTGGCATCTAAAGAGATGATCAAGTGATTTTTGTCTTTCTTTTTATTTATCTGATGGATGACATTTATTTGCACATGTTGAATGAGACTTGCATCTCTCTGATGAAACCTACTTGATTATGATGGATGATTCTCTTGATATGTTGCAGTATTTGGCTTGCTAGGATTTTATTAAGAATTTTTGCATCTGTATTAATCAGAGGTATTGGTCTTTAATTTTCTTTTGGTACTATCTTTGTTTGGTTTTGGGATCAGGGTACTAGTAGCCTCATAGACCATATTGGGGAGATTGTCTCCCTCTTTGATTTTTTAAAGATTTATTTATTTATACAAGAACTGGGGTACAGGCCAGAGGTGCGGGAGGGCGAGAGGATTCACCAGAAACAGAGTAGGGAGCAGAACAGTCAGATGGCAGATGGACCGAAAATACTGCTGAGGGGAGCAGCAGGCGAGACAGGAGAGGTCTGCCACACCATGTGGGTATCTCCGTGGCTGGTCAGGAATGGAACTCATGCTGCAGAGGCTGCTGACAGCTTCACAACACTGTGCTCAACCTGCTGCGCCACTGGGGAGGCCACCTCTTTGATATTTTTTTTTTTATGCAAAGTGTAAGTAAGATGGGTATTAGATCTTCTTTATAGGTTTGGTAGAACTCAGTGGTGAAACCATCTGGTCCTGGGCTTTTATTCTTGGGGAACCTTTTTAATAGTCTTTCAGTTTCAGTGCTTGTGATTGGACGATTTAAGCTGTCTGTTTCAGGGCCTCCCTGGTGGCCCTAGGAGTTAAGTCTCCGTGCTATCACCACAAGGGCCTGAATTCAAACCCTGCCAGGGATCTAACCTACATATAGCACAGAAGACTTCTTCTGTCTTGCCCGCTGTTCCCCTTAGCAGTGTATTTCAGTAAATCCGCCTGTTTTGCTCCCCATTCTCTCTCTGGTGAATCCTCTCACCCCCCACACCTTTGGCCTACACCCCAACTCTTTACACAAAAATAAAATAAATAAAATCTTTAAAAAAAAAAACCTATTTCATCCTGGTTCAATCTTGGGAGTTTACATGAGTCTAAGAATTTGTCCAGTTTGTGTAGAGACTTTTTTTTAAAAAAAGATTTATTTATTTATGCATACAAGAACTGGGGTACAGAACAGAGGTGTAGGGGGTGAGAGGATTCACTAGAGATAGAGCAAGGAACAGAACAGGCAGACTGACTGAAATACACTGCTGAGGGGAGCAGCGGGCGAGACAGGAGAGGTCCTCTGTGCCATGTGGGTAGCTCCCTGGCTGGGGATCGAATTCGTGCTGCAGTGGCTGCCAATAGCTTCATAGTGCCCAGACTTAACCCTTTGTGCCACCAGGGAGGCCCGCCATCGGAATCTTAATACACATTGTATGAAATGTATGGAAGGTGCCAAGTGGTGTGGACGTTTTAGCATTTTCTTTTAAGTCATGGACATAGAAATCACTCCATTTATTTGTGTTTTCAGTTTCCTTCATTTCATCAGTGCCTTATGATTATCAATGCACAAATTTTTTACCTCCTTGGTTAAATTTATTATTCTTTTACTGTACTTGATGTTATTGTAAATGAGATGGTTTATTTCTTTCATAGTTTATTGTTACTGCATAAAACTCAAGTGATTTTAGTATGTTCATTTTCTATCCTGAAACTTTATTGAATTTGTTAGTTCCAACATTTTTTTTGTTTTGTCTTTAGGGTATATAAGGGATGTCATCTGCATACAGAACAGTTTCACTTCTTCCTATAAATTTGGGTGTCTTATTTTTTTTTTTTTGCCTGATGGCTCTGGCTAGGACTGCCAATATGATGAACAGGAGTAGAGAGAGTGGCACCCTTGTCTTTTTCTTGACCTCAGAGCAAAAGCTTCCAGTCTTTTCTCTCTTGAGTATAATGTTAGCACTGGGCTTGTAATTTGCCTTACATTTTTTTTTTCCTGAAAAGATTTTATTTATGCATATGGCAGGAGATTAGTCTTTCTTGGCAGCCGCCTTCCTCATCACAATCAGGACCTTGCTCAGCAACTCTTTCTTCCTCTTGGCACAGATGTATGTCCCCACCCCTTTCTTTTTTTTTTTTTAAATAAAGATTTATTTACTTATGCATACAAGAACTGGGGTATAGGCCAGAGGTGTGGGGAGAGGGTGAAAGGATTCACCAGAGACAGACTGGGGAACAGAACAAGCAGACTGACTGAAACACACTGCTGAGGGGAGCAGCGGGCGATACAGGAGAGGTCTGCTGCGCCATGTGAGTTAGCTCCTCAGCTGGGGATCCAACTCAGGCCATTTGGGTGATAGTGCTGGGCCTTAACCCCTAGGCCATCAAGGAAACCTGTGTGGTATTAATGGAGATGTCTTCTCTTTCATTTGTAATTTTGTTTGGGTCTTTTTTTAATTGAAGTTTGTCAAATTTATTTCTTTTTAAAGAAAATATATCTAGTTTTATTAATCATTTATATTGTTTTCCTTGCTCTCTTATTTCTCCTCTGTTTTTTTTTCTTAAATTGAGATCTGACTAACATTTGAAATGTACAACATAATGATTTCATATTTGTAAAATATAATGAAATGATATGGTGAAATGATCATAGTAAGTCATTAATATCCATCATTATACATAGTTACACATTTTTCTTATTATTTTGAGAACTTTTAAGATCTACTTTCTTAACTTTAAATATACAAAACAGTATTATTACCTATTGTCACCATGTTGTATATCCCTGTGACTGACTGACTGTATTTCTGGGAGTTTGTATCTTTTAACCCCTTGATCTAGTTCATCTTTTACCCCAGCTCCCAACCCTTGCCTTTGGCAATCACCAATCTGTTCTTTGTATTGATGAGCCTGGGTGGTTTTTTTGTTTTTGTTTTTTTAAGATTCTCCATGTAGGTGAGAGCCCGTATTTGTCTTTCTCTATTTGACTTATTTCGTTTAGCATAACATCTTCAGGGTCTATCCATGTTGTTGCAATGGCAATGTTTCCTTCTTTTTATGGCAGTTATGCCATTTCATCTGTATGTATCATTTCATGTTGCATATTATAGAGATATATTCTGAGAAATGTGTCATGAGAGGATTTTGTTATTGTGTGAATGTCATAGAGTATAATTACACAAGCCTAGATGATTCAGCCTAGTATGCACCTGGGCTACATGGTCCAGTCTGTTGGGACCACTGGCATCTGTGCAGTCTGGCATTAACACTCGGCAGCACATGGCTGTAGAGCTCGTGCCTCCTTTATCCATTCATCCATGCAGAGATACTTAGGCTGTTTCCAAGTCTTGACTGTTGTAAATAATGCTGCAAAAAAATAGCAGTGTAGAGACCTTTTCAAATAGCTTTCTTTTCCTTTAGTTTAATATCCAGACCTGGAATTGCTGGATTATATAATTCTATTGTTTTTTGTTTTGATTTTGAGGACCCTCTGTATTTTCTGTAGTGCCTGCACCAATTTAGATCCCACTAACAGTGCATAAGGGTATGAGTTTCCTTTCCTCCACATCCTCACCAACACTTGTTATTTCTTGTATTTTTGATATTAAACCTTCTACAGGTGTAAGGTTGTCATTTTGATTTGCATTTCCCTGATGATTGGTTATGTGGAACATCTTTATATGTCGTCTTTGGAAGAATGTGTATTCAGATTCTCTGCCCTTTTTTAATTGTATTGGGTTATTTATTTTATTTGTTTTTTTTTTGCTATTGGGTTATATGAGGTCTGTATATATTTTGGATAATAACCCATCATCAGATATGTGATTTAGAAATATTTTCTACCATTTGGCAAGTTGCCTTTTTCATTTTGCTGATGGTTTGATGTAGTCCCACTTGTTTACTTTTGCTGTCAAATTCAAATAAGCGTCTTGAAGACTGATGTCAAGGAACTTACTGTTTCTGTAAAGTTAGATCTTTTCAGGTCTTATGTTCATGTCTTTAATTCATTTTGAGTTAATTTTTGTATATGATGTAAGGTAGTATTCCACTTTCTTTTGCTAGTGATTGTTTGCTAGTGACTTGCTAGTTTTCCCAACATGACTGAAGATACTGCCTTTTCCTCACAGTATATTCTTTTTCTTTTTTTTTTTTAAGATTTATTTTATTTATATAAGAACCGGGGTACAGGCCAGATGTGTGGGAGGGTTAGAGGATTCACCGGAGACAGAGCGGGGAACAGAACAGGCAGACTGACGAAACACACTGCTGAGGGGAGCAGTGGGCGAGACAGGAGAGGTCTGCCTTGCTATGTGGGATTCTCACTGGTCGGCGGGGATTGAACCTGCGCTGCAGGGGCTACGGACAGCTTCACAGCTCTGCGTTCAACCACCTGCGCCACCAGGGAGGGCCCTCACAGTATATTCTTGACTCCTGTGCCATCAATTAATTGATCATATGTGTAGGATTATTTCTGGGCTTCTGTTTCTTTGATTTCTGTGTCTGTTTTTATGCCAATACCATACTGTTCTGATTACTGTGGCTTTGCAGTAATAGCTTAAATAAGAAAGAATGATGTCTTCAGCACTGCTGTTCTTAATCAGTGTTACTTTTGTTATTTGGGGAGTGTTTAGTGGTTCCATACAAATTTTAGGATGGATTGTTCTGTTTCTGTGAAATGCAATTGAAATTTTGTCTTACACCAATCTGAGAATCAGTTATTTACTCATTGATTTTCTGTTCATTGGTGGTGGGAATAGGGCATTAAAATTTCCCAGTGAGGGCCTCCCTGGTGGTGCAAGGGGTTAAACCTCAGTGCTGTCAAGCTGTCACCAGCCACTGCAGCATGAGTTTGGTTCCCGGCCAGGGAGCTGACCCACGTGGTGCAGCAGACCTCTCTTGTCTTGTCCGCTTTTCCCTCAGCAGTGTATTTTAGTAGATCTGTCTGTTCTGCTCCCTACTTGGTCTCTGACCCCCTCTACCTCTGACCTACACCCCAGTTCTTATATGCATAAATAAATAAAAATCTTTAAAAAAATTTCCCAGTTATTGGGCTTCCCCAGTAGCACAGCGGTTGAGTGCTGGGTTGCGAAGCTGCCTGCAGCCTCTGCAGCGCTGGTTCGATCCCCGGCCACCGGGTGAGGGTCCCGCATGGCGCGCAGACCTCTCCTGCCGCCTGCTGCTCCCCTCAGCAGTGTACTTTGGTCCTTCTGCCTGCTCTGCTCCCCGCTCTGCCTCTGGTGAATTCTCTCACCCTCCCGCGCTTCTGACTGTGCCCAGTGCATGTATAAATAAATAAAAATAAATAAATAAATCTTTAAAAAAATTTCGCAGTTATTGTTATTTTTCTTTTCTGTTTGTATTTGCTTTATATACTTAGGTATTCTAATGTTGGGTACATAACTATTTACAGTTGTATTTCTTGATGAATGGACCACTTTAGCATTATACAATGACCTTTTTTGTTTCTTTTGACCACTTTTAGTTTAAAGACTGTATTACCTAGTAAGTATATCCATGCTTTCTTTTGGTTATCTTTTTTTTTTTTTTTAAAGATTTATTTATTTACTTATACAAGCATGGGTACAGTCAGAAGCAGGGGAGGGTGAGAGAATTCACCAGAGTCAGAGTGGGGAGCAGAGCAGGCAGAAGGACCGAGGTACACTGCTGAGGGGAGCAGAGGGCGGCAGGAGAGGTCTGCACGCCATGTGGGACCCTCCTCCGGTGGCCGGGGAGCAGCCGGGGATCGAAACAGCACTGCAGAGGCTGCGGGCAGCTTCGCAACACAGCGCTCAACTGCTGCGCCACCTCGGAGGCCCAAGATTTATTTATTTATACAAGCACTGGGTACAGTCAGAAACGCGGGAGGGTGAGGGAATATATACTAAATAAACATATTCCAAATAAATATATTTTGCCATCCTTTAACTCTCTGTCTGTAAAGCTAACGCTCTGTAAAGCTAAAGTGAGTCTTTGGAAGCAGTATATTGTTGGAGCAGGTTTTTTTTTTTTTTTTAAATAATAAATTTTATTTTTATATTCCCCATACAATTGCAACCCCCCCCATTCTGACCCCAATCCCTCCCCTCCCGCCCCCCACCCCCCACCCCCCACCCCCCATAGTGTGTCTCTGGTTCATAGTTGTTTGTTGATTTTGATATTTTCTTTCTTATAGTTATTCTTTTTCCTGGTGAATGCTGAGTAATATTCCATGGTGTATATGCACCACATCTTCTTGATCCAGTCATATATTTTTGGACATTTGGGTTGTTTCCGAAGCTTAGCTATTGTAAATAGTGCTGCTATAAACATAGGGGTACAAGTGCTCTTTGGAATTAATGTTTCTGTGTCCTTTGGGTAAATACCTAGGAGTGGAATTGCTGGATCCTATGGAAGCTCTATGTTTAGTAGGTCCAGAAATCTCCACACAGCTCTCCATAGTGGTTGAACCAGTTTGCACTCCCACCAACAGTGCAGGAGAGTTCCTTTTTCTCCACATCCTCGCCAACATTTGTTGTTGCTAGTTTTTTTAATATGTGCCATTCTCACTGGTGTAAGATGGTATCTCATGGTAGTTTTGATTTGCATTTCCCGAGCAGGTTTTCTTTTAATCCATTCAGCCATTCTGTCTTTTAATTGGAAGATTTAATCCATTTATGTTTAAAGTAGTTATGGATAAGTAAAGACTTGCTATTTTCATTCTGTTGTTTTCCAACTGTGTTTTAGAGCCTGTGTTTCTTGCTTTCTCTCTTGGCATCTTCCTGTGTGATGGATGCCCTTTTTAATGATATGCTTTGACTTCTTTATCATAACCATTACAAATATACTACTGGTTTTTCCTTTGTAGTTACCATGAGGCTTACATAAAATTTATTTTTAGGGCCTCTCTGGTTGGCGCAAGGGGTTAAGATACAACCTATGAAGTTATTCACAGCCACTGCAGCACAAATTCAATCCCTGGCCAGGTAGATACCCACACAGCACAGGAGACCTCTCCTGACTCACCCACTGCTCCCCTCAGCAGTGTATTTCAGTCAATCTGCCTGTTCTGTTCCCCACTCTGTCTCTGGTGAATCCTCTCACCTCCCACACCACTGGCCTGTACCCCAGTTCTTGTATGCATAAATAAATAAATCTTTAAAAAAATTATTTTTAACATTCTATTTAAGCTGATAACTATACTAGCCACATTTTAAGTTACTGATACAATTTATACTGTGTATTCAATAACAAAGTATTGTAATTCAGGTTATTTTTAGTACATTTGGTTTTATACATTAATGTTAATTTACCATTTATACAATCAATTATATATTCATAGCAATTATCAATTAGTATATAATTACTAATTTAATACTATTAAGATAAAATTATAAATGGATTATGTATCACCATTGCAATGTGACTTTGACTGCATATATTAACCATTTCCAATAAATTTTACACATTCATGTGTCTTTAGGTTTCTGAATAGCTTCCTTTCATTTCAGCTTGAAGAGTGTCCTTTAGCATTTCTTGTAAGGCATGGCTAGTGGTGATAAACATCTGTTGCGTATTTCTTTGAGAAAACTTTTATCCATTTCTGAAGGACGGCTTTGTCAGATATAATATTCTTGGCTGGCCTTTCTTTCAATATTTTGAGTATATTCCTTCCTTTCCCAGCCCAAGCCTGTCAGGTATTTGTTGAGAATTCTACCTATATACCCCTATGGCATCTCTATTGTGTGATGAGTTGCTTTTCTTTTGCTGCTTTGAGGATTATTTTTGTCTTTGACTTTTTTTTTTAAAGATTTATTTATTTATGCATACAAGAACTGGGGTGTAGGCCAGAGGTGTCGGGGGCGGTGTTAAGAGGATGCACCAGAGACAGAGTAGGGAGCAGAACAGGCAGATCCACTCAAATACACTGCTGAGGGGCGATGTGGTTGAGACAAGAGAGGTCTGCTTCGCTGTGTGGGTTAGCTCCCTGGCCAGGGATCAAACTCATGCTGCAGTGGCTGGTGATAGCTTGCTAGTACTGAGACTTTAACCCCTGTGCCATCAGGGAGGCCCCTCCTTTCAACATATTTTCAGGTCTCTGGGCCTCAAGAATTTGGAGGTCCATTTCTCTCCCCAGGTTGGGAAGTTTTCAACTATCATTGCTTTAAATACACTGCCTCTATATTTCTCTCCTCACTTCTCGTGTTCCCATAACACATGTATACTTTCTTGTGAAGGTATCTTGTAAAAGTCTAAAGACTTTCTTTACTCTTTTTCATTCTTTTTCCTTTTGTCCTTTGGGTAAGTTTAACCTATCATCTAATTCATAGTTCTTCTGGTTGGTTGAATCAGCTGTTGAAGATATCTTCAGTTCAGTCGTTATAATCCAGGTCTAGAATTTTTTTTGGATGGCCTCTTGTTGAACTTTTCAGACTGGTCATGCATTGTTTTCATAATTTTGTTCAGGTGTTCTTGAGGCTAGTAAGCATTTTGAGGTTTGTTCTGTATCTCTGGTCAGATCATCCATACTACTTTATATTGTCAGGGTCATTTACTGGAGCTTTACTAGCTTCCATTGGCGGTGGCATATTTACGTGATTCTTCATGATCCTTGGTTCCTTAGATTGGCATCTATGCATATAAGTACTCTCCTCTTTCAGGCTTAGCAGGTTTGCCTCAGTAGGGAAAGACTGTCTTCATTAGTAAGCTCACCTTGGGGTACCAGAGTGTCTGTTAGTAACATCAGTGGGTAAGCAGGGCTTGCTGCTACAGCTGCTAATTGGGTAGGGCACTGTCTGTGCTCTGAGGTCATTGCTGTTGGCTGGGTTCTGTGTTTGGGTGGGTCTGCTTGCTGGGCTCCATGTTCAAGCAGAGCTGTTAGGTAGGCTCCCTAATTGGGTGAGTCTGTAGACTTTGCTTTTGTGGGGCCACTAGATGGGCTCTGCAGTTACATCTAGCCCAGCAGGTTCACTGGCTGGGCTTCTGGCAGACAGTGCCACAGGTTAGATTCTGCGATTAGGCAGGGCTATAGATTAGGCAGGGCTATAGGCAGTTGCTCCTGCCTGAGTGGGGCCTCAAGCTATGCTTCCTGACAAGATAGATGATGCCATTCGGTGGGCTCTGTTAGGGTTTGGCTGCAGGTAGGTCTTTGTGGTTGAAGTGGGGTTCCTATTAGGTAGGGCTTCCTCTCTGGAGAAGATTGTAGGCTGTTTAGTAATCAGCTGTAGGCTGGTCTCAGATAGCTGCTCATGGTCACTGTTTAGGTTCCTTGCTTATGTGGCACCAGAGGCTGTGTTCAGTCATTGGGCAGGACTATTGGCTGCCCCACATCTGAGGAGGGCTATAGGATAGCTACAGGGCTATAGGGCAGCCTCCAAGGCTGCCCCAGTTTTCTGGATAAATTTTCTGTATGTTGGGACTGGAGTGTGCAGCAGTTGAGTGGGACTGTAAATTTGCTTATCTGCTCGGGTGCAGTCATAGAATGGGCTTCAAAATTGAGTTTGGTCTATTGACTGGAGACCCAAATCAGGAAGAATTGCCAACCAAGCTCTCTGGCCAGATGGGACTACCAACTCTGCTCCACAGATGGGCGAGCCACTGGTTGGAATCTCTGTGCATGCACCCCCTGAAGTGAGAATGCGGTCCACCAAGATCTGAGTGTTGCTTACTGAAGCTCTGTCCCCTTTCTCTGTCTGATTCCGAGTGGCCCCCATAAGGTAAGGCCCAGGTGGACCTTCCAGAAAACATCTGAAAATACTAGGGAACCTGAATGTCCACCTTCTGCTTTATTTTCGCCTCTGGAGACACTGTATGCTCAGTGAACAAGTAATCCAGTCAAGTAAACATGATCTCACCAGAGGGGGTTGTTGTCAGAGTATAGCTTCTCATCTTACCTTCTCATGCAGCCCTTGTTAGTCTCTAGTCCAGCATGTGCTTCATCCTCATTTCTGGGATTTTTACACTAGTGTCTTGCTTTTGGTCTTCTCAGGAGAACTGACATTGGGAATAACCTGTGTGGCCATCTTGATGTTGTCACTGAAATCAGCATTCTGGTCTTGAAAGAAATAGAGCTACATGGGACCCACACAGAACTGCCCCTAACAACTATACCTCTGTCCCCCCTTTTCACGATCAGCTCTCATTTATGTGTTCTGTCTGTCCTCCTTTCCCTTTTGTGGTTCCTCTTCAAGACAGGCCTTTATCCTGCTTTGACCTGGCAAAGAATATTTGGGGACAGAAAAAAAAAAAAAACTGATTGCAGATCCACTCGCTGCAGCCTCATCCTTCCTTTGGCTCCTGAGTTCACGTGCACCTTTATTGGCCAGGTGCTATCCAGGCTGTTTTGGTTGCTTGCCTCTGACGTGGGCCAAGGGAACAGGGTCATTTTGGGCAGTTTTTTTGCAGTAAAGCCCTGAGCCTGCCTTGTGGCCATGAGTGGTGGCATCCTGTGAGGAGGGTGCGTTGCTCATTTAGACAGGGAAGTTTTGCATTAGCCAGTTATTGCTTGGTAACTGAAGAACACGTTTTGCTTTTTTTAAGGTACAATTAAAGAATCTGATGTGAAGCACAAGGGATTGATTGAAATACCCAACCTTTCTGAAGAAAATGAAGTAGATGACACTGAGGTGAAGTATCTGATGGGGTTTTTATCTTTTTTTTAAAATCAAGCTTCTGCTATAGATATTGGGAATTTGAAAAGCTGCCTATCATGTGGTGTGTGATTCCTGGGAGTAGTTGTGGTGAATTTTGGAGGACTCCATGGCTGAGAACTGCAGTACCGCGGGGCGGGCAGCAGGAGGTGTGGCGCAGTGCTTAGGAAAAAGGTAAGCGCAGGAAGCCCTAGATTGTCCCAGGGGCCAGGCACGGAGGGTGGACAGGTTACTGCCTCTTCCCCAGGGTGCTGTCAACTAAATATGACAGTGTTGGTATATAAAGTGCTGAGGCACTTGCACAACTTGGCAAATGGTATTTTTTCCTCCTCCCTTACCCTGTTCCTGTTCCCCTTTAATAGTGAGAATTCTCAGCTTCTCTGTGATCCTGGCTGTATCCCATGTTTTTCATACTGCGTGTTTTTTCCTAATCTTGTCAGTCTGCGTCCCTTTTGGGAGATAGGATCGGGCCTGGTAACGCCCGGGCTCGTGTTTCAGTTAGTGCCCTGCGCGAGCCGCCAGCTTGATTCCGGGGTCAGACCATTTGTACAGTAGCTTTATTTTCCAAACTAGTTTGACAGAGGGGCTTTCTTGATTTTTTTTGTGAATATATTCAACGTGAAATTCTTCAAAGATTTAAAAACTAAATCATACTGAGCAGCTTGTCTGTGACTGGCCTTTATCAAGGGCTATAAAATGCCATGACCCGGGCTGTCTCAGACCTCTCTTCAGACGTGTGGTGGGTGCTGTGTGGTTCCGGGGCTGGGAGGTCAGTGTGTTGTATCCATCAGCTGAGGAGATTTTCATCGGCCTGGTAAACTGGTCTTCTCGTTCCAGCCGTGTCACTATGGAACAGACTCTTTACATTGGACCAGCTCCCCGGAGCCACAGCGACACTAAAGCCTCCAAACCACGCCTCTTCCTTCTGAGTAGACCGCAGAGGCATCCCCAGAGCAGCATGAGGATGCTTGCGTCTCTTCTCCCTCCTTGCCACCACCACTGTCCCTTCTCTTTCCTCCCTCCCTCTCTTCTCTCACCTTTTTCTGTCCTTTCCCAGCTCTCTTCCTTGCCAAAAAAGGTTAAGGCCAGCTTAGGTGGAAAGGTGATGCTCCAAATCACAATGGTTGTGAGGTTCTAGACCAGCGCTGTTCAATAGAAATATATTGTGAGCCACATAGAACTAAAAATTTTCTAGCAGCCACAAAAAAGTTAAAACAGGTAAAATTAATTTTCATCTTTTTCATTTCACCCAAAATATTAAAAATATTCCTACATGTAACTAATATCAACATTATTATTTTACGTTCTTTTGTTTTTCTCTAAGTCTTCAAAATCTGGTGCGTGTTTATGTTTATAGCACATCTCAGATCAGCCACATTTCAGGTGTCCAAGAGCCACATGTGGCTGTGGCTCCCAAACTGGACAGTGCATTTCTAGATCCTGATAAAAGCTGGGGACTACATGATCATATAACAATATAATACAAACAAAATTTTGTATGCAGATTAAGAAATTTATTCAAGATTCAGCAACCAGCCCAGGCAGTAGAGCTTTGATTTAAAAGCCTTTGTATCTTGTCAAGCTATATGCAGAAGCCCAGCTCATCTTTTACATCTACTTCTTTCCCTTTCCCTGCCATCAGAATTTTCTCATCCATGTGTCCCAGTGTTTGTAAGAATACATCAAACCAGATTTTTCTTAGATTTGTATTTTTCTGATTTGTAGGTGAACGTGAGTAAGAAGAAAGGAGATGGGGATATACTGAAGGCTCTTATGAAAACTGCAGGCACCGCCAAGGTCAAGGAGGCCCTTGGAGATTACCTGAAGGCACTTAAAACAGGTAAAGAAGGCATCCCTTTTGAACCAGTGGGTCCCTTTTCTATTTATCCAAGTTACGTGTTTATCCGAATAATACTGTGGGTGGATTCCCAGGTCAGGCTGATGTCTAAGGTTCCAGAAATAATTCTTTATGCTGCAGGGTATATTGAGAGCTGGAGGATGAGAGCTAGTCAAGAGTAAGACCATAACTGGTTATTATCATTACTGTACACAATGTGAGAACCATTTTGCATACAGAATTGCCATAGTAGTTTTCTGAAATATTTATCAGTTGATTGTGTAATTGTTTGCTTAATGTCTGTCTTCCTTGCTAGACTATAAGCTCCATGAGGGCATGGAAGGTGTCTGTCTTGTTCACTGCTGTATCTCCAGCATCTAACACAATGCATGGCACATAGTAGATGCTTAATACATCTTTGTTGAATGAATGAATGAATGAAAATGGTGACAGGTGTAACAAGTGTAGTTGTGATTTACCTAGGTAAACCCTACTCTGAGTGGAAATGAAATTGTCTTCTTCCCTAAATTAGAGTAGTAGTTCATCAGGAAAAATGTCTCCTGTGTGTCTCCTCCTTAAACTCTGCCATGAGGATCAAGATATTGGCATAGCTGGGTCTGGGATCACCACTCTTCCCATGAAGCTACACATGTGACTGACCCACTGCTGAATGCTGCAAGGCCAGGCTTTGTGAGGTGGTGGTGAAGCACTGTTTATGTCCAGCTCTGACAATAGGTGAAGATGAATTTGTGTAACACTGAGCTTTTTGAAAAAGGACATCTGAAAATGTTGCTGTTTTAGCAAGAACTAGATAAAGTGAGACATTACAAGAGTAAGGCAATTGTTGCTATGGAACGTGTGTTTATAATTAGTTTGGTATGTGATAACATGAAATGGTCCTGAAATTCTGTAGAAATGCTGTAGGGACTACTTTTATAAAAATATCAGTTCACTGTATGCTATTTTGGGCTTTCTACCTATTCCAAAAAGGAAAAAGAACTTCATTAAAATAATTCTTTCTTTCTTTGTAGAATTTACAATAGGAATGATTTTACCAACAAAAGCAGTGGCAACTCAGGAATTGACTGTGAAAAGGAAACTGAGTGAGAATACCTTGCAGGTATGACCTTTGGTGGCCAGTATGATGGGGATGGAGAAAAGGGAGCGCTTCAAAACCCTTCAACAGGCTTTCAGTGGAGAACCATAAAGGATGGTTGAGGAGGGCCAGTTAAGCATGTGCCCTGCCCATTTCCTTCAGAAATGATAAAATGAGATTTTTTTCATCCTTAATGGCAGGAATCTATAGACAAGGCCATTTTGTGCAGCAAATACTGAATGTAGTTTGACACTCTTCTAAAGGCAGTTCTTTGGTAGCAGCAGATTATAAAATCAGATGACTTTCAAGTTCACATGCCTCAGCGGAATACCCTCTCTCTAGACTTGGGTTGGGAGGTTTTGCTTCTTTCTTGGAATCTAGTGAGGGGACAATTGACTCTTTGGCTTTATGGCTATTGTTTTTCACCTGCTCTTTATGCCCTGTGGGCAAATAGGATTTGGGGGTGTTTAGTCTGGGACTGGAGAGCAGAGCCAATGAGCTATTTCCAAAGTGAAGACCAGGATTGGTGGTGCTAAAAAGGCTTTTCGTGCTGTTTTCATGTGTCTGGAAGGAGTAGTGTGCACACTGGGACAGTTTTAAGGCTGGGAGACTGAATTGTTAAGTCTAAGTAGTTCTCTCTCTCCACACACTAATTACCCTTTGGAACCTCTTCTTGAGAGTCAAGCCTCACCTCCAGTGGCTTTGGGTGTAAGGATTCCCACTGTTGCATTGCACATGACGGAATGTTTGACACCGCTGTAGAGCAACTGTACAGCATCTTCACTGTGAAGGATGTAAGTAACTCTCAAGCCAGGATTTTAAATGTAGACACTGAGAGAAAATGTGCAACTAAAACCTGGAGCTGGGTTTTGGTTTCCCATAGCGATAGCCTGTGTACTTGATTGAAAGGATCTAGAATGGCTACGAAGGAAGTCTTAAGTGTAGCTCCTGAATAATTTTGGTGGTGGGGGAGATATATTCAGTGAGTTTTCAACCTCCAAAAGATAGGACCATACAAAGAGAATGCTTTAAGTAAAACTGTGTATCCAGGATGAAAAACCAACCCCACAAACCACTAACTGTTATGTTCGTATTTTACATATAGATTGAAAGGTGATCAAACATGCTGTAATTAACATCTCTACTGTGTTTTGCTTGGTTAGTTGGTGCAAAAATTTTCTAAATCTCCTGCTATATTAGAAGCTGAAAAGGGAGGGAAATTCCAAATGTTTGATGGGAATATCACCGGTGAATATATAGAACTGGTAAGTAAGCTTTTATAGAAAAGCAAGCTGGGACTGCTACTTTTTTAAAATTGCTTTGGGATTTTACCTGAACTTATGGAAACTTGAGAACTTTATAAAGCAAACAAAATATGTCATATGCTATGTAATGATAAAAATAAACCCCTCATTTTATAGTGATAGTGCAGATACTTGTCTTTCTATCCTTGCTATCAGGGACATTCTGGCAGTAGGCACAGTGAATTCTCCACAATGCTGGCATGTAAACTGGAAGATAGGGCTGTATGTTTTCCATTCTTCTAGTACTTAAGTGAAAAATAAAACCCCTTAGGTGGTTTTACTGACAGGATCTGGTACTTTTCTGCTTTGTATCGTGGGAGATTTTTAAAAGCTCTTTCCAATGGAATTTCCCTTGTTTTCAGTTAACAAATAAAAAGATTGTCATGAAATGGAGATGTAGGAACTGGCCAGAAGGTACGTTTTTAGTAACTTTTAAGGATTCAAAAATATTCAGTTTCCCCCACCTAACTGTGAAGAGCAAGTAGTACTATATGTGTAAGTTTTTCTTGATGTTGCAGTTAATAAGCTTCCTGTTTTTCTTCCAGAACATTATGCAACAGTTGCATTGAATTTTGTGCCTACTTCAGGGCAAACAGAATTACAACTTGACTGTAAAGGAGTTCCTGTTTGTAAAGAGGAGAACACGAAATTCTGTTGGCAGAAGCAGCATTTTGAAGAAATAAAAGGTTTACTGCAACTGACCACCCTAAATGGTTGAATTAGATTTTATAAGGGCATTACTTTTTTGTAAGTAGATAAAATGTCAAGTTTACCTTTCCCCTGTTATTCCTTTAAAAAAAAAATCTATTAATTTACATGGAATGAAATTCAAGAACTTACACAGACCTTAACACATTGTTTGAATCTCTCCAACTAGACACTGCATTGAGTTAAAAGCAGCAATCAACCTGAAATTAGGTATTAACCTTACCTCCCCGTAGATGTTCCTGAGTTCCTGAGTACCAGAGTTGAAGTTTCTGTCTTGCTTTTCAGCTATAGTTTAGTCCAGGAATACCAAAAGTAAACAGTATGTTGATACTAGTCCTTTATTTTACTTCAGGATTTTTAAGGTGTGTGGCTCTCAGGTAGTACAACAGTGGCATGTTGCATTGGAGATGTTAGGCTAGGCTAGTTGGCGATACTGTTATGGCTTCTCCGTGCCATTCTTGGTTGGCCTTGCAGAAGTTTCACACTTTGGGATGGAGACGATTGAGAAGTCTACGGGCTAAGTTACTTTTTGACTGGCACTAATGCTTATAATGAAATAGAACATAGTGGGTGGCAAGCATTACCCACTCACAGTGTTCTCATTACTTTAATCTGAGAAGACTGAAGCAACATTTGTAAACAAATGAAAAGTCATCACAATCAGTTTAATTAAGTGCACAGAATAGCAATCAGTCATGTCAATAAAAATAAAACAATTATTTTTACATCAAGTGTGCTTTATTTCCTCCACAGGTATTCTGTTAAATAAAGCACCATTTATATACTGCCAGGCCACAGCTAGAGGATTCTTTACAGAATCAAATTTCTTGTGGTTGTTCCGTATACAAGTAAACTTAATTTTGATAATAAGAACCACAGCGATTGGAGGCACTCTGCCTCTATTATAAGGTACAAAACTGGCACAGAGGACACCATATTATACACAGTAAAAATGCTGTAAGTTTAAATTACATTGTACAGGGCTAGGGAACCCTGTTCTTCCCAGACAGCCTTATTAAATGAAAGCCACTACAGTGAACTCTTAATTACATAAAACATATCCATTATCTGATTGCCCTTTAGAAAGTATACTGAAGATGCAAATTTTTTCATCTGGAGTTCTGCCTGACCAAGAATTATGCCTATAAATCTATCTTGCCATTCAAGCAGAGAGCACTGGACAAAATGAAGCACAAAAACAAATAAGCAAAACTTATACAAACAGCATTGTGGGAAAGGGGAACCTTAAAAGTAGACATGCTACACCTAATGTCAAGAAGCAGCTTGGTTTCCTTTGCCAGATATCCTTGTGACCACATGGATCGTAGATTCAATGGTCCTGCATAGGGTATCTAAAATGTCGTGTTGCTGCATGTGACTAAAGAGTCCTCTGGAATGGCCACAACTAAGTGATAAAGCAGCCTCGGGGTCCTGGGAGGGCACAGTTTGACCATCACAACTTCTCAAGTCAGCTAAGTCAGAGAGAACTGCAGAGATAGAAGTAGAAGGGAATTCGGAGTCTTCCTCAGCTAGGTTAGAATCCTTGGTACAGTGGAGGTCTTTAAATTCTTTACTATCTTCAAATCTACAACTGTTGGACTGTTCTTCTACATGCTGTGACCTGATAGTTGACATGTCTTCTGAAAATGAAGATGAAACTTCCATTCGGTATTCTTTAACAGAACTATTTTCAGGGGAAGGAAGATCTTGTTCAGTTCCTGGGTCGATAATTGAAGAGTCTCTTGTCTCATTGTCTGAAGTGCTAGTTGGGGTCAGGACCTCCCTGGTTTCCGTTTTCATGTCGCTGATACAGCTGTCTACAGTGTGCTCCTCATCACTGCTCACACGTCTTCTTTTAACAGGAGTTGCCCCTTCATCATCTGTGAAAATGAACATCAAAACAACATCTGAGAGGGGTCTTTAAAAATCACACTGGGGGGCGGGGGTGTTTGTGGAAAACTTTATTTTTAGCTTTTAGATGTAGGAGGCTTCACTACATCAGCTACATGGACTGCATCCTTTCCTTTCTTCCCACCTTGAAAGTAATGATACTGCTCCATGAAACTAACCTTTAGTTTTTCTTTCTTTGGCTTCTTGCTCTTGGAGTGAGTTTCTTTGCTGCAGACAAGTCCTGCATTTGCTTAAAAGCTCTTGCAGAGTTGGAATTAGAGCTGGATTTAATTGTTTGGGAGTGTGTACTGAAAGGAGTAAAGCAAGTGCCCGCAGGTCCTACAAAAACCCAGAAAGGAACATCTCAAATTCCAAAGCCAACATTTTGACAGTTGTTTACAATTTAATGTACATGTTTACTTTTCCAGGAATCCATCCTGATTTCTCTGGCATTTTCAGAAGAATGCTGACTGCAAAAAGCCAGTGTTAGGTATTACTATATTTCACCAATTCATTATCTTATGTTCTGCACCACTAAGTCAGACTCAAATAGTGTTTTTCTGAAAACAGAACAGGAGGAAAAACAGGCATTTTATTAAAAAAACACTAGGTGATCCATGGGAAACTTAGGCCTGGTTCTTGAAATCAGTTCGTGAATATATTGATTTCCAGTAGATGTCACAAATATAGTCTTCCTCACTTGGCTGTATAATAATCTGTTCTGGCATGTAAGCATCTTGTTACCTGGAGGATGCTGTCTGATGATGTGCTGACATCACTATCACAGGCAACTATATACAAGGTTAACTAATTCCTTAGTGTTAACTGTCTTTATAGTTAATAGATCATTAGATCAATGGCATAATATTGGGTTGTCAGAAAAGTCATATGACATTTTTTTTTAGCAAAAATGGGTCATGACTTTCCCGACAACTCAGTAGAAACATCTTAAGTAATATTTTAAAGATGTAAACAAGTAGAGAAAGGGAATGTATCCTAATGGCATTAGATCCTGTCTTCTAAGGTAATAAAAACTTGCATTCATAAAAGGCACAGTGAACAAAGTCTTTAAAAATCTGGTCTTTTTTATCATATAACTGAGTTTCAATATTAAAAGTTATGCTAAATCTAAGGCCAAATTTAGAGTTAATGTAAGACAGTTATGAAGTACACGACCATTTCCCTCTACACGTCTTACCCCATTTAAAGAAGCACTTGCTTTGGAAATTTCAACTCGGTTGGTGAAATCAGATTGCAGGCTCTGATACTGATTTATCAAGTTTGTAATAAGGGTGCTGATCAAGTTGGCACAGTTTGCTTCAGAAAACACTTGACCTTGAACCTGAAAAAGATTTTAAAAAAAATTTCCAAAAGGCCAACATAATGAAAAATCATAGTTTATTGGAAGTAACACATTGCATTTCCAAAGTACAACCTACCTTTAGAAGGAAATGTGTCATGAATGTGTAGACAATGTTGTTGTTTAGGAAAGTTCTTTCATCCATTAGGATACATTTTATATATTCTGCAAAAACAGGATCTTCACACAAAAGCTTGATGCAATTTTTTGACATAGCAGACTAAAGTGAAGAGAAGAAGCACTGAATAACTGCAACTATTAAACACTGTTTCTGATATATATCTAAAGTCATTTAAAATCCTACTAGAAAAGCCACTTTTGAACTCAATCTACTAAACTTTCAGCTATAGCAACTGTTGTCCCAAAAAGTTAAAATATTACTATCTTGGATAGTATCAGTGTCAGGGGAAGAGACTTGAACAAATTTTTTTTTTTAATTGGATAAAATGAGATGTATCAAATAGGATTGAGAATGTTTTCTGGGGACCAATTAATGGATGATAGGTAACCAAAGCTCCTACAGAGGCAAAAGACAAATTTTAAGAATTTATTCTCTAAAATGGGTTAAAATATTTACTCTGTAGTCTCATCAGTTATAATTTGAAAAAATGCCCTTTCCCTTCTATAAATATTGCAAGCAAAGGTGAACAAGCAGACCTCTTTTACTCATCTTACACAGTGGGTCCCAATATATGGAAATTTTACTAAAATTTGGTTTCCCTGTTTTCAAATGGTGATGGCTCTTAAACACAAGTAGTATGTCTTTCTGCAGAAACGGTCCCTAGATTTGCATTCTAACCATGGGACTGTTTGCTTACATAGGAGATAAAATAGACATTCTTTAAAAAAATAGGAAAAAGTTTAGATAATATGCACTAGTGTATACTTATGCATTTAATTAGAGTACGCAACCGTGGGACGTAAACTATTCAAAGGCCACCTACGGAACAGAGTTGAGCAGGACCAGGACTCAGGTTTTCACATCCTTGAAAATTGTCTTATTAGACCAGTCAGGGGTTCTGCATGGTGTTTTTTGCATGGTTCTAGAGGACTTCTATAGATTGGTAAGGGCTTTGGAAGATAATGGTTTGACGCTGTCTTAAGGGCAGTTTTGGAGGATAGCAAATTCTATGTTGGGGGAAGCAAAGGGGAGTAGAAGACAGCAGTATAGATAAAACAGTAGGGAAACAACAGGCAATGAAAGAATACAGAAACTAAACAAAAGCAACTACTCAAATCAAGATGAAAAGAACAGTAGCAGTACAGAGAGGGTAAAAGCAGAGATGTTCTCCAATGTAGTGAATAGATGACTCAGCTAATAAAATTCAACCAGCAAGCATTTTGTGAATGCTTACTGTATTAAACTATATGATCAACATATTAGCCTTTCAAAGAGTCCTACCATAAAAAACAAAATGACATTTCTTTAGGGAACAGGAGTTCAGTTAGGGACAAGGAGAGAGAGAAACAGCTCATACAGTACCAGGTGACACACATCCATTAGAATAGAGACTACCACTGTCTAGACAGGAGGCTGTGTATTTCAGATACTCTAATGTGGGTAAAGGTTTACATCAAAGAAAGACTGACAGACTCATCTCTTCCTCAAGGGATGGATAGATGCAACTAGGCAGGAAACCAACAGTTTTTTTTCCTGAAAAAGCTAGAGGGCATTCTTCGTAACCCAAACCAACCAAATGGGACTAACTGACTGATTTTTTCCTCCTCCGGGCTGCCATTCTCCCTGCACAATTTAGCAATCATTATTTAGGTTGGCACTTACTTAGAAGTTGGGAGGACATAGTGTTGCTGTCTGTTCTTAATGACAGTTAAGAAAACAAGAGCATCAGACCCTTGAAAAACTATTCCAAGGTAAAGAACAAGCGCTAAAGGACAGGTGGCTACAATGGTTTCTGCTGGAGCTGTTTGCAAGGTAAAGGGGGAAGCAAGAGACAGATGGGAGAGGTAAGGGAGAGCAATGAATGGCATATGCATTCTTCCTTCCTCTACTATCTTTCTGTTTGGAACTTTTACCATACTGCTTATACTGACCTATAAGTGAGAAATTCAATTACAAACAGCTTATTTGAAAAATTGTTACAAATCTACTGAACTTTTATAAAAAACCTTAAAGGGCAACTGAATGCCCAGTGCTTAGTAGTTATTACTGTTAATCATGTTTTACCTACCAAAATTCTAAAATATTCCCAATTTGCAGCCAGTTTTTAACCCATTGTTCCTAAAATTACTGACATGGTCAGTTAAGACAAAAGACCAAATCATCTAAAACTCTTTCTTTACCTGAGTCTGGCATAGCTCAGTCCAGAGTTTGGGGAACAGTGCAAGATGAAGTGGCAAACCTTCATAGGCAACTAGGACACCTAATATTTGAAAAGAAATCAGAATAGGTTATAAATTATACTACTGAGGTATTAAATGCTGCAGGTACAATATGGCTATTTCTACTCATAATTATGCATATTTTCTTATATGCATATTTTCTATATATGTTTTAGAAATATATGAAAGACTTAAAGGGGAAGAATTGATTCCAATGTCTTAATCAGTGCAATAATTTAGAATGCAGTCACTTTGAATTTATATCCCACTCCTCATTCTTAGAAGGATCTGAGGCAACTTAAAACTTCTTGAGTGCTCAGAACTTTGCCTGGGACATTTATAAAAAAAGGTTACTGCAAGTGGTTCCAAAGCTTTCTAGGATTAAGTTACCACTCTGCACACTGGATAATTTTCATGAAATAAGACTGCAAGGGTTGGGGGGGAGGGTGGGCACAAGGTCAAGAGAATGTAGAGAATAAGAGAAACTATCATCCATAACACTTTTACCTTGTTTCTCCAAAAATAGGAAGACATACCTTTACTGTAGATTTAAGTAAACACTGCTTTAAATCTAAAAGCTTGCTCCTTGTCCCTAGGATATCTGGATATACCATACTTAGACGTATGTCAGATACCTATTTGGAGTTTCTGTGGGTTTAACCTTTTAACTACTCTAGATGTGAAGTATGTCTTTAAGAAATTTGTCCCCTTAGCCTCAAGGTGGCAATAACAGTCAAACTCCACTCCCAACCCCAGGAAAATGTATAATCATGGAGGAGAAATACAAACTATCTTCCTCCAGTTGAGAAAATTAAAAAAAAGTTAGACCTGAAGTTGGCAAATTTTTTCTGTAAAGATCCAAACAGTAAACATGTCTATGTCGTTGCCTTATGATTTCTGTTGCAATTACTCAGCTCTGTAGAAGTAATGTAGAAGAGGCCATAGGTAACACTAGTGAATGGGTATGTCTTCCAATAAATGTTAAGATCTTTGAAAATGACCTCATGTAACTTTCATGTGTCACAACATATTTATAGTAACTGAAGTGAGTTTTTTTTTTAATTAGTAAAAATGTAGAAACCATCCTAGCTTTCAAGCAGCTCAATGGTTACACAAAAACAGGCAGGATGCAACCTCTGGATTAGACCACAGATTTGAGAAAATCATAGACATTTTACCCGCAAAAAGGATCGTAGGCTTCTTTGGATAACTGACTTGGGTGACTGAACTGACTTCCTTTCTATTTTTCAAGATTAACCCTGTTATAAAAAGCAAGAAAACCATCATCTTCTTTATCTTAAGCTAATCTGTTTGTATTGGAAGCATTTATTTACCCACCATGAATGATAACACACAGGCAAATGAGGGCATGTTGTCAAAACTGCTGCTGTAAGGAAGAGCTCCTATGTGCTCATGTTCCTACATAATCACCTATACAAGTAGAACAGAAGCTGGCAAACTGGCAGGTCAAATCTGGCCCACGGCTTGTTTTTGCGTATCATTGTGAGCTAAAAAGGGCTTTTACATTTTGAAAGCTTTAAAAACACAAAAACAGCCAAGCAAAAGAATATGCAACAGATCACAGTGTGACTTGCTAAGTCTAAAATATTTAATATCCAGTCATTTGCAGAAGGAGTTGGCCAACGCTTGAACGATATAGGCTGCCTGTATACTAAAGTCTCTTTATCCCCCACTCCCCCCCGACACTTCAGTTATTCCCAACGTAAAACAATCTTTATTCCTACACAACTACCAAAAAGCTAGCACCATCACAACAAAAAGGCATGGGGGCCTTCTATGATCTATTATCAGCTCCAAGTAGTATTCTCTTACAAATGTCTTCATTTTACAATCGAAGGAAACAACTATGAACTGTTATCTGTCAGGTATGTCAGATGATCACTTAATTTTCTCATCAACTTTGGGAGGCATTATTTCTGCTCCCCTCCCTTTTTTGGGAGCAAATTAAGCTCAATGAGCTCATGTAATCTGCTCAGGTTAATTCCAAAGTCAGTGATCATTAAGAGTTAAAAGTCTCCAGTTATCTGATTCTAAAGTCCATAATCTTTTCAATAATCAGTGTTTTACCAAATGCTAATCATTCATGTATCATTTTTATGACTAACATCGATCACCTCTACTGTTAATATTTAGATAATAAAACATCTGGGAAATTGTAGATTTGGTTACTAAATATTTTTATAATATTGCAAAAGTCAAACACATTAATGCGCTTGATTTTCCCTGATCCATCTTGTATACTACATTTCGGAGAACACTGCTATCAACAGTGAGCTGAAGACAGTTCTTTCATACTCCCACCTATTCACCTCCTAGCTGTACCCTCTTTGGAAGGAAGGCCATTCCGTCAAAGCAACAGAAATTCAGTTTCTAGCATTTTCAAAAAACACTGCAGATCTGAAACATCATGGCTCTTTGACTCAAGAAGAAACACCAATGCTGTTCTGTTCCACTCTCCTTCAATACTTCTGGAGTGTCTCACTACTTTGCACAGGAGATACAAGCACCAGAGTTCTTAAGCATATATCCAAGTCTTGTCTTGGCAAACAGGATGGGTAGGCCTAAAGTGCTGCTTTCTGTGACTTCTCTTTATCCTGTGATAACAGGGTCTACAACTCACTCATCCCCCCCTCCATGAACTAAAACACAATAATCAAAAACTGTTTCAAACATCCTTTTCTCACTTAGTAATATCCCTTATCTACTATTAGAAGTTAATGGGTGTGTTAAGAGAAACATCTTAAAAACTGATTTTGTAGTAAAATGGTGACCAGATGACTGCTGTGAAATATTTCATATGTGTATATATACACACCACTTAGGGGAGGTTCTCCTATCTGAATTCTTATAATTCTTTGTCTAGTTGTCTATAGGAGAAGAAATCCAAGCATTTCCATGGGAAGTGGGTAGCTTTAGTCAATGGATGGAAAAAAGCCCAAGACTAATGTGCAACTGCAAGACTGAATGCTTAAGAGTATCACAAATTTGATTCTTCTACTTCCCCTTTTCTGACTTCATAGGGCTGAGCAACCCAGTGTGGTTATTAACCCAGCTTCCCATGTAGGTTATTGGAAAAAACCTGCTAGCTGTACTAAGTAATATTCACATCCCTATGCTTTTGTAAGTTAACAAACTGGTAACTTATGTCTATTAAACCACTATACATTAATCTAGGATAAATGGATTTGCCCTTGGTGGACTGGAAACAGCTGGCTTCTAACCTGGACTCTATGAATGGCACTGCTCTGAAGAATACCCACCATTTAAGACCTTTTTGGGAAACTAAATAGTCTTTCTGCAATCAGTACAACCCTGACACCACAAAGAAGTGAAGCATGAACAAGAGTTGTGCTTTTAATAATTTAAGCCTTTAATCTGCTTACTTTTAGCAACTATACTTTTTCAATCTAGAGATTTTGAACATCTTGTATTTTCCAGGTACATCATATTACTTGTTAAAGTTATTCTTTCATTTGCTAATGCATCAAAATTTCAAGAACAGTGTTAAAGGTGATGGCCTCATTGCTGAAAAAAATTGAATGATGAAATCTAGGGATTTGTTACTGAGTTTAATTTTACATGTGAACCATGATACCTAAATGATACCATGAGATCTGTAATATAAGTTTTCTACATTACTTAAATTTGTGGTTTTTTTCTTTCCCAGATACGAAACCAATGCATGCTCATTACAGGTAATTGAAACCATACAATAGTTAAACTACAAAATAAAAACATCCCATAATTTAATTTTTATACAGTTGAGAGTACAATCCTGTTTTTTTCTTTGCATGTAATGAGTAATCTTTCCCTTCATTTATAAGAATATGGCTTATTTTCTAATTTTTTCATGTAATCAAGTTAATTCCTTTTTGTTTTAAAGACTATAATACAGATGAGCTGTGCTTTATTTACTCCTTCCGATGGACATGAGTTCCAGTTTTTATCAATACAAAACCATGGGAAAATAAACACCCTCTGTATACTGTTACACACTTTTACGAGTAGAATAGGATGGATTCCTACAACTGGTATTACTGGTCAAATGGCATGGATATCCTACAGTGATAATGCAAAGCTGCCTACCCAAGGTGGCTCCATTCTAAGATCTCTCTACCCATTCTGTTTAAGATGTATGTCATCTAAACTTTATCTCAGTTTCACAGTGAGGGGAAAAAATCATTGATTAATTAGTAAGGTTTGGCAATCTTCTTATATGGTTACCAAACACTTTACTTTTGTGTTTGTGTAAACTGTTCGTGTCCTTTGCTTAAATTAGTTATTTAACACTGTTTTGTATATTGGCAATATTAGGCCATTTATCTGTTAAGAATGCACATATTTTTCTCACTAACACTTTGTATTTGATTACTTCGATCTGTGGCATTTTCCAGCATACATTATTTTTAGTTTTATCTGTAATAAGAATTTTTCATTTTTGTTTCCTGCTTGCTTACTATGGTTATTTCAAATCTCAAGGTAGTATCCATGATTCTATGCTTTTCCTTTTTATTTCTATGATCCTGGTTTTTGTTTTTGTTTTTTTTTTTTTGGTAATTAAATCTTTTAATCCTCCTGGAATTTATATAACTATGATATAACCATGAAAAATTTATTTCTCTGTTAAATTATGAATATTCTGATATATATCTAGAGCTGTGCTATTTAATATCATAGCCACCAGCCACATCTGTATTTAAATTCCATTAAAATTAAGTAAAATAAAAAATCAGTTCGTTGATCATATTTCAAGATCTCAATACTAACATATGGCTAGCAGCTACCATATTGTGGATGATGATACAATTGGTATTGTTTTCATCCTTGTAGAAAGTTCTGCAGAATAATACTTTTAGAGAGAACTAAACACTATGTAAGGCAGCATCTACATTGCTTCACGGTTAAGAGTGATGAATATGGAATATTATGAAAGTTAATTCAGTTAATGTGGACGGCTACGTGCCTGTTCTTTCCTTCTCTCCTTCCCTCCATGCTTAATTTTCCTGAATCTGAACATTTGTGTTGATGAGGAAGATAGTCCCAGAGTAAAACATTCATTATTAGGTCAGAACTATTCAACAAGCTAAAACAGCTCCATATATAACTTTCGGTATACACCACATGAACACAATTAGCAAAAACTTAACTCCTAAGGCCAGCTTCTTTTTTTAAGTCCTTTCCTTATCCATTACTGTAACTGCTGGATGCTTCTCATACTACATCACTGCATCTTCTAGGTTTTAGTTTTATTTACCAAGTGCCATGACCCATTGTGTAATCACAAAATCTGAGCATATCCTCACCCCACCCCACTCCATCTCCACCTCCCATCTTGACACTTCAGCCATATGTACAAAAAACAGCTAATGAAAATAAGTGGAAGAAACTTTCAAATGTGAAGACACTCTAATCACTTACCAATAAAATGGTTTTTCTAAAGAGGAATTATCCCTGACAGTTGTTACCACTTACTTCTTCTTGAACAATGAAACCTTGGATAATGATCCATTGTAAGTATATAATGGATCAAAAAATTTCCATAGGAAGGAGGGGGTTGTGACTGAGAAGGAGTACAAAGGGACTTTCTAGAGTGTGGTATTATTCTATTTCTTGACCCTGGTGGATTTTACATGAGTATTTCACTTCCCATGCTCTGAAACAAAACTGCAGGACATGGGAGAGGATCTTGGGTCACATCCCTAAAGAAGGAAGCAAGAGTCACAGAACCCACAGAGTCTTCAATCTCTGAGGGTTCTGAGATAGGGGGTATCTGGAAGAATGCTACATGTTTTCTAAAGACTTATCAGCTAGAAAAGTCACCCAAAGGTAGCAGTTCTTTTATAGCTCTCAGGCATGTCCTTGTAGAGACAACATTAGTATTACGTAACTCAAGTTTTATCCCCCCAATAATTCACTGATGGTTTTGTTTTCTATATTTCGTATCTTCCCTTTCAAATTTCTTTTCACTCACCTCTCTATTTTACGAGACTTACCTCCTAAACACTCATATATGCACCTCTGTTTCACCCTGGCAAGCCCACTCAGCTTGCTCTTGGCATTGCCAGCTCCAAAGCACAGCTGGCACTATAGCTCTTTTCTTACCCTCGAGATCAGGGCTGAGGAGCCCATCTCTTAAGTCTGCCTCCCTAAGCAGAGCAGTTTTTGTTTTTAAATTCTGCTGGGCAGATGGAGGAGGACTTGGGTGCTCTATATACAAAAGTGATCAGCCCTACTCCATACTCCTTTATAGGCCAGCTGAAACTCTGGGCAGAACTATTCAATGGAAACCAGTAAGTTGGTGTTTTCTTAATAAAAATAAAAATGTTCCCAAGAAAATATTTTTAAACATTCACTTAAAAAAAAAAAAAAAAGGATTGTATCATTTTTTTCCTCCCCTTCCTGAATGGCTAGGGACTTAAAATAATCCAGTGGAATTTACTGCTCATCTTTTATACTTACTCAGCTTAACTAATGTTTCAGTAAATTTTTCACAGTTGATTGCAACTCGGCATAATAGATGGATGAATTGATGATAAGAAAAGAAGTAGTCTAGCAGCATACGATCATAAACGTCATCTTTGCCCTGAAGGTTAAAGATGATAAAATGGTTGCACTTAAATTGTATAATAAATTAAAGAGCATATTTTGTGCAAATGTAATAAGCTTAACTAAAAAGCTGATTAAATATTTAAATTGTATAAGAATCTAGTTTTAAATTCCAAGTTTCTAGTAATGTTATTAAGGTCTTAAAATTGTCACAAGTTTATTTTCAGTGTGCTATCAATTAAAATTACCCATTATTTCTATATACTTTAATAAAGTAAAATTACTGTAGAATTTTAAAATTTGACACTTTAGCTCTATAGACATAGCATCAAGAAGAGTAAATTAAATTTGATTTTTGAAATAGATTCCAAACTATTTCTGTAATGGTTAGTACGATATCCATTATTTTTTAATATTTTATCTTATAAGGACTTAAGTATATTTAAGATCCAAAGATAATGGGCAAGGAAGAATGTGAATGAAGGGGGTTAAGAAAAGATCAAGGGGAAAAATCGTTGAAACATAAACTATCCTGTGTCAATGTACCTTCTCTCTGTAATTTGGAATTAGCATTATTTTAGAATAAGTTAGAGGTCAAGAATCATATTACAAGTGAGAAATCTATCAATCAATGCTATTAGGCTTATGTCAAAGGAATATAATTAAAGGGTAGTAAAAGAAGTCATTGATTATATGGCGACATTTAAACAATAGTAAGTACCTAACATGATTTTCAAGTTTAGATATATAACCCAGTTATAATTTAGCCTAGTGACAAATACTAAGGCTATCAGGCTATTTTTTGAAGGGAAAAAAACTTACTACTTGTGCTTATTGTTGATTTTGCAAATATCCAATCAACATTTCAGAGCACTACAAGGAAAAAGTCCAAATGAATCTAATCTTCTTAGGAGCCACAAAATGGTCATTTAAATTAATATAACTGCCAGAGGGGAAATTTTAAATTACTGTGTACTACAGAAACATGGTTTTCCTGGCACCCCAACATACCTTACTGGTTTCCACCATTGTGGGCAAGAGGCACATATTGAGTTCAGGGCGCGGAGGCCGAATATTGCTTTTCCCTCCTATTAGCTTGATATTTTCTCGACAAGGAAAATAAGGTCCAAGAGACACTAAGACATTAAAAGTGTACAATAAGAATAAATGGAAAAAATAAAATCTCCATGTTTCAGTGTGCAGAAAGATTAAATGCCAACCATATTCAAGTAGTGTGCTAGATGAATACATACTTGGTATATTACTGTGATGGTAAGTACAATGGTTGTGCTGCAGAAATGGAACCAGAGTATGAAGAAAGTCATGGGGACTTAAAAGCACGAGTTCCTTGAGGACGTCTGAAAATAAAAACACAATTTGGGCATTAAAAAAATTGGAGCATGTCTAACTGCCAGTTTCAAATTCACAAATACTATTAGGGTGACAGCCTGCAGTGTGTCAGCTGAAAAGTTTTAATTAGTCTAAAGCTTAAGTTCCTGACCTAGGAGAAATGCTATCTGACCTCCAAATTTAGATCACCAGAGTTACTATCCATGACAGGGCCATCATTTAGAAAGCAACACTTATATTTAAAACTTTCTAAAAATATATTTTCTTTATCCAGGAGAAACATCACGGAGAAGTACACTGAGAGAAACATTTAATGCACTATCTTCATTAAATCAATCAAAGTAGTTTATAAAGAAATCTAAAGTTCAAAGTTCTTTGGATTTGAGGGATAATCCCTAGTCTACTTTTTTAATGTGTCATGATGCTACTAGTTAGATCGATTCTCATCTTTTAATCACATAAAAGTTCAGCCCAAAAAGATAAACTATTGGCAGAGTTTCTGTCAATCAGTTACTGCAATGTGCCCCTCTACTCTTGATGGAAAAGGCTAGACCAGTAATTTCACAGCACATCAGGCCAATGACTGCTTAAACATGATACCCATGTGTTATTCATGTCATTTTGAGAAACTGCAAATACAGTGACAGTCTCCAAACTTAAAAGGTTTCTAAGATAAATATTCAATATAAGTTTAAAACGAGGGGGGGAGGTTAACAGGGATAAACAATCATTTTATTAAACATGTGCAATCAATTAAAAAAATACTAGGAGTCTTAAGAACAGCTGTGAAGAAGTATCTTTATGCAAAAAGAATTCATGGTGAAATAATCACAACCTTTTACCATGTCAGTTCTACTTTGTAAACATTTGCATGATAACCTTGCTTACACAAGATCAGAAGATTTCAAAGCACCAAGAAATCTAGAGATAACCTAAGGTCAAAGGGCACAGATATAAATAAATGATGGTACTACCTTATTGCAGGTTAAGAAACAGAACTCAATTTTCTCAGGCCTTGCCGGCCAGTGTAAGTTACACATTAAAAAGTACAAATGTCGGGCCTCCCTGGTGGCGCAGGCGGCTGAGCGCAGCACTGTGAAGCTGTCTGCAGCCTCTGCAGCACGGGTTCCATCCCTGCCAGCCAGGGAGATACCCACATGTCACAGCAGACCTCTCCTGTCTTACCCGCTGCTCCCCTGAGCAGTGTATTTCAGTCAGTCTGCCTGTTCTGTTCCCCACTCTGTCTCTGGTGAATCCTCTTACCCTCCCGCACATCTGGCTTGTACTCCCGTTCTTGTATACATGAATAAATAAATCTTTAAAAAAAAAAAGTACAAATGTCTTCACATCTTACCAAAAAAAAAAAAAAAAAAAAAAAAAATCCCACAAACATATTCTTCTACTAGATTTTAACAGGTATATTTTCCAAGTAACTTACCTATACAGGCATTTCTAAGTTCTGGAGGGCTATAGGAATTAAGAAGAGTTAACAGTTTATGGGCAAACTCGATTCGCTCCTGCCACTGGATTAATGCTTGTTTCACATCTGCAAATAAAAAGCATTCATGAATATGCCAAGTGAAATCAAACTTCTTCACATACTTCCTATTGTAAAATAGAAAATGCTAACACTAAGAAATTAAACATTTTTGATAAAAGCTAAGTGACTGTCTCATGAGATGGCTACTACTATCCAACTGCCAGATTTTTTAAAACACATTTTTAAATGATAGTTATGTCTCATTTTTTCGGAATTTATTTGAAAGTTCAGAGTTAAACCACCTTACAGGGACACAAGAGAGATATATCCTATAGATGTCTCTTGAAAACTAAAAATGATCTAAGCTAAGTCATGGAAGTACCCAGCTTGGTACTAGTTGTTACTGTACTTGGAAATGTTTTCCAATCATCATAAATCTTGACACTGATTGCTTGCTATTTTTAATGCAGGCATAAAGAAAATATACAAAGGCACTCTGGCTTCCTAATGGTTAACTAGCATCAGGCCCTTCTCTACAAATAAACTGGAGATAAAGACAAATTCTCAAAGCATGGGATTTAAAAGCCATACTTTGTTAACAGTTGAACTAATAAAAATAAGAAGCAGGAATGACCGAACCTTTTCTCTGAAGATATGGGCGTGTAGACTTCAAAACTGAAAGGAATATGGACAGAAGTTCTACTAAGTCTCCAGTCACATGGCAAGCTGTGGCTTCATGATACATCATGTGCAGGGTGTTGAAAGACTACAAGTTGTAAAAAAGAAAAAAGGAAAATAATTTCATTTTTTACTTTATTGACTCATGAAATAGTACTCATCCACTATAACGGATGTTTTCAGATTCAAACTACAATTGTGCATATGCACATAAAGCAAATATAATTGCGTTCTATTACAAGTCAAATTTTGACTTTTGAGAGCAAGCATCCTGTCTTACCCTGTGTTCTATCCCAGAGTCAGTAATGTTGAAACCCATCAACTGAGAGAGGTCGAAAACTTGTATCATTTTTAAGGACTTGACAGAGGAGGTACAGCAAATGCCTGTAATAGTATTGGTTAGTTTTTCTTGCTCTATCCATTAACCATAGCTAGAATAGTTTTGCCTCCTTGAGATACTTTGCTAATTGAAGGATCTTCTCGAACTCAGAAGCAGCTTGTACCAATGACCACCAAAAAGCCTCCAGAGTTAAAAAGCACTCTGTCCCAGTAACTTGTTTTTTTACTCGAAGGTGTCCAACCCCTTCCTGGAGCCCAAGAATGATTTGAAGAATACTGTAAGTTATATTTTTGCTCCACTCCTGTCTGAAGTTAGAGGACAGAAGAAAGAACCAAGTACATTTAATGGCATACACTTCTTGGAAATCAAAATTTTCAAGTCATTTCTTATACAAACTCCTGGTTCAAATTAGCCTAAAATCATCTCAGCCTTTCTAATAATTTTTTTACCCTTAAAAAAAAAAGTAAAATTATTTTATTCAGTTCTTTTAAAATATATATTAACAGACCTCACCTTTGGAAGTCTGGCATTTTGCACATGCATTTTAGCCTGAAAGGGTTTATGATTTAATCAGAATTGAGGGAGGGTTGTTGGTGTGGTGTTACTGTTTGCTCTAAGATTGCAGGCCTCAGAGATTACAAAGCAATAGGCAACCAACAAGAAGACTGGGGACTAAATTTCCTAAAGTAATTGCTTTCACTGATTTTCTTGAGCCTCTGAAGAAAGACAATGGTGAAATGGTTAGTCATACACAAAATGCTTAAGTCTGAAAGAGATAAAAGAGCTCCAGAAGGTAGGAATCAAAACCTTTTAATCAAACTGACATGTTAAGTCTTCTAATTATTTTAAGCTTTTTCCTATTTCATTTTACACTAAACCATCTTTTCTCATCTTCACAAATCAGTTCCCAATAGCCTATACACTATTTACATTTCAAAGTTCAAATTTGAAAGCTCAGAAGCTGTGGCAGTACATAATCTGAAAAATGTACTTGTGTGGCATTTAACCTGAGAGCTTTGAGAACAGGAACTATGTGTGTCTTGTTTTCTGCTGTATCCCCAATGTTTTCTGCTGTATCCCCAATGCCTACCACAAAGCAGACATTCAAATAAGTGATACATGAAAGAAATTCACTACTACTCTTCATATACCTTTTGTTCTAGCCAACCAGAAATATTTGGCATTTCTTAAATATAGCCAGTCATTTTTAGTCCCTGTGCTAATTTATTTATCTAAATGCTCTCCCACTTACCTTTGTATGTCTTAATTTTTCAAAGCCCTGTTTCAAACACATTCTATTCCTATTGTTAACACCATTGACTGGAAAAACTATGCCACCACTTCTTAATTTTGATGGTACTCTAAGCTATATATATATATATATATATATATATATATATATATATATATATACACACTCATGTCTTATTTTCATTATTAAAAGGAACAATGTACTTCTGTGTTCAAGATCTTAAAATTATCTAATATTTATGGATGTTCAAGAGTCATGGAAAGAATGCATGGTTGATTTTAACTACCTGTAATAGTCTCACTGGCTTCTTCTGATGATGCTAATTTTACTTTTTGTAACTATTAAGTAAGGGAGCTTCTGAGAAATTGTTTGCCCTTTACTGAAGCACATGAATTTCAAACTTCTGTCCTTACAATTGAATACAACTAATCTACCTCAAGTGGTTGTTCTAAAAGCAAAATGAGGGGCTTCCCTGGCAGTGCAAGGGGTTAAGCTGTCCGCAGCCTCTGCAGCACGAGTTCGATCCCCCGGCTGGCCAGGTAGCAGCCCACATGGTGCAGCAGACGTCTCCTGACTCGCCCACAGCTCCTTCAGCAGTGTACTTCGGGCAATCTGTCTGTTCTGTTCCCCACTCTGTCTCTGGTGAATCCCCGCACCACCAGCCCTACCTCTGGCCTGTGCCCCAACTCTTGTATGCATAAATAAATCTTTAAAAAATAATGATAATTTAAAAAAAAGTGAGGGGTGCCTCCCTGGTGGCACAGGGGTTAAAGACAGTTATCAAGCTATCACGAGCCTCTGCAGCACGAGTTCAATCCCCAGCCAGTAAGGTTGCTGACCCAACATAGCACAGCAGACCTCTTCTGTCTCGCCTACTGCTCCTCTCAGCAGTGTATTTCAGTAGATCCGCCTGCTCTGCTCCCAACTCTCTCTAGTGAATCCTCTCACCCCTGCACCTCTGGCTTACACCCTAGTTCTTGTATGCATAAATAAATAAATCTGTTTTAAAAAGGAGGAAAGATGTGAAATTACTATGCAAAAAGAAACAGCACTCTAAAAATTATGACCTAGTTATTTCAGGATTAAAAATTTGCATTTACTGATTTATGTAATAAAAATTGAGTCACCTGAAAAATAGTTTACTATGAACTCTAAATACCCACCAAACAGAAGTCTTGGTCAGAACATTAAAATAAGATAGATCTATAGTATACCTCAGTCATGAGGATCAACCCTCGATTAAATATAACAAGAAGTCTGTCTTCATCAGATTCCAATAGTATTCTGAAGGCACTAGAAGAATAGATAAAGTCCAGTTTGAGAATTCCAAATCAAAATAGAAAACACTTAAATGATAAAAAATAGAGGAGTTAATTGTCATTTAGGCTCTCTACTTTCCTACCTTGAAAGATATTACTATGTCTATTTCTTATTGATTTACAACATAATAAATAAAAAACCTCTAAGTGAAAAGTTATTTATAGTGGTGAAAGTAAGGCATGATGGGACTATTTTAAAAGTTCAGTGTAAACAATTTCACATCTATAATGGTTTATCTTCTAAATTAAATTTTATTTAAGATATATTTGTATTGGGCACAGGGGGTTAAGTCTCAGCACTAAGAAGCTACTGGCAGCCACTGCAGCAGGAGTTCAATCCCCAGCCCCAGGGAGCTAACCCACATGGTGCAGCAGACCTCTCCTGTCTCGCTTGCTGCTCCCCTCAGCATAATATTTCAGTAGATCTGATTGTTCTGTCCCCACTATGTCTCTGGTGAATTCTCTCAACCCCCTGCACCTCCAGCCTACCACCCCAGCTCTTGTATGCATTAAATAAATCAATCTTTAAAAAAAAAAAAAGATATACTTGTATTATTAAAGCACTTATTGGCTAGTTATTGGGAAGAAAGAGTTACATAAGGGGAAAAGAACATTAAAAACATGTTGACCTTGAAAATAATTTATGTAATAGACAACAAAAGTAGTTGTATAACTCTTATTAACAGATTTTATTTAAGGGTACTAGAAACTGCTGTTATAGAGCATAATTGGAAATTTTTTTCTTTGAAAAAAGTTTCGAAGAACTATTTCAAAGCTAATTAAGAAATTCTAAATCTCTTAAAAAAAGTTAAGTTGTAAACCTTGAGAAAACAGAGTACTCAAAATTAATGCCAAAATTTGTTGATTAGCATAAGATACTATAATGAAGTGTTCAAGGAAAGTACTACCAAAAAAAGCCCCAAAACAACCTGTACCTAATAAAGGACATCACCTCCAAGTCTTAGATGTAAAATATAAAAGCATTTTAAGAAATTAACCTGCACCTTATCTCTAAGGTTAAAGGAGTTCTAAGTATAGTTTGTGGTAGTTTCTTTATAAAGCCATTTATTAACTTCTATAGCTCTGAACAAGTTATAAAGATCAAGTTCCATTATTTTTGGCGAATTCCTGAAGACAAGAAAGACTAAAGAGAAAGAAAAGCTTATTTACAGTGAGACTCATCCAAAGAGGGAGCATGCTGTTTCTGGAAGGCTCAGTGAACTGTCTAGGAAACAGTTTAGTTACCTTGCTGTAGAGAGGTATCTAATCTTTGGATTTAAGCTTTAAATGGGAAATTGCAGATTAAGATTCTAAGATTCTGATGAAAAAAAACAATCCAAAAGCAAACCCAAACAGAAATGTTCACAAGTAGCTCATTAACTTCCAAAATATACTTTCCTCCAAGATGACTAAATGCATGCTTACACCAAAACTTCTAAAAACTGATAAGTTTTTTCAGTTATGAATCCTTATTCCTCTTTTACTGTCAAAGGGATGGTGGTACCCATGCCCTCATCAATTGGAGAACAAAAATGAGCAGAAAATCTTTTACCTTATTAAAGTAGTCCAGCAGGAACGGCCATCTAAGCAACGTAAGTAACAACTTATGGTTGTTTTCTTAAACTGTTTAATATCTTCTAATTCTTCTTCTCTCATATCTGGTCTCTGAGCTATAAACAGCTGCATCAGGTTAAACAGTTCTTCCACTGCCTAAAAAGGGTAAATAAGTATTATGGTGATTTTTTGAACCTACACCTCTACTTCTCATTTCTAATATTATGATCATTAGTGAGCCTTCAAAATTATACAAATAAGTTGGATGCTACTACCATTCATAAAGTCAAATGAATTATATTTAAAGATTTTCATATAATGTTCACAAAAAAAAAGAAATCTTTTAAAAAGATATCGAGGATGATTAAAAACTACAAGGAAATATAGATCATTTTCAGTCTTACTGTGTTTAAACGACTTGTTTCATAAATTCAAAATGTATGCCCAGGGATATACTACACCGATGCTCCCAGTTCTTCAATAAATGAGAAATCGTTACTTTATTAGAAAAATTTTACACTCCTAAATTACACTTGAATTAGTACGGTTTCTGAGAGAATCCCTTGTGTGAACATTTGAAATGATCTTACCTTTCTAGATTGATCGTTAGTTTAAGTTATGGATAAAGTATGGAAACCAACATTTTAGTAAAAATGTGATTTTATAAATTCATTTACTTCTGGGTACATTATGAAAGGGTTGCTCTTCTAACACATACTTATCAATGAACTGAAACTCCTAGCCTCATATTTTTCATGGTAAAACAGATTTAAGCCCCATTTTCATGAAAATATAATAAATTCTATCATAAATGATGATATATTTCATTGATGTCAAAACCAAAAAACTAAGGGTAGATGTTTTAACTCATTCAGCATTTGTGAACAATGCACATCTTGTTTAGCAACTAATCTAATATTATTTATGTTAATGTGATAGAGGCTATTGAAATGTAGTAAAGACTGTCCTGACTTCAAAGTCAGACTCATTCTTTTCCTTTTGGGTTCCTATTGCCTTTGTTTTGAATCCTTTTAGTATTAAACATTCACCTTCCTTTATTACGGGCATTCTAACTTTTCTGATTAGAAATTGGGTTAATCCTTCTGGGAGAGAAAGTCTAAACAATTCACTAAATTGTATCTAAAGGACAGTTAAAGCCCTTTTTTTCAGTATTAAAAAGGAATGTAGTACCAAATTCAATGATACCAGCAGTTAAAAATACCATGATACCAGGGGATTGGGGGAAGCAAACATTGTTTAAAAATGAACAATGATGTTAAAAAAAAAAAAAGAAAAGAAAAAGAAAAAGAAAAAAGAAAAAAATATCATGATACCAACACTTTAAAATACCCTTTAGGATATTCATTTGACTGAACTTAATGCTTAGTGTCCTGAAAAAGGTCCTACTCCTCCACTTCTACCATCTTCCATATAGCAAACAACTTATCAAATTAGCAGTTTGTGACCTCTGACAACTGCTTGAAAAACTATTTTGCACTCTCCTTCCAATCCCCTTTGAAGATTTATACCATCTAGGTATAATGCTGAGTTTACATCAGAGAGTAGGAGGCAACAGGGAAAAGAAATGTTCAAGGATGTCAGCCTCACATGAAGGGGGAAATCTTTAATACGGAACATACAAATAGTCCACAGAGAAAAAGAGATTAGATTTAGAATGCATTTTCCTGTATTCGGAAAGACTCCTTAACCATATTATTCACTTGAATGTAGTGTGAGAAAAAAATACTAGAGCTAAGATAAAGTATTACCTAGAGTTTAGCAAAACAATCCAATAATAGATCTCAATAATATCTAAATAGTAAATACTTCCCTAAAGTTGTACCACAAAGCTTTTTTCATTACATACATAAGACTTTAAAAAATTATGTATTAAAATAGGTAAGTTTTATAGGTAAGGAAAAAACAGACATTTCCAATCAACTTGAGGATATAAATGTAAGAGTTCCAATTTTACTCACTCCAGGGTACTGGCTGGCATGTGGTGTAAGATTCTTAAAGGCCCACTGGATGTTCTGGTGAGAAGCCAATTGTCGTGTGAATGCAGGTGACTGTTCACAGCAGAGCCTCAGAATGCCGTAGTAGGCAGGCAGCATCCCACGGTTAAAAAGCACCACATCCTGATCATCATGGTCAGCAAGGATGTAATTGAAGGCAATGTTCTTGGTTACCACTGGGTTCTGAACAATAAGGCGGATATTCTCTGGACAGTCAGCACACACATTGTACCAAAATGAAAGCAAAGCCTGTTTATTGTGATTTGTAGCTATTGCTGGCTCAGAAAGTTTAGGCTGGAAAAGGTTCCACAAATCCATGAAATATGTGGAAAACATCAGCTTCTCAGTTTTGGAAATTAAACAGTAAGTCATAAAGCTAAAATAGGGCACTAGCTTTGTAGTGCCATGAACAGCAGCATCAACATAAAGTTTGGCTCTTGAGAGCAAACCAAGGAGCACGTTGTAGACCTGATGTAGGACTACTGTTGTGTCTGGACTGAGTGGAAGGTCACGGGTTGGGATGTGCAAAGACCTTGTTGACCGGAACATCTGGCGAAATGAATTGCTTGGTATAAGGGACACCAGAAGATAAGCTGCAGCTATAAAATGTAAAACAAAACTGTCAGATCCTTACAAGATATAAAATAGACTGAAGAGCAGTCATTAAACACAAAGCCACTCTTAGTTTTCTTAGTTTAACTTCCCTTTATAAGTTAAAATATATAAATTTAAGGGACATGAACACGTCTTTTAATATCTTTCTGCTCCACCATTGGCCCACAGAAAGATCCCAAGTTATGATGAAAACACACTCTGCCTTCTATTTTGTCACTGTATTTTTAAAGTGGCAACAACAATTACATTAGCTGAAACAATTTTTAAACATGTTTTGTTTAGCTTCTCAAATGTAAAATTTTCCTACCTGCTATATCATTTCTTCTCAGGAAGTAGTATGGCTTAATAGGAAGAACACAGCACTTGGAGCCAGAAAATATATTTACAGCTATCTAACAAATCATTTAATGTTTTAGGGTCTTAGTTTTCTTATAGTTTGCAAGCTAATGGTAAGCTATTTTGTAATAATTTACAGACAATAGTAAAATGTATTTACGTTAAACTATAATGATAGAAATGAGAATTTTTAATCAGAATTCCTTTGTATTAGATACACACACACACACACAATTACAGAACATAATGGAAAATATTTAAAAGTCTTCTAGATTAACTTTGTTCACAAAGAATACCCCCTTCAACATACCTAAAAAATGTTAAGTCTATGGTATTATTCTGAGACACTAACGATTCATTACTTGAGTCCACCTGTAAAAGCAGTTACTATGAACAAGGCATTGAGCTAGGTATTTTATAATGCTATCTTTTTTAACCTCCATAATGATCCTCTAGTGACAGAGCTGGAATTCAATTCCAGAATGTTCATTAGCTAATGATCCTAATGCCGTTCAATACAGAGCCTCCTCAAGGTCTCTAAAGTTAAAGGACATGTTTAACTCCATTATATAACTCTTTCAGTCGACCTATTAATTCTGTCTGCTGCTATTCTACCTATTGTTTGATAATTTCAATTGCACTGCCAATGGAAAAAAAGGTCTTCAAAATTAACTGTAATCTAAATTAAAGATTTGTTTCAAATTAAATTTTACTTGTGCATACTACTCCATTTCTACATATTTCTTCAACTAAATATAATTCTGGTCATTCTGTTTACAGTTAGGTTCAATTTTATATATTTTATTTTATTTTTTTTTAAAAGATTTGTTTTATTTATTTATTTATTTATTTATTTATACAAGCACTGGGTACAGTGAGAAGCGCGGGAGGGTGAGAGAACTCACCAGAGCCAGAACGGGGAGCAGAGCAGGCAGAAGGACCAAAGCACACCGCCGAGGGGAGCAGCGGGTGGCAGGAGAGGTCCGCGCCATGTGGGACCCTCCTCTGGGTGGCCGGGGAGCAGCCGGGGATCGAACCGGCACTGCAGAGGCTGCGGGCAGCTTCGCAACCCAGCGCTCAACCGCTGCGCCACCAGGGAGGCCCACAATTTTATATATTTTAAATGATAAAAATTGGCATATAAGTGTGACTTATCAATTTTTATAAAAAACTGCAATTGAGAAAAATAATTTGTGATAAAAAATTTATACAGTTTTAAGTTACATACTTTTACCTGAATATTATGAAAAAATTTCAGAAACAATAAAAGGTTGAAACAACTCAACTAAAGGTCCATGAGCCTACCACTTAAATTCTATGATGAACATTTTGTTTTATCACATACCTAACCATTTATTTTTTAAAAAGCTATTTGCTTTTAATAAAAAAAACTAATTCTGCTAGGGAGAAAATAACTTTTAAATTAAGTTTACCCTCTGAGGATAATTTGGGAGATCAATATGGAAGAACAGATCATCTTGCTAAAAACTGTCTTGCTCCAACTTGTAAGTTCCTTTGGTCTAGTTTTATACTATAGAGATCTTAAGACAAATCTACTTCCATTTTAATATGGCAACTCTTTGCCATATTACAGGTTTCCTTCATTATCCAAAAGTAGAATATTCCTATTTTGGTATCATGTTTTTCAGAGTCCGGGAATGCTCAAAAATTTTTCCTAATAAATTAATGGTAAAAAATCTGTATTTTAAGACAGCTATCACATCTCCATGTCTTTCCTCTAGACTAAACATTCTCATTCTTTAAAATTTTGTAGGATTTAGAAGTATTACTCTGTAGGCTTTCTTTTACACATATTACTTTCTTACTTTATATTTATTTACTTCAAATATCTTGGGTCCGCCTCTTTCAAGTTGTAGTATATCAAATGCACTTTTTCATATTACTTCAGTCCTCACTTTCAATTTTTAAATGATGCATTAAGTAAATAATAATTTAGTTCCTAGTTGAACATCCAGTCTCTAATTTTTTCACAACTATAAAATAATGCTACTAGGCATCATATAATGTCTGACTTACACTAGAATTCCTAAATGGTATTACTGAGTTAAAAAGGGCAAAACATTTTTAAGGCTCTTGTTACAGATTGCTCAAATGCCTTATGTAAGGGTTATATTAACTTACAATGTCACTGTTACATGAGAATATCACTTCCTCAGCGCTGTCATGAATATTAGTCAGTTAAAAAAACACTTTTATTTTGGTTCACTATAGATTTTTTCATTCTTTATGGGCAGGAGTCAGGACATGTATGTCAACCAGTATATCAATTGGCTCTTACAAATATCCCATTATGCGGGGTTAATTAAACTGGCAGGAAAAGCAAGTCTTTGAGCACAGTACCAATATGAATTCACATATACCCACCAATGAAAGGTATTTTCCCCAAATAAATGTTTTATTTTTTTAACAGGTAGAACACATAGTCCTTATATACCACCCCTCATCCCATTTTCCCTATTGTTAATATATATAACCATAGTATTGATACATTTATTGTGACTAAGGAACTAACACTGACACATTACTATTAACTAAATTACACACTTTCTGTTTCAATATTTTGCCCTGATGTTCTTTTCTTTAAATTCTAATCCCATCTGTGATGCACTACGCACTACATTTAGTTGTCATATCTCCTTAAGCTCCCTTCTTGCCTGTAACAGTTCCCCGGATTACCAGACTGAGGTATTTTTGTACAATATCCCTCAAATTGAGTTTGTCTGATATCTACTATGATTAGACTCAGTTCTTAGTTCTTTATTTTTTGGTACTACAAGATACTCCAGGCTCATCTTATATATTCCCAGCCCCAGCCCTAGAATCAACCATTTCTCCAAGCTGCTATGATTCCTTTTATTAGATAATGGTGGAAAGAAGTAAAGAGTTTTCTGGAGGGAGATCACACAGGTAAAGTGTCTTCTGAACTGCATTATATGCAGAGTGCACATTAACAATGTATCAGTGATAATGTTAACCTAACCACTTGTTGAGTAAATGCTTGTCAAATCTTTTCACTTAAAGTTACTGTCCTATAGCCCCCCCCCCCCGCCCCAATCCACTACTCTTTGAAAATAAATCACTAAGCTCACACCCAAGGAGTAAGTTCTGTCTTCTTGGGGGGAGACGGGGAGGAAGATATGTATCATATATCACATATATATGACACGTGTGCATGCGTGTGTATGTATAAATATATATATAAATTATTTGGAATTCTGTTTGGGGTATGTCTCTTACTTAACCAATCATCAGTATGGACTCATGGATATTTATCTTATACTTTGGGTTACAGTCCAGTGCCATTTTTTTTTTTTTTTAACTAAAATTATCCCAGCTTTGGTGGTCAGGAACTCTTTCAGGTTGGTTCTGTGTTCCTTTGATAGCCCCATCATTTTGTGGGTTGTTGTTGTTTTTTTTTTTTTTTTAATATTTCTTTACTTTCTGGTACTGTAAGATATTCCAGGCTCATCTTATACACTCCCAGCCCCAGTCCTAGAGTCAACCATTTCTCCAAGGTGCTATGATTCCTTTTATTAGAGAATGGTGGACAGAAAGATATTTGGGTATGTGATGTACTATTTGTTATGGAGTGTCACTGATTCTAGGTCTTCTCTGCAGCTAGCTAGGAAACGTGACTTTAATGATTAAATGACTAACGAAATCAAAAAAATTAATTTTTTGAATACTATCAAAACAGAAAACAGACTATATTTATGAGTGATTTTCTATTTTGTGAAATACCTTTTTGATATTTGTACACCTATCTTCCAAGTTCTTTGTTTATTCCCTTATGACAAGTTTACAATAAGGCTGATGATCATTTAGTTTCCATAATTTCAGTGATTATTTTTTCCTGGCTTGTTCTATGTCATTATTACTAGTTTACACAGCCATCTCAAGTTTCTTTTAAGGACTTTAAGATATAATTTTCTGACGCTTTACACTCTCATAATCTAAAAATGTTCTGTCACTCTTACCAAGCAAAGAAACAAAAATGGCAGTGGTGGTGATGCTACCCAAGAAAGGAAAGTTTCCTGTTGTTTAAAAACCACAAACATTGTCATAAATTTTCTAAATACTAACAGAACTTTGGCTTTTAAGAATACCTGCAAGAGCCTTTGCACTATACAACAATGGGCATATTGTGGTGACCTTAAGAACAAAACAAAAAGTAAAACCTTGGAACAGTAACAAATGGTTTGTTGAATTCTGAGTATTTGACTTACAAGTCCTGACTCTAGGATAATTGTGAGCCAAAAGAAACCTCTCCACCCAGTTTTCCATATTCTGTAGGACCCAGCTGTGCGCCAGTTTGTTTCGGGGTGTCTGCACTGCCAACCAATCCAGACACTGAGAAGGATTGTATTCAATCACCTACAAACAAAATGACAGAAACAGAATATAACACCAACTGAATGAGCAGTACTCTACTTACTTTTGATATATGCCATTAATTGTTTAAAAGATAGAACAGATTTTTGAAAACAAGAGCCTAAAATAAGTTCTACTCAGGCTTTTTTGCCATTTTATTTATTTATTTATTTATTTATTTATTTATTTATTTATTTACACACACACACAAAAAATATTTATTTATTTATTTATTTATACAAGCACTGGGTATAGTCAGAAGCGCAGGAGGGCGAGAGAATTCACCAGAGCCAGAGCGGGGAGCAGAGCAGGCAGAAGGACCAAAGTACACTGCGGAGGGGAGCAGCGGGCGGCAGGAAAGGTCTGCGCCCCATGCGGGACCCTCCTCCGGTGGCCAGGAAGCAGACAGGGATCGAACCGGCACTGCACAGGCTGCGGGCAGCTTCGCAACCCAGAGTTCAACCGCTGCGCCACCGGGGAGGCCCTTTTTTGCCATTTTAAAAGTTACTTATTGCTCCAACAGGATATGTTCAGTAAAAGCTACCATTAGTTTATAAAATAAAATTAAAACAATCAAGGTCTCTAATAGGATAAATATGAGAACCCAATGACTTTTAGATCTTGGTAAGCTTATATAAATTTATTTAAAAGTGCTTTTAATTCTTTAAAGTTTCTCATTTTTACTTTTCTTATTGCATGCCTAATGTGTTCCTGTAAATGAAAATGAAAAGTGGTTCACTGCACTGCTGTGGACATTTTTTCCAAGAGAAAAGGGATTCAAAGAAATCTGGAATAGGTATTAGAAAACTATGGCTCACTGAGTGATTCCAATTGAGACTATATGGCCTACAAAGCCTAAAACATTTACTATTTGGCTCATTACAAAAAAGTTTGCTTATCCCCGGTCTAGTGAGTATGGTTTTCCAAAGCTCACTAATGAGAAATTTTGTGACCTCAGCAATTCTGGAAGAAGTAGGTAGTACTTCCTCTCCCATGTCTATCAACTGCTGAAACAACTGGGCTTATAATTACACTGCTTTATGTAATCTTTTATTGAGGGTAGGGGAATAAAAAATTGTAATTGACTGAAGGCTTTTAATGACTCTGTAAGAAAGTCTTTAAACATCTTAGCAACTGACCAAGAACTCTTTCTTACCCCAAACTTTCTGTCTGAAATATCTCTTCTCCTTTTAACCTTTGATTTACTGAAGTCATTTTGGGGTAACTAATAAATTGTTATTTAAAATGGCACTCACTGATTGTATAATAAAGATGAAATACTTAGATAAGCAAGTACTGACACACCAGCTACACCACCTACCTCCCATATCCTCTGTAGAATGTAAGATGCAAAGGGAGGCATTCCTGGAGGCCCACCAGCAAACTCCATTAGCATAGTCAACAATTTAAAGAAAGGATTGGCTGCCTGTAAGACACATACATGACTGTGTATTTAGATTTAAACCCACCTCTTTCAGCTGAAAAGAAACACACAGAACTCTTCTATACATCACATTTAAATCCAGTGTGTTAGATTAGCTGAGCTCAGTACCATATCGCAAATGAACTCAGTACCACATTGCAACTAACATAAAGCAGCAGGATCAGCAGCAGGACTAGGTCAACCGCACTGGAGTCACATGTAACAAAACGTCATTTTTTGGGACATCAATATTAAAAGTATAATAAAAAATATTACTAATGAAACTAACATGTTAACCAAAAATTTAGACTAAAAGTTTCCTATAGCAACTTTTTATCTGAAGTATAATTTATATTAATATATGACAAGGAATATTAAAACACATGCAACATTTCCATTTACAAAAAATATATTCTTTTTCTTACATATTTAGCCACCTATAAAGTGCTTAGGTCAGTCTAATTTTACTTATGCACAATTAGGAAATGTGTATCAAATTAATCAATTTCAAAATTTAGTATTTAATGGCTCCCTAATATGTTGAACTTGTATATAAATGTATATTCAATTGGGAAAATTACATTTGTGATAACAGACATGAAGAGGTAATTCCATTTATCCAAATCACATTCTCAAGAAGAGGTTACTGTGATGTGGAGAATTCTTGAACTTTTCCCCCAGGAATAATAAGAAAGGATCATTTGAAAGAAATGTCAGTGTAGTTTTAAAAACATGAATTAACAATTGTCTACATACCTCTGGAGTCAATTTTGCTATTGATGTGAAAAGCATAGATACAATCTAAAAAAGAAAAAATGGGAATTTCAGAATTTAAAAAAAAAAACAAAAAACCAAAAAACTTTAAGACAGCTTCTCAGCACTTACATGTTCTGCAAGTCGATTATTGTATCGACATAGGCTGAAAATCAGATTACATGTTTGTCTTATATTGATGCCATCACGAATATGTTGAAATAAGAAGGGAAATCCCTGTTAAAAGCAAAGTTGCTTATTTAAGAGCTGTTACATTATTCTGTAATGATAAAATTGTCTAGTATAGAAAAGGTATTACCTTTCCTCCTGTTAATGCTGCCATGTCAGTCTGTGATAATGTCAAATGCCTGAAAGAAAACATTATTGGAAATAAGTTCTTCTATCTGCACCACTTTATACCTTATTTGCATCATGATATGCATGCCAATTGCAGATTCAGTTACAACCATACCAAAGTCACCATTATAAAATGACTCGAACTTTCTACTACCTGAACTTGCTTACTAAACATCTTTTGGACAAATTTTTCAAATTCCAAAATTGGTTCGTAAGTGCCAAATTTACTTTATTTCCATTTAATTAACTCCCTATTTTGGTATTACAATAGGTTGGCTGAGTTTTTTTTTTTTTTCATAAAAGCCTTCAAAATAAGACATACTTCTAAGAAGTGCAAAAGATTTTCACTTTAGTTTAAAATTATTGCTTATTTCTTTAACTTGTTATATAAAATTACACATATATAAGAGTAGTGTAGTATCTCACTGCTCAGCTCCAATTTACCAGTCATGCCCAGTCTTGTTTCATTTGCACCAACTCTTTTATTCATTCAATATGAATTATTCTGAAGTAATTCTAAATATTTTACATCTTAATCCATGTATCTCAGTATCTCTAATAAATTTCAAAGAGAACCACATTACTATTAAATGAATAATCCTTATTATCTAACAACACCAGTGTACACAAATTTCAAGTTGCTAAAAAAAAAAATTTTATAGTTGATTTGTTTGAATCAGAATCCAAAGAAAGTCTTGTTACAACTGGAATCTCTCACAGACTACTGTTTTTAATCTTGCAACTTCTCTGTTGAAGAAAATAGGTGATTTATTCTGTAAATTTTTCCAATTTGCTAAGTGTGGTTATGGTGTTTTAATATGTTTCTCCGTCCCTGTATTTCCTTTAAACAGGTAGGTAGATCTAGAGACTCGAGCAGATGTAGGTGTGACTAGTTTATAGCTGGAGATGTGGACTTTCATCAGGAAGCAGAGGAAGCACTCTGTTTTTGTAATGCTTTCAGTCAATTATGATCATTTCCTAGACCCATTATTTCATCTGGTATGTAAAATGTTGATATTCTCATCCCAGCATTCATTGCTCATTTATTAGCTCAAATACCTTTATGAAGACAAAATTCTTCTCAATTACCATGTGGTTACATGAGGTGCAATCCCTATAGTAAGATATCTGTTTGGTATTTTACCTAAGTTTTCAAATATATCAATTTGTTTTCCTAATATATTCCAAAGGCCGCCAATAAAATTTATTTTTACGGAATCATTATAAACTCATGGTTTTAAACATCCATGATGAGTTTAGTCCACCTGAGGTTGTCCCATCTATACCCAGTAGAAATTTCCTTAAATTGACTACTGAGTCCTTGAAGATGACCTCAGTCTTTGATAGCCCTTGTTTTCCAAAATGACAAAACACTCTAGGTTTCTCATTAATTTCTTGTGCAAGACCGGGAATTGCCATTTCCACAAGGAAACCTGATTATTTTTTCAGTGGGAAATGACTATCTAAAAACTACCATCTACTAAGGCCACACATTAATTTAGGGTTGGACAGGGTTTCTGAGTGTTTTCAGAAAATGGAGAGCATGTGGTAATTTTTTGTTTGCTTAAGACAAAATACACTATAAACTCCAGTATTTCCAAGTTCAAATGTAGCTTTAAAGAAGCTATGTAAAACCCTGCCATTTTATTTTTGTTTTGTTGAATATCTTAGTTCTAATGACAGCGACAATTACTTTTTTGCTTTAGTCCATAATATCATTTCAGAATAGTAATTACATTTATACTAACAATGATTACTAAAATAGTTTACGATAATTTTCTAATTCTTTCACGCACGCATATCACACTAGAAATTTACAATTAAATTAATGTGTTTTAAAGTCACTTGAATTCATTTCTCCCCAGTGGCTAAGCCACCAGTTCAATATATAGTTAGGCACATTTAGCATGCTACTAATTTATAAATACATAAAATATTTACATGATTCCAACGTTAAATCTACAAAACATGTATATTCATGGAGTAGAGCGTTCATTCCTATTCTCTCCCAACTTGTTTCTTGCTCCTCCAATCATAAGCAACTTTTTTCTTAAGTTTGTGATAGTCTTCGGGCCTCCCCGAAGTGGGTTGAGAGCTGCGCTGTGAAGCTGTCCGCAGCCTCTGCAGCATGAGTTCGATCCCCGGGCGGCCAGGGAGCAAGTCACATGGTGCGGCAGACCTCTCCTGCCTCGCCCGCTGCCCCCCTCAGCAGTGTCTTTCATCCGTCTGCCTCTTCTGCTTCCCCCCTCTCTGGTGAATTCTCTCACCCTCCCGCACCTCTGACTTGTATCCCAATTCTTGTATAAATAAATAAATCTTTTAAAAAATAAAATAAATTAAAAAGTTTGTGATAATCTTCAATTAAAAATGATACAATTCTTGATATTTATACTTATGTTATACAAAATGGTGTTAACACTAAATTAGTGAATACTGAATAACTGCTCGTAGGGAAATATACAATTAGGTAGGTTCCTGTGAGTCTCTGGGAATACCACTTGTCAACTGAACAACATGTTACCTACCTTGTTTTATGTGTGTTTCTATTTAAGGATACCTAAATTAATACACATTTGATTCATTAGCACTGAACTCACAGTGAACAGCACTATGCTCATACCTGAATGAGTTCATTTTTAACACATGTGTTTTCTCTCTAAAGCATTCTTGAGTTTAGGAACACTCAACACTAGACACCACATTTGACAACAATTTTTAAACAGCCAGGTCACCAATAAAAAATATAAATGTGGAAAACATATACTAGGAAAGACATTTGTTTACAACAAAAGAATTGGAACAAAAAAGCATGTTTGGATCATGTTTGGACCTCAGATGGGAAAACGTGTTGGGCAACTCAATTTTTTTCCCAGTCTTCACATACACATTCTGCAGTTCATAAAATGACTATAACTGCTCTATTATACTGATTTTGGGATTACAGATAAATTTTAGCAACCAGTCAAATATGTAAATCAAGATCCATGCGTAGTGAAGATTGGCTGTATATTCATACACACAAATCTCCCTCTCTTGCACTTTCCCTTTCTTAAAAAGTAGCATACTACATACATTTTCCTCTTTTTTCACTAATAGTTATCTTAATGGTTTCTCCATGATGTAAAGCTACAGTCCATAGTTTCCCCTTTGAAGCTAGAGGGTATTTTATTCTGCAGATGTTCTGTTTTTTTCAAGTACTCCCCCCCCCCCCAGGATGACATTTCTAGTGTTTTGACATTACAAACACTTCTTCAATAAATGCACTGCATGTACATATGACTAAATTTTGGAGACAGATTCCCAGAAGTGGGGTTTTTCGGTTAAAGGATGAATGCACATATTATTTTGCTACTGATTTTACTGAATAGTTCTTCAATGTATATTTCTAACATGATTCAGGAGCAAAAAGTTTTGGTACAAAGGATTGAAATACTTATGCCACAGAGCTGATAAACAGTGGTGTTATTTAAAAGAAACAACAAAATCTACTGAGTTAAGAATAGCAAAACAATTATATAACAGGAAGAAAATCAAATATGCTTTTAAGCATTTTGAATGTTGAGACTTTTCACCTTTCTGAGCGAGACTGTTCAACCAAAAGAGCAACTAAAGCTATCATCTTTTCAAGGGCAGCTGGCCTGTACTTTTCCTCTGCCAGAGAAAGAATATCTTCTTCCTCCTCCTCTTCTTCTCCTTCTTCCTCTGACAATACTTCAACTTGAGGCTAGAGAAGAACAAAATTTTAATATATTGGTTTTCACACTGTTAAGTTAATATCTTTACTGATTTATGTAGTTTTTCAGGGTACGTGATGGACGAAACATACATCAAGATCAATCTTTAAAAGTCACGACAGGGGCCTTTCTAGTGGCACAGGGGTTAAAGTCTCAGTGCTATCAAGCTATCACCAGCCACTATAGCATGGAGTTCAATCCCCGGGCAGGGAGCTGACCTACATGGTGCAGCAGACCAATGCTGTCTATCCGGCTGCTCCCCTCAGGAGTGTATTTCAGTAGCCCTGCCTGTCCTGCTCCTCACTCCGACTCTGGTGAATCCTTTCAGCCCCCACACCTCTGGCCTACACGCTAAAGCTTCAAAAAAAAAAAAAAAAAGTCATGACAATTTCAGACTTACCAGGCAGAAATGTAAAGAACAATGATTCTCAATACTCGGCCTATTCATTTACCTTACCTAAAGTGATATACCCTTTAATATTTTTTTTTCTAGTAGGAAAGCCTCATGGAAGACAAATTAGGATAGAGATTTATGTGAATATGATTAAACGGTATTTGCTATATAATAAAAATGCCAGTTACACTAACTCAGGAATCCTTATTCACAGTTTTCAGATAATCCAAGTAAGTATGTATTTCAAAGATAAATTCAGTTAGGCTTTGAAATTCAAGAGACTGAAAACACTTTATGATTTAACAAACCAAACAAAAGCAGTTTAAGCCAGTGACCATACATAATGGAATCAGATAATTTACAGTCCATGTTCTGAGAGACATTATATAGCATAGTGGTTAACAGTTTAGCTCAGGAGTGTGACCAAGGAGCAAAAAGCACAACTCATTGTGTTATAAAACAAGTTAACTTCTCTATGCTTTAAGTACTTCATCTGTAAGATGGAGATAACAATAGTACTTACATCTTGGGGTTGTTAAAGAAATTTAATTCAAGGGGGCCTTCCTGGTGGTTAAGCCTTAGCACTATCACTCTGACAGCCTGAATCAGATCCCTGTCCAGAGAGCTAACCCACATGGCACAGCAGACCTCTCCTGTCTTACCCACTGTTCCCCTTAGCAGTGTATTTTAGTAGATCTGCCTGTTCTGCTCTCCATTGTCTCTGGTGAATCCTCACACCCCTCAAACCTCTGGCCTACACCCCAGTTCTTCCATGCATAAATAAATAAATCTTTAAAAAAATTAATTCAAATAGACATGCTATAAAGTGTGGTCATTATAAACAAAAAAAATTCATGCAATACTTCAACATTATTAGTAGAGCAGCTATTTACATTTTTTGAAAACTCTGAAAAACCTAACGGCAGAGGCCTTTGAAAAATATAGCCAACAAAGAAATTCACCAAAATAGCAGACTATTAATTGATAGGACTCCAAAGTAGGTAGTGGTCATTTTGTCTAAATTTATTTGTTTTATTGTAGAGCCTTACCAGTGAAATAGCTCTATCTAAAAAAATAAATAAAAATTCTACCAAACTTAGACCCTGAGATATCCTTAAAAATATCCAATATCAGGGCTACAAGGGACTTAAAACATGACTTCTAAATTCCTGACAGGATACAGGATTATACTCACATTTTCAGGTCCTTTGGTTCCCATGTAAAAATGTACCATTGTAGATATGGCTTGCAATGAAAGCAAAAACTGGCTCTAAAAATAAAAATTTTGATTTAAAATGTAAAATAAAAACCAACTTTGAAATCTGAAAACAGATACATTTTGCCAGAAATAAATTAGAGTTTTACCTCTTCTTCACCCATTTTGGCGAATTCATAAAGGAAGGCAAAATACTCTGTAAGATGTTTACTGTGAGGTTTCACACCATGTTCCATAATTAATAACAAAGTTCTCACAAATCGAGTGACACATGAACGACCACCAATATCTTCTACTGAGGCATCCATATCATCCGAACTGAAATATATTTATGTTAAGAGAAAATATGAAGTTTAGGGAGAGTCTGGGAGAAGAGTTAATATATAAATACTTGTATCCCAATTATTTATAAAGGATTGTGGTTAGAGGAAGATCATCATAACAGCCTGTTTCCTCAGGCTGTTATTTATAAAGGATTGTGAAGATGCACTTTTAAAATAAAAGCTTTCCTTCTTTCACTACAGATTAAACAGAAGACCCTAAATATTTCAGTGTAAGTCTTAAAAAATACTTTATAGACAGGTCATCAAAAAGCTTAAAAATAAAATGTATGAAAGATAGTTCTTACCCATCTTCCATTCCTGGCTGTAGGTAGAGATGAGCATGCACAGGTCTTAGTCTCTGAATCACATGGATGCACAAACGCTGAAACATCTAATATAAATGAAAAAAAATCTCAGTTACAGATGGAATATGTAATACAAGTCAGGCTGAGAAATAACATTTGGTTTTAGAATAAGGGAAAAAAACAACAAACTATAGGTTTTGGTCACAGAGATTACTAAAAGCAAAGTTTCACAAAATCCTTTTAAGAGTGGAGAGAAAGAAAAAACGTAGCATCCATCTCTTTCAGAAGAGTAAGCACTACAGCTGTTTATCAGAGGATTAATGCCTAAGAAAATGAAAATGAACCTAGAATAAACATTGATAAATATGTTGGGAAATCTCTAAAATATGCAAATGACTAATAAGCAGAAGAAAAGATCTTCCATGTTATTAATTTTTAGGGAAATGCAAACCAAAACTGTAACAAGATACTACGTTACATCCACTAGAATGGCTAACATAAAAAAGACAATAATGAATGTTGAGGAGAAGATGTAGTGAAGTTAGAACTTCCCAAAGCTTCTAGTCGGAATGTAAACTGTTCAGACACTATGAAAAAGAGTTTGGTAGTTCCTAGAAGTGTTAAATACAGAGAGACTGCATGACTAAGCAAGTCTACTTCCAGGCATGTATTTTTAAAAATGGAAAACTTGTGTCCACACAAATGTTTGCATACAAGTGTATACCAGAACCTTATTCAAAATAGTCCAAAATGGAAACATGTCAAATATTCATAAACTGCTTAATAAGCCAAATGCAGTTTACCCATATAAATGGAATATGGAAGTATAGATGTAAAGTGTATACCAGAACCTTATTCAAAATAGCCCAAAATGGAAACATGTCAAATATTCATAAACTGCTCAATAAGCCAAACGCAGTTTACCCATATAAATGGAATATGGAAGTATAGATGTAAACTATAACTGGATAAACCTTGAAATTATTTTTAAACCAAATAAGTCATTCACAAAAAAACCTTGAAATTATTTTTAAACCAAAGAAATCATTCACAAAAAAACCTTGAAATTATTTTTAAAACAAATCATTCAAAAAAAAACCTCATCCTGTATGATTTCATTTATATGAAATGGTCAGAAGAGGCAAATCCATAGAGACAAAAAACAGATTAATGGTTGCTAGAGGCTGGAGAAAAGGGACAGGATATAATGGAGTGACTGCAAAAAGTGTTTCCTTCTGAAATACTATAAAATTAGACAGACGACATAAGCATAAGTTTGGGAATATACTAAAAACCACTAAATTTTACAAATTTAAAGGTTATGGTAATTTTTATGGCCTAAGTATTATATCTCAATAACTATGAAATAATATACTTCACATTAAATGTTTATTTTCCATCATGAGTGAATATGAAGAGATGTAATTTTTTCAATGATTTAAAGAAAACAAATTGATTTATGAGACAGGTTAGAATTGTCACAATAATGAATTATATACTATTTATTTAACTTTTAAAGTCATTACAGTATATTATGATAGTTAGACTATCGATACATCTGAAAAAGAATCAGAACAACTCATAAAGAAGCCAGAGTAGAAGCTGAGGAAACAGGCTGTTATGATGATCTTCCTCTAACCAGGAATTGTGCGGGATTTTAATCACTTGATTGGAAAGATAGTGGATTTGGCTAAAAGAGGCTGGTGAACATAGTAAAGTAATTTTTATTGACAAGAGAGCTAATGAAAACAGTAAAATGACTTTCATGGTAAGAGATCAATATTTTGAAACTACTTTTGATGTTGGATTAAAAAAACATCCACAGGCAAATTAAGAATAATTAGCTTGAAAGTCACTCCTTTTTCAAATAAATTTTTTCTTACCTGTCTCACGATTTGATTAGGGCATTTAATTAATATCTGCATTGGCCACCAGTCATCATCAGCCATGCGATCCAAAAACCACTGTAAGAAAATTCAACCTAAACTTAATGGGCTAAAAATCATACAAGTATTTTGTTTTCAGCAGATGCAGTTTTTTCAATTGTTAGAAAAGTCCAAAATTTAAAGTGCCTAGAATCATAGTGTCACCTCCTTATACAATTTCATGTATGCCCCTATGTAGGTCAAAACCTGTATGATGGCAACCTACAGTCCTAATCATACATAAATGGAAAACCATTTTCCTCTTAGGTTTCATAAAGATCACAGACTGCAGAATCTTTTGCTCCTGTTAAGATATGATCTGAATATGATTCATTTTCTTTCTGTATGTTTTCTTGGTAACAACAACAACAACAAAAAAAAACACTCAAAGAAATGTTAAGATAATATCCCACTAATTTCAAAATATCTATTAATCGCTATTTAACTTCTCTGCTAAATTGCACTACTGATTCATCCATACTCTGAATTACTGACAACTGTAGAGAATATTTAAATACTCCCCAAGGAAGTTCCAAACACTATAAAATTTTAGTGAAAAAACTAATGTGACAATTAAAAAAAAAAAAACAACTAATCAACCCTTCTGGATCTATCAAACAAAGCACAAAAAAATTGTGAAGCGGAACAGAGGAGCATGTTAACACCAGGAAGTTGCAACCAATAAAACACAAAAGTGGCAAGGAATGGGGGAAAAAAGTAAATGTTAAAGATGAAAGGAGATTTAAGAGACAAGAGCAAATGTCAACCTTGTTTGAATATTAAGTCAAACAAACTGAAAAAACTGACCAGACAATTAGAGAAAACTGAACAGAGAATGGGGTAAGAGATAATGTTAAGCAAACACAGTTCTAGTAGGAGTGAATGAAATCATGTGTTGTTTTTTTTTTTTTAAATTCTTATCTACTAGAGACACATACTGAGTGCTTATGCTTATCTTGCTTTAAGAAACTTCTGCTGTAAAAAGGTGTGGGGATAGGAATAGATGAAAACAAAAGAACTTTACCTCTTTAGTTACTAAGAGTTCACTGTATCTTTCTACTTTTGTGCATGGTTTTAATTTTTTTTGAAAGATTTATTTTACTTATGCATACAAAAACTGGGGTACAGGCCAGTGCTGGAGGTAAGAGGACTCACCAGAGAGAGTGGGGAGCAGAACAGGCAGATCTAGGGGAGCAGAACAGGCAGATCTACTGAAACACATTGCTGAGGAATAAGGGGGCAGTGGGCGAGACAGGAGAGATGTGCTGTGCCATGGGGGTTGCTCCCTGGCTGGCTGGGGATCGAACTCATGCTACAGTGGCTGCCAATAGTTTCACAGCACTCTCTTTAATCCCTGCACCACCAGGGAGGCCCACTTTTGTGCATGTTTTTAAGGGCTCATTATAAAGTTTTAAGAGGGTATGCCTTTGTGTTTGAAATTTACATTGATTATTTTCCTATTCCACTGCTACAAAACATAATCATATAACCTATATAAGAAATAAATGTTTCACAAATTTCATCTATTTCACACTACACTGCTATCTCCTGATGACTAGGAAGGCTATATCACACTGAGAGCTAATTAAAAATAATGATATTAAAATGGGAATTATGAGTAAGTGGTCTTTACCAGTGAACAATTTATCCTCAAGGATATGTGTCTCTTATAACACAATATAGGGAGAGGAAGGGATAAAACTGGACACAAACTGTTCTACTGGGAAATGCATGTTTTCTCAGAAGAAGAGAGATAAAAGTTTTTAGGTTCTTCCTGAATACAGTCAAAATCAATTAGACATATATGGTAATCTTTTGAATTTTCTAACAGAAAAATTTTCCCCTTCTAATACACATGGGAAGGGGAACTCAGATTTTAAATAACTTAAAAATCATTTTAGGGCCTCCCCGGTGGCACGGCGGTTGAGCGCTGGGTTGCGAAGCAGCCTGCGGCGTCTGCGGCGCCGGTTCGATCCCCGGCTGCTCCCCGGCCTCTGGGTGAGGGTCCCACATGGCACGCAGACCTCTCCTGTGGCCCGCTGCTCCCCTCAGCAGTGTACTTTGGTCCTTCTGCCTGCTCTGCTCCCCGCTCTGGCTCTGGTGAATTCTCTCACCCTCCCGCGCTTCTGACTGTACCCAGTGCTTGTATAAACAAAACAAACAAACAAATAAATAAATAAATAAACATGCCTCTATTAAATTAAAAAAAAATCATTTTATCAGTAGAAAGAATTTTAAATAATAAATTTTGGTCTTCCTGGTGGCACAAGGGGTTAAGATGCAACATATGAAGCTAACTGCAACCACCACAGCAGGAGTTAGATCCCCAGCCAGGGAGCAACCCACATGGCACATCAGACCTCTCCTGTCTTGCCCGCTGCTCCCCTCAGCAGTGTATTTCAGTCAGTCTGCCTATTCTGTTCCCTACTCTGTCTCTGGTGGATCCTCTCACTGCTCACACCTCTGGCCTGTACCTCCATTCTTGTATGTATAAATAAATAAAAATTTAAATAAATAACTTTCTCAGTTATCAAGAAATTTTAGGAACATGGGCTCTCTATGATTTATAATGGATGAAGCAATTTTGCTCTAGCATTTAAGAATAAGAGAAAACAAAACAAAAAAGTGGATCTTAAGCTATTGTTTATTAAATCATTCACCTCACCTCACAAGCTGCTTGACTATTATTAAATTGTTTGGTCAAGAGTTCAATCCACTGAAGCATTGTGGGCTAAAAAAAAGAAAAAGAAATACATCGATAAAGGCCAAATACTTCTAAGTCAGATAATAAAAACCAAAAAGTATCTGTTAAGTGACAAAAGATACAAAAATTCATAAAATGAAACACATACCTTTTCTTTTGAATGAATAAATGTCTCAAGGACAAAGGAAGTACTTAACTGTAAGACAAGATAAAGTTAAGTAAAGAAGATTTCATGATTGTAAAGTAGTCAATTTTGAAAAAAATTATCTAAGGATTACCTTTGCTGTCATTAAGGACACAGCTTTAGGATCTGGTAATGTACTGGGAATACAACTACACAACTGCCACATAAACCTAGAAATTTAAAAATATTAAGTCAAAATTCTTAGAGAATAAGATTTCTTTAAAATGTGAAATAAAAAAAATTCTTACTAAATTCACCAACTTACCCAAAATATGTATGTTCAAAAATGTTTTTATCTTGAAGAAACTGCATGTTATCATGCCAAATCCACTGAAGAAAAGAATGTTAACATTAGATAGCAAAAAGTATTTACTTCTTTTTGTACATTTTACCAGTATTTTTTATCAGACAAAGAAAATTTCTCTAAAAGAAACAAAAAATATATGCACTTTAAAAAGTCATAATGATTTTTTTTTCCCTAGGTATAAGGAATATGAAAGTAGTTACTAAACCTGCTCAAAGGTATTACTTAACTGGTTACCTAAAGTAATAATGGTTTTGTGTTTTTGTTTGTTTTTTGCCTTCTCATAGTGTCTTTAAATTTTTCATCAAGGCTAAATAACATTAAATAGCTAAGGATCTGGGGTGTATACAAGATGATGTCAAAGACAATAGAACATTTAAAAATGTTCTAAAACACTGCTACTCCATATGCTGGAGAGCATGTCACAGTATTATAGTGATCCACGGATTTCTGAAAATGTATTTATAAATGTTTTGAAACTAAAAACTTTGAAATATCTGTCTGAAAAGCAAAAATATAAATTAAACTGTCTTGTACTTTGATAAGGTTTCTATTTAAAAATTTGAAATAAAAATTTAATTCAAGTTGGAGGATAAATGAGATGATTATCTTACTCATTCCATAAAAATAAGTAAAAGTGATTGTGAAATCAGGCCTATAGGATAGCTCTGCTGAGTTTAGTTTTTCTGTTCCTTTAGCACTCTACCCTAAACATGCTCTCTTCATTATTTACATAAAATTATTTTTAGCTGGAACAAATTTATTATCTGATATGTGATGATAGGCTATCTTTTAGCCCCCTAAAGATTTTAAACTACCTCTACTTGTTTGTCCAGTACACTATGCTAGTCCAGAACCAGGTATTAGAATCACACTAGAGGGGCGCCTGCTCTACACTGGTATTTGGAAAATGAAAGACCTTGTCACTGGATAGCCTGCTTCAGAGTTCCTCATTCTCTAACATTTCTATGCACACACCTTCGTATTAAGCAGTAACACAGAGTTTGACAACATTCACACATCATACTTTAGGGCTTTTTCATAGCAACAGAATTCCATTCTGCTTTAGATTCTGTGTCATAATTTTTGTCTCCTTTCATAAGTCCTGAACTCTTGGCTTCTAGATATAAAGCCTGGTTTAAATTCTGTTCCATTTCTGAGCTACTGAAATAATCATCTTGTTTTTTAATGATCCTTTTATACTGTATCAAGAAAATGAATATGGAGCCAACAGGGTAAGTAGAAATATGAAATTACTGTACTATATTGGTCAGTACATCCATAGGTTCTCTCTATATTCCTGTCTTTCCTGTGTTTATTAATCATTACAGCTTAGTAAAACATGCCAGTAAGAGCATATCCTTCTGAAGAATACTGGCACATGTTTTCTTTGCCTAGAGTATTCTTCACATGATGAACTCTTTACATGCAAGTCTCAGTTTAAGGATATGCTTCTGAACCATTTCCTGACCACCTGCCCCAAAGCAATCCCAATCATCTACCTTTTTAAGCACTCTCCTTAGAGCCATATAATAGATTCAGTAAGCAAATACATATTGTAGTGACTGTCTTGTGTACTTCCCTTTTTAAGTCCACAAATCAAAAGGATCAGGTTCCTGTTTATATCTAAAATCTATATTGTTAATTAACACGCTAAGTACAAAATAAGCGAGGGGAAAGGCAAAGAGGATGGTGTCACTTACATGTACCATACAGATAAGCTAGACAAAGGGTCAGATAAAGTCAGAGTGAGAACTAGCCCTAGAAAGCTAACTATAGGACTATAGAACCGAGGCCACAGGTGGGGGGCAGATATGCACAATGGATTATGGGTATCTTGGTGGTGGGTGTGGTGTGGTAACAACTGTGGGGGAAATCCTTTATTTCTAAAACATAAACAATGATGCAAACTAATGTAACCTAAAAAAAACCCCAAAGCCCTTTTTCTCTTAGTTAAATGTACAGGCAGGCAAACTCTGAATTAATAAGCTGAAACAACAGTAAAAAAAAAAAAAAAAAAAAAAAAAAAAGGTTGGTTTGGGTCTGCAAAATAGAATTTTTTTTAAAAAAAGAGATTTATTTATGCATACAAGAGCTGGAGTGTAGGCCAGAGGTTCGGGGTGGTGACAAGATTCACAAGAGACAGAGTGGGGAAAAAGAACAGGCGGATCTACTGAAATACAATGCTGAGGGGAGCAGCAGAGGAGACAGGAGAGGTCTGCTGTGTTATGTAGGTCAGCTCCCTGGCCAGGGAATTAAACTTGTGCGGCCAGGGCTGCATATTGCTTCATAGTGCTGAGACTTAAACACTTGTAGCACCAGGAAGATCCCAATATAGAATATTTTAATGTAGTTCAGGTTTTCTTTTCCTGTTATAGTAGAGCAAAGGTCTATGATTTCCTTCTGTTAGAGTGTGAACCACTGGTTCTGAAAAAATGATTCAGAGTTGTGGGGGACACTGTGATGTTTTTAGGGTGTCTGGAAGTGCAAGATGATTTTCTTAGTAATATTTTAACGCTATGTGCCTTTTTAATAAAACTCTCATTCTCTCCTAACCATTCAATGGAGTTTCCCAAAGGCTAATTGATGAACAAGGTCACAACAGACCAAATTCAGAAGCTGTTTAGAGAATCCAGCTGCCTTCGGTTAAGTCAGAAACTAAATAGATTTGCAAAAATATAAAACTGGGTGACTTCTGTCAAGCCATTCTGTTCACTGTACGGCTTGGTTCTGTAATTTCCCCCCATGAATTGTTATAAATTAATGATTAAATAATTAAAATAAATTAACATCAACAATTAAATTAGCATGCAATGAGTTTTTATTTTAAATAAATAATTTTAAAATTTGTTTTAGTTTATGATAAATTGATAGAACCATATTAAAATTATTTTTTAAAAAAATATAAGGCTCTCTCTACAGTGGAACAGAAGAGTCTCTTCAATAAATGGTGCTGGGAAAACTGGACTGCCACATGCAAAAGAATGAAACTAGACTACTATCTCACACCATGCACAAAACCAACTCAAAATGATAAAAGAGCTGAATATAAGATCTGAAACCATAAAATGCATAGAAGAAAGCATAGGCACAACACTCCATGACATACACCTCAAAAGCATATCCGAGGACTCATCCTCAGAAGCAAGAAAAAGATAAACATCTGGGACTCCATCAAACTAAAAAGCTTCCTTCTGTCCAGCAAAAGACCAATAATCAAAACGAAAACCCACAAATTTGAAGAAAATATTTGTACTACATATAATCGATAAGAGACTGATGTCAAAGATTACAAAGAGCTGACACAACCCAACAAAAACAAACAACGGAGTCAAAAAACGGGCAGAAGAACTAAAACAACACTTCTCCAAAGAGGAAATTCAAATGGCCAACAGAAAAATAAAAAAAAATGCTCAACATCACATCTAATCATGGAAATGCAAATCAAAACCGCAATGAGATACCACTTCACACAGTGGAGAATGGCCCATATTTATAAAACTGGCAACAACAAATGCTGGCGAGGATGCAAAGAAAAAGAAACCCTCTTGGGCCTCCCCGGTGGTGCAGCGGTTGAGCGCTGGGTTGCGAAGCTGCCCGCAGCCTCTGTGGCGCCGGTTCGATCCCTGGCTGCTCCCCGGCCACCGGAGGAGGGTCCCACATGGTGCGCAGACCTCTCCTGCCGCCCGCTGCTCCCCTCAGCAGTGTACTTCGGTCCTTCTGCCTGCTCTGCTTCCCGCTCTGGCTCTGGTGAATTCTCTCACCCTCCCGCGCTTCTGACTGTACCCAGTGCATGTATAAACAAAACAAACAAACAAACAAATAAAGAAAGAAAGAAAACATGCCTCTATAAAAAAAAAAAAAAATCATAAAATAAATAAATAAATAAAAAATAAATTCTTTAAAAAAAAAAAAGAAAAAAGAAACCCTCTTACACTGCTGGTGGGAAAGTAAACTGGTCCAACCACTATGGAAAGCTGTGTGGAGGTTCCTCTAATTACTAAAAATGGAGCCACCATATAGCCCAGTAATTCCACTCCTAGGAATTTATCCGAAGGACACAAAACATTAAATCAAAAGGAAATCTGCACTCCTAAGTTTACTGCAGCACTATTTACAGTAGCTAAGATATGGAAACAACCGTAATGCCCCAAAACAGACGAATGGATCAAAAAGATGTGGCTTATATAAACAACAGCATACTACTTAGTAATCAAAAAGATAAACTCATGCCATTCACAGCAACATGCATGTAGCTAGAAGGGATAATATTCAGTGAAATAAATCAGAAAGGAAAAGAAAAAAATGGTTTCACTCATAGGAGGAATATAGGGAAATGGTACAAAGAATTAAAAAATAAATAAATAAATAAATAAATAAATACCAAAAAAAAAAAAAAGACAAAACTTGCAGGCAAACTATAGACCTGAGGCATACAGCAGGGAAAGGTGAAGAAAAGGGGTCAAAACAGGGAAGGGAAGAGCATAAGGGATTATGGTGACAGTTCACAGGTGATATGGTGGTGGGAGATTTATGGGGACTACATCTGAGGGGAGATATACCAAATGCTGTACAACAATTAAGAAAATAAAAAAGTTCAAAAAAAAAGAAAAAGAAAAAAGTTCAATCAAAAAATACATAAATAAAAATTTTAAAAGTTCTCAATTTTTAAAATTATGAGTCCATTTTTCATCAAAAATGGATCAGTTATCATTAAATACTGTTGGGTCATCATCTAGAACAAAGACTAAATTTATCTGAACATTTTCGGGCACAAAGTCTTGCACAAAATTGAAATTATTTAATTTTGGTCATTACTTAAAACACAGTTTTGTGCAAGTAGGTGAATTTAATTGCTTGATATCCAGTGAAACATCTTATTTTGCAGGTAAATCCAATTCAAAAGCTTTAAAGAATACAATATTCTTTTACAATATTCAAGATTTTTCTCTTTTTTTACACTAAAATATAGGTACGGCAAGATATCAGTTAAAAGAGTATTTGTTTGGGGAACAAAATTCACTCAGTTTTTAGATCTGCCCACAACATGTATTATCAATCAGTCAGTCAGTAAAAGCTGAATTGTTGAGACAGAAAGACTACATTTTAATCAGGTATACCTTCCTGGAGATTTACTTTTTGTACTTTTGGTTGAGTTTACAATATTGACAGACACGTTTAGTTATGAATACTTTTTATAAATCAACATCACTGCTCACTACATTACAAAACAAAGAAAACCTTATGCAAATGAGATGCCTATTTTGTAATACATAAAATACTTTAAACGCATTTCCAATATACAGTGCAGCTGTATATAAATGAAGCATTAGAAAAGGAACACTTGCAAGCCTATCACCCTATCCAAGAAGCAATGCATTGACAAACCCTAGGGGAGTTTGCCCTGATTTCATGGTTTTAGCTTTCTTATTTTTCAGTTACTAAAAATTATTTTCCGTTCACCTTAATTTCATTTACCAGTCATATACCAGTTACCAGAAATTTGTAAATACTCTTAAGTGCACTCTAGATTATACATCCTAGCACTGTCATAGTTTGATCTTGCAGTACTATTATTTGCATAACTATTAATCATGCTTTTCAACTGTTGCTGAATTGAAATTAAGCCATACCTCTAGTAACTCTGATGAAACATCAAATTTGTATTCTTTGCCATTTTCTTCTTCCGGTTCCATGCGTTTGTAAAACAGCATATATGCACTGTGTGTCTTTTATAGGCAAAAAAAAGTACATTTTCATTTTGACAAAGTGTTTATAAGAATAAACAACATGAATTAAGGAAACAAGTTGAAGTATATAAGAAATGGTTACCTTTTCAAAGGAGAAATCCATAAATTTGTCTGTTACAGAATCATAGGTCTTGGTCTGTTTAAAAAAATTTTTCCTTCTTTAAAAAAGGAAGCTACATGTGTATGAAAAGAAACTCACAAATTGCTGTTTTATACTTTATGGTAACATTGCAAATTGTTTTCAAGTATTATTACATGCATAAAAATCCTTGACCAAAGTTTCTAAGAGTATACTTAAAAATAAAAACAAAGATTTAATACATCTTATAAGGTAATTTACCATAAAACATACAAAGCATTAGAAAATAAAATGAACTGCAATTTGAAAAACTAACTTTTGGAAGAAAAGAGCTTTGTAAAGTTTACCTGTTTCTTTTCCTTTCTTTTTTTTTTAATTTTTTTATAATAAATTTTATTTTTATATTCCCCATACAATTGCAACCCCCTTATTTTGACCCTAATCCCATCTCTCCCGCTCCCTACCCCGATAGAGTGTCTCTGGTTCATAGTTTTTTGTTGATTTTGATTTTCACTTTCTTATAGTTATTCATTTTCCTGGCCCCCTATTTAAGTTTTCTAGATTCCTGCTACGAGTGAGACCATCCGGTATTTTTCTTTTTCTTTTGGCTTATTTCGCTGAGCATGATCCCTTCCAGCGCCATCCATGTTGCTGCAAATTGCATGTGTTTATCTTTTTTGAATGCTGAGTAATATTCCATGGTGTATATGTACCACATCTTCTTGATCCAGTCATCTATTTTTGGGCATTTGGGTTGTTTCCAAAGCTTAGCTATTGTAAATAGTGCTGCTATAAACATAGGGGTGCAGGTGCTCTTTGGAATTGATGTTGCCTTCCTTTTTTTTTTTTTTTTTAAAAGATTTATTTATGCATACAAGAGCTGGCATATAGGCCAGAGATGCCGGGGATGAGAGGATCCACCAGAGACAGAGTGGGGAACAGAACAGGTAGATTGACTGAATACATTGCTGAGGCGAGCAGCAGGCGAGACAGGAGAGGTCTACCTCGCCATGTGGGTTTCTCCCTGGCTGGCCAGGGGATTGAACTTGTGCTGCAGAGGCTGCGGACTGCTTCATAGTGCAGTACTTAACCACTTGCACCACGAGGGTGGCCCTGTTTCTTTTCCTTTTTTGAGAAAGTATCTTAGGAATAATATCTAAAGACACAATAGGTTTAGTGAAGGCAGCAAAAATAACCCATTTCTGCCTTCTACCCATTCCAAACTGTTAGCAATTTGCTTGATTCACCTGTACTATTCAGGTAATATAGAAGTGCTCCAAAAAGCAATAAGGAAAAGTTCCTTCATTAAAGTCCAGAAAATGAAAAGTTATTATCACAACAAAAAATAACTATCTTGGCTTATCTGTGAAATGGAAATGACTATACTTAATTTGTGAGGACCAACAATGTATTTCAAAAATGTTTTCAGAACATTAACAATAAAATAAACTATGTATGGAGAAGTGAAATCACTACAATACTGCTTTAAACTGACATTTCTTACTATTCTTAATTATATAAAAGATAGGGGCTTCCCTGGTGGTGCAAGAGGTTAAGACGCAACCTAAGAAGCTGTCTGCTGTCTCTGCAGCAAGAGTTCGATCCACTCGCTGGCCAGGGAGCAACCTACATGGCACAGCAGACCTCTCCTGACTCGCTCACTGCTCCCCTCAGCAGTGTACTTCGGTCAATCCGCCTGTTCTGTTTCCCACTGTCTCTGGTGAATACTCTCACCCCCCTACACACACACCTTTGGCCTGTACCCCAGCTCTTGTATGCATAAATAAATCTTTTAAAGTATATATATATATATATATATATATATATATATGAGTATATATATCTGAATATATATATAAGTATATATATATGATAAAATGTTCTTTTGCTGTCTTGTCACTTCTGTTAATAAAAAAAGCACTACAAGAGTAATTCTTTACTGTTCAGCTTATGTCAACTTCCTTGTCAAATGTTTTCACATGAAATAGAAAATAAATAGTATCTTTTTGCTCTACTTTGAAATTTTCAAGAAAAATAATTATTCAATCACATCTCATGGCAATATAATTCAATTTTCATACTATCACTTAATTTTTCAATATTTGCTTCTTAATCAGATCTTCCTAATCAGTTGATAGCAGAAAGAGTAATTTTTAAATATTTCCCAATGTCTGGCATATACTCCAAACACATTCAACTTCTAATAAATAAGTGAATAAATTTTAGATATAATCATAGTGATGGAAAGAAAGTTAAGTGACTGCTATTGGATTTTATTACTGCACAATACTTGGAGAGTCACAAATCACTCAATTTCTGAATAAAACTTACTGTCATCTCTCCACCAAAACATTCAGAGGCAAGTTGGGCAGAATCAAAAGGTTTTACCTCAGCATCATTAAAAAGATACCTGAAATAGAGCATATAGTATTGATCAAGTATATATGTTCTGAATATCTTTGCATTATTTAAAAATGTATTTTTTCATTGCGGTAACATCGGTTCACAACACTGTACATCATTTAGGGTACAGATCACACCCTCAGGTATGTTAGCATACCACACTCACTACCAAGACACTGAAAGCCCACGATCTTACATACGTGGTCCCCACATTGCTATCCCTTAGCCCCTTAGCCTCTATTCTACAGCTAGATTTCTAGGGTTTGTTCTTGGTTATGTCTATTTTTTAAATATTTAGATTACATGCTGATATACTTTAAACTTACTAGTATGAAGTAAATTCTAACTAAGCTTCTGTTTTGACAACTTTAACGTACTAGATATTGGGAATATACATTTATAACAGTCACAACCACCCTAAAATCTGAATAATCCATTTACATCCTGGAGTAAGAGAAGTTCATAAAAACAGGAATAAAATGTTTGTGTAGTGGAGAGAAAGTGTGAGAATGGGAACAAGGCAGGGAGGGAGACCAATGTTCCATGGTCAAAGATGATGGGGACTCTGGTGGTGGGTGTGACAACATACAGCCAGGAAGTATGAACCTACTCCCCTAAATCACATACAGTGTCATAAACCAATGATAACTCAAAAAAAAAAAAAAAATTACAGGGGAAAAACCATTACGATCTTAAAACAAGGTTTGTACAAATGTAAAACTAATGATCAGAAAAAACAGAGAAGTGAGAGAACTTTCAAAAATGAAAGTATATTTCAAAATATATGGCTAAAAAAAGATTCAAAATACAATTATGAAAATACATTTTTAAAAAATACCATGGAAATGATGGCTTACAGAGTAAGTACTTATTAAACAAAACTATCCGTGATTGCAGATCAATTTACCAGTGTACATTTTTTTCAATTATATATTCTAACTATCCCCAGTATTTAGAATACCTAAGCACAAATATAGTCTCTATACATGAATCTCCACCTAACAACCTAAGATCAAAAAACAGCTACTGAAGACAGATGTAATGACTTCCAACCATTAACTTGATAAAAGATACAAGGAACATGTGTGTCAAAGGGGAACGGTAAGGTGTAGAGAGTAGAGAATACAGGTATCTTCTAACTGCCATATACAATGACTTTGTGGCCACCCTATGGAAGGATTCAGTAAACAGCTCTTGAACGAGAACATATGATTTGGAATCATTTATGCATCTAAAGCTGTGTGCAAAATCTTGTGTGTGTTCATGTTTTTCTAGGAGAGCATTCACCAAGTTCTTAAGAGTACAGAGATCCATCAAGTTTTTAAGAATAATTGACTCACACTCTTTTGAAAGTTACTTTCATAGAAATATTTTGTCTGCCCCCTTTTCTTAACTTTACACCAAGTTTTTAGAAAGCTAGAAGAAAACATATCAAAAGAGAAAGCTTAAACATTAAAAGCATTAAAAAAATTTTAATCCAAAGAATGAAATGTTTAGAACTCACCATTTATTATTTTTATAAGCATGTGGATTGACTATATCTCTGATGAAGCTATAATAGTGCCCACCATCTGCTGTTCCTGTGTGAACAGTCACTCCTATCAAGTCATACTCATAGCTTTCTGTGTCTTTCGAATGATCACTGACTTCCTTAAAACCTGAAATGATTTACATAAAACAATTGCAATAATTTTGAAAACTACATGCAGCGAACCTTAGAATCACTTTATATAATACATTATATAAAGAAATAGACACAGATACTTTACTTTAGATATTAGAATGGGTACAAAAGAACTCTATTTGCTACTCATTCACCACCCACAACCTATATACTTTTAAGGAACTATTTATACAAATCATTGGGGAAAACAACCTATTTCTGCATGTAACTATGGATAACTTGAATATAATATATAAATATAAAATATCTTCTTTCTGTTTAATCTGGCTATTCCTTTTGAAACAGCACAAAATGTTTCATTCATGTTTAACTTTTTTAGGAGCAGGCAAACACAAGCTCTGAAGAGGCATTTGCTGATATATGCCTTTTAGTCTCATGTAAAGGAAAATGGAACACTTGTACTGGTGGCATGCTTCCAACTGAGTATTAACTAATAAAAAACACTCCATATTAGGAGCTTTATATAGACAGAAGTAAAATAAAAAGATAACTTCCCATAGATTTAAATTTGAAAGGTAAAAAAAGATTCTAGGGAAAAAACTGCCTACAAACAAGGTTAAAGATAATGTATGATTTATGATCTGTGTTCTGAACACCACAGGAAAAGTATAATCAGAAGCAGGGAAGTGAGAACAGATTTGGTTAACCTGAGCACACTGTCTAAACTGGAAAGTAAAGTGACTATTAGGTAGAGAGGAGCAAATGACTGACAGTATCAAAGCAAAGGCTGAGGAACTGGTTATGCCACAATCTAACTGAATGTATCACTTGTAGCCTAACAAATTCCTTTATACTGGCATAAATTCCTACTACCTCCACATATGGAATTATGAAAAATACAATGAAGCACTATTAATAGCCAGTCTTCTATAATTTTATAAATGGTTTGAAAGGGCTCTAAGAAGTAGAAAACACACACACACACACACACACACACATCCGCCCACTTCTTAATTACCTATGTTTTCAGACATCGCTACTGGCTCATTTCATAAAACTTCTAAACATAACCAAACTCTAACTTTAAAATTCCCTCTTAATTCTGTATTCCTTCATATCTATAGCTCACTATCTTCTCTCTTTAAAGAGTTTGTTCTTCTCTTGAATGAACAGCCTACCCTCAACATAAAATATTAATTGGATGCTCATTAAATGGCAGGTAAAGTTATAAAGATTAAAACATGTTTTCTTCTCCTTAAACTTACAATACAATACAGTGGCCTCTTTAAATCTTAAAATTTAAAATCTGCAAAACTTTTTACACAAACATTGCCAGGATCCTTACTATGTGAAATAGACTTCTCAGCCTAAAGAACGTAAGAGGCAAGGATTGTACTGGTTCTCTTTTCTTCTCTCACTAATTTCCATTCATTACCCCTCTGTGATCCTTGAGGCACAGAGGTTTGAAGCCACTGATGATATGAAAGTATTAACAACCGAGCGGTACTTAAGAATCAAGTGCCATCTAAAGATGGCTCACTGTTACCTGCCTTCTTATTAAACACCCAAATGAAATTGTTTTGATAAAGATAATAGCCACAGATCTTTTACATGTTAGATTTTTCAATTGCATTCTTATTAAACTGTTCCTTCTTATTAGCATTTAATACTTCTGACCACATTCCTCCTTTACTAAGATCCTCTTGAAATTCTGACCCCATTATTCACCTAACTTATAAAGGCAGAAACCTGACTCACTCTACTCTTCTCCTATCTCTAGCAGCACACTAAAATGTACACTCCATCAGGGCAGATTCTTTGTTTTTTGTTGTTTATACTCACATAATTATAAGACTAGCAAGTTACCTAGTAGATAGATGTCCAGTAACTCTAGATTCATTTATTCAATTAATCAAGAACTCTGTTCCCCACACATTTTTTCTCCAGTCTTAATGGTAGCTTTCTCATTTAAGCTGCCATTCACCAGAATGACCACTGCACACTCCATCAACTTCTAAATTATTTCTACTGTTGTAGTTTGAAGAACTTTTTCCAAATCCTACCTCATTAGGTTGCTTTCTAGCTGAAAATCTTCCTATGGTTTCAGACTGGTTAAAGATCAAAAGTATTAACGTGGCCTACAACAAAATGATCTAGCCATTGCCTTTTGTTTATCTCATCAACTCCTATCTGCCCTCCACCAAAAGCTTATCCAAAAGCAAACAAACACACAACACAAACAAGCTCATCATTTCTCTAACTCAAGCTACACTATGTCACACTCATTAAATATTTTCCTATGCCCTATAATAATACATTCACTGTCCTTTTGACAGCAATCATACCTGTAATTTCACATTCAATGTAACACCCACAGATTTAAGTTCTACAAGGGCAGGAACCGTATTTATCTCATTCACCCTGTCTTCGCAATGCCTAGAAGAGTATCTAGACATAGCCCTCATAGATACTAAACATTTTATTGGCTAATTGACTGCACTATATTATCTTTAAAAACATTCTTCTAAGATTCAATTCAATTTTGTTAAATGTGTAGCTGATTAAACTTTATGACTATCGTTTTTAGAAGACTTATAACAAACATAACAGAAAAAGATGGAAAATTACCTTCTTTTCTGTCACTCTTTCCCATAAGAAAATCTTCTGTATAGGGTGTCATATCCAAACGTAATGGAAAGGAAAAGTGTGTGTTGACTTTCTCTTTCATCATAGTGACCATATTAAATGTATATCTCATAGTATTAAAACTCAAAATGCGAGGCAATTTCTTAAAACAGGCTCTGAGAGGAGGGAAAAAAACACATTTGTTAAAATGTTTGTACCAAAATGATTTAGTTGGTTTCATTTATTTTCACACTATACTTATATTTCAATGTATTTGCACTAGTTTTTTCAATGATTGTCATAGTAAATAAGAATATTCTAAATTACTTATTAAATCTATGTATATGTCCCTCTTACATGACTGTTTCCCACACTGAAAGGACTTTCCTGTGTCTAATACTATACATTATGGTGAACACCATAATGAAGATACAGAGAGGTGGAAAACAGTAAGGAAACATCACACTAACACTTCAAAGGCAAGGAGAGCTTTGGCTCAGAGTTTTCCATCTTAGCTAACAAGGATGGAGGCAAATTTTGTAAACTAGAATTGCAAAGCTTGCCTATATCATTTGCTAGATGTACGACTCCATACACAAGTTTACTGAACCTCTGAGCTTAAGTTCTGATTTGTGAAATGAAAATGAAAGTGACTACTCTCTACTACTTTTAGAATGCTGCCTGGCAAATTACCATCAATAAGTGATGCCTTACGGAAAGGGAGAAGGAGGGAGAGGGGTCAAAACAGGAGGGAAGATGAGGGACTGTAGTAATGAATCATAGGTGCCAGGGTGGTGGGAGAACTATGGGGAATGCACCTGAAGGGAGAAAGCAGATACTGTTCAAAAATTAACAATGATAAAAGAAAAGAAAAAAAGAATTAAAAAAAGGAAATAACAGGACCTCCTTGGTGGTGCAGGTGGTTGAGCACAGCACTGTGAAGCTGTCTGCAGCCTCTGCAGCATGGGTTCGATGCCGGCCGGGCAGATAACCACGTAACGCTGCAGACCTCTCCTGTCTCACCCACTGCTCCCCTCAACAGTGTATTTCAGTCAGTCTGCCTGTTCTGTTCCCAGCTCTGTCTCTGTGAATCCTCTCACCCTCCCGCACATCTGTCCCGTACCCCGCTTCCTGTATGCATGAAAAATAAATCTTAAAAAAAAGGAAATAACAGCAAGAAAAAAAGTGATGCCTGACAATAGCAGCAGCAAGTCAATCTAAAACCTATGGCTTGATATATTGCTAGCTCAACTTTAAAAATATAAAATTTCTCTTTAAATAATATATATAACAACCTGGATTTATGAAAATTAGAAGTAGTAGGAAAGAATTTCTCACTGTACATGGAATTCAAAAGTTTGTTTCAACCAAGAGCTTAGCAAAAAAAAAAAAAAAAAGAATTTAAGGATATAGGAAATATAGGAGAAAGGTGTTATAACCTGAAGAAGCAAGATGTCTAAAATTTTATTATTACTGATTATTTGGGAGACTGGCAAATGAATAGGTTACAGAAATATAAAGGAGTCAGCTGATGAAGGGGCTTATGTGTAATATTAGAGCAAGAACTTTATCCTGAGAGTTAGAGACACTGAAGAGGGCCTCCCACGTGGCACAGCGGTTGAGCACTGGGTTGTGAAGCTGCCTGCAGCCTCTGCAGCGCCGGTTCGATCCCTGGCCACTGGGCGAGGGTCCCACATGGCACGCAGACCTCTCCTGCCGTGCCCGCTGCTCCCCCTCAGCAGTGTACTTCGTCACTCTGCCTGTTCTCTCCGCTTTGGCTCTAGTGAATTCTCTCACCCTCCTGCGCCTCTGACTGTACCCAATGCTTGTATAAATAAATAAATCTTAAAAAAAAAAAAAAGAGAGAGACACTGAAGAACTCGTGAACAGTAGAACAATGGATTAAGTCACAAAGTAAAAGATATGAGAGTAAAAGAGATGAGAGTTTGTTATAAAACTATTAAGTCTCTGAGACACGCAACTAAGACCATTGAGAGAGAAGGCAAAACATTTTAAATTTATAAGATGATGTAGGAGATAAGAGCACATCAGTGGAGACTGACACTGAGGTACACAGGAAAGAACAAATAGACTGAGATACCAGAGGTTTGAAGACAGAAGAATATGATCCTTGGCCCATCTCTTTTCTTTTTTTAAAAAAAGAATTATTTATTTATGCATACAAGAGCTGGGCTATAGGCCAGAGGTGTGTGTGTGTGGGGGGGAGGAAGGTTGGGGGGGAGAGGATTCACCAGAGACAGAGTAGAACAGAACAGACAGAGCAACTGAAATACACAGCTGAGGGGAACAGTGGGTGAGTCAGGAGAGGTCTGCTATGCCATGTGGGTTAACTCCCTGGCTGAGGATTGAATTCATGCTGCAGTGGTTGCAGATAGCTTCATGGTTATGTCTTAACCCCTTGCGCCACCAGGGAGCCTTTCCCCCTCCCCACGCCCCCCATTTCTGTTCAACACTTATTACGTTATTACAGACATCTGAAAGAGTACAAATACTTGAGAGAGATAGGTATTTCAGAAAAACATTGGAATCTTATTAGCCCAAAGCAGGGAATGTTTCAAAAAGCAGGTTATCAAAAATGATAGACATAGGGCCTCCATGGTGGCGCAAGGGGTTAAATCCCAGCACTATGAAGCTATCGGCAGCCACTGCAGCATAAGATCGATTCCTGGTAAGGGAGGTGACCCACATGGTGCAGTAGACCTCAGCTGTCTCACCCACTGCTCCCCTCAGCAGTATTTCAGTAGATCTGCCTGTTCTGCTCCCCACTCTGGTGAATATTCTCACCCCCAATGCCTCTGGCCTGCACCCCAGGTCTTCTATGCGTAAATAAAATCTTTAAAAAAAGATATATTGACTGTTTCTTTATTCCAACTAAAAGGAGATGCTCCTTAGAATAAGCCCCATACCCCAGCTATCTTTTACTGACTCCAACATTATACTCCTCCACAGCAAAAAAATATGATTGACTCCATGCCATGTAATAAGTCCTTAATTCTTATTCTAACCCAATGCTAGCCAGCTGAATTTGTCTTCTCCCTACACAGCTATACTTTCATTTGAGTACTTCCACCAAAACAACTTTTCTCTTTTGCAGCAACTTGACTTCTGGAAAGTGAGAAAAAGAATACATGTTTACCTGGGAAAATCTGAAGTAAATTTAATATACATTGTGTGACAGCTGTTCATGCCTGCCTTCAAACATGCTTAGATCTATTTCATCTAGAGAACTCCTGTTTGAGCCCAAAGATTTCTAGATTTTATTTTCCTTGATTTTTTTTTAATTGCCAAATTTCTAACCTGAATAATCTATATTTGATTCCATGAACTCTGTAACTCTGCTTCCATTACCACAATAGGACAAAATACACCAATAAACTACCTTAAAAACAAAACAAAGCAACACCTTTTTTGGGTTGTAATTAGCTGTCATTTTGTATCCTCCATTTTTGTGGACAATTTCAAGTGTCTGGCTTACTGAGATTCTCTTACAATTCCTTGCCCCACCCATCCCCTGTTTCAATCTTAAGTTCCTACCCTGATTTTCTGTTTCCTGGCTTTGATTCTGTCACTTTTCCAATGCAATTTTAGTTTAGCTTAGGTCTCATTCCTTTGCAAAAGTTATGTATCTTTTGGGCCTCCCCGGTGGTGCAGCGGTTGAGCGCTGGGTTGCGAAACTGCATGCAGCCTCTGCAGCGCCGGTTCGATCCCCGACTGCTCCCCGGCCACCGGAGGAGGGTCCCACATGGCGCGCGGACCTCTCCTGCCGCCCGCTGCTCCCCTCAGCAGTGTACTTCGGTCCTTCTACCTGCTCTGCTCCCCACTCTGGCTCTGGTGAGTTCTCTCACCCTCCCGCGCTTCTGACTGTGCCCAGTGCTTGTATAAATAAATAAATAAATCTTAAAAAAAAAAAGTTATGTATCTTTTTCAGGTAGATGTTATAATGACTTTAATCAATCAATTATACAGGTAATCCCAAAATCTAAATGTTAATTTGTTTCACATTATTACGTATTACCAATTTTATTTTCTATTAATGGTCAATGCAAATCATCTACTTAAGGCAAACTGGCCTAATCCTGAACATAAAAGTCATTTCTATTCTTTTGCCTTTTTTCCACATAACTTCGTAAGACGCTCTTTCAATCCAATTTCTTTGCCATTCAATGTTCACCTGTAAAACTCATCTATTGTGCTCCAGAGTGCACTGAAGAGTGCTAAGCAATCAGAAAGATGCTGGGAAATATTTTTTAATTAATTTATTTATATATATTTTACATCATTGTTCATTTTTGTACATTTGCTTTCTCCTGTCAGGTGCAGTTTTGTAAAATTCCCACCATCTATTCACCAGGACACAATTACCATAGTCCCTTGTGCTCTTCCCTCCTGTTTTGATCCCTTTCGCTCACCCTGAAGAATGTGTCTGATTTATAGTTGCCTGTTAATTTTGGTCTTTTATTTATTACTATTATTTTTTTCCTGATCCCTTATTTGGTTCCCCTATTCCTGGGAAATATTTAAAGGACGAACAAAATCTGAAAAAATTTAAGGGTGGTTGAAAGTATATTGGAATAACTAAATGAAAATTTGTTGTATGAGAATGAGCTTTAGCCTTAATTGCATACTTTTCATAAAAGTTTAACATTAATTTACCCTAAATTGTGTTTTATTTCCATTTATTTGATGATTTATTGAAATGATAAAAATTACATTTCAAAAGCCATACCTTTTTTCAGCTCGTACTTTCTTCCCACAATGAGAACAGGTATACATGTTGTCACCTTCTAAAGTGTCTTTAATAGTAACTTCATCAAGAGATTCCTGTGTAGAGGGGATTATGATGAGTGAAATAAGACAGAGAAAGACAAACACCATATGATTTCATTTATTTGTGGGATACAGAGAAAACGGATGAACTAATAAGTAACCTTTCAGAGTTTAGACCAATTAAACGGTCACCATACACAAGAAAAAAGTTGGGTAAATCAGGTAAAAAGGGTCAATAATATGGTGTAGGATAGATTTGAACTTTTAGTGGAGTACTAATGTACTAAATGTGTTGATTATTAATGATACACACCTGAAACACGTAAAAATTGTTTCAATAAGATTCCTTTGTATAAAAATCACATTTTAAAGTTTCATATTATTTATACAGCATGCAAAAATATGAAAGGCAGTAATTACAATTTGGATAGAATGCATAAAGGAAAACTTTTTGTTAAAAAAAAAAAAAAACTGAATTCTTAATTTTAGTAAAAAGTTGTTTCCCAGGCCTCCCCGGTGGCACACTGGGTTGAGCGCCACACTGTGAAGCTGCCCGCAGCCTCTGCAGTGTGGGTTCGAATCCTGGCCGGCCAGGGAGATATCCACATGGCGGAGCGGACCTCTCCTATCTCGCCCGCTGCTCCCCTCAGCAGTGTATTTCAGTCTGTCTGCCTGTTCCATTCCCCGCTCTGTCTCTGGTGAATCCTCTCACCCTCCCACGCCTCTGGCCTATACCCTAGTTCTTGTATTAAAAAAAAAAGTTGTTTCCCCTAATACTGGCAAGATGCTTTATAAGTGTTACTACATTTTTCAGAAGGGCAATTTAAATTTTGATTCAGTAAAAATCAGCTGTGGTCTGTTGAGTACTACATAGTATAGCAAAAAGAAAGAAGATTAAAAAATTAAAGGTAATTTCCTCTCAAGAGGAACAAATATAATATATACAAATAGTTAAGAGCAGAAAAAAATGTATGTGTTTCAGACTATATATACACACTTTACTCACATAAATGTTCTTCATATCAGCCACCTGGCACCTTACAGTATAAAACTCTTCAGCAGTCTGACTAACGTGTTCACAATCCTGATCAATTAACAATCAAAAATTAGTAATTTATTATAATAAGAAAAAATATACATTAAGATTTCTTAAAAGCAAGGAACAGGTAGAATACTTACCAAGGAGACAACATTGTTTGTAATTACACCTCCAAATAAACTTTTGACGGTATTTTTCTTTTAAAAAATACAAACAGTAGTTAGTAATGAAAATTGAGCAAATGGGTACAAATTTCAAAGAAATTTAGTATTCTAATACTAACCAGTTCTGGAGACATTTCTTCAATTTTGGTAATTAGATCAGTAAAAAACTCTGTCATATCTTTCTGCTCCCCAGTGTTCAGAGGCTGCTTATCCATGGTGTATGTTTTACAGAAAGGCCTTGGATTATATGCCTTACACTCACTTTCCTGTAAAGGAAAAGGGGTTGGGTATTATAAATCTAAGTCTCAAATAAAATAAGATCTTTGTAACAAAATCGAAGATTTTGAACATGACAACTACAGAGTAATAGGTAGTAATAATATCAGGTAATAAACCTGTAGGTAATAAATAATATCAGGTAATAAATCTGCTTCTATTTAACTTTTCATTGTTCTTATGGCATTTTCAATTCCATAATCTTGGTGACAGAAGATGCTTACATTTTCCTAAGAAAGGATTTCTACCTAAATCTAGGATTTCTATCAAGGAATTTGGAATTCAAAGGATACAGATTTGTACTGTGAAATATAAAATACAAAACCTAAATAATTTTTCCTGCAGACTGAACTTTATTTAGTAATGTGTTTAAAACAGCAGTTTTCTATTTTGTCAGTTTACACTGCATGTTCCAATTGTTAAAAGGAGATTGAAAGCAGACTCAAAGGATGACTAGTAAATCTTCAATTTTGTTACAAAGATCTATGTTTAATTCCTATTAAGTATCAGAAGCTAAGAAACACAGGAATAAATAGGATATAATCTCTGTCCTCAACATTCTAACAGGTGAGACAAATAACTTTCAATATAAGTTAGACAGAAAATTATGGTGGCCTGATAATGCTTTGTGGAATCTTTAGTCTCCTAAAGGAGGTAAAATTCAAGTTAATTCTTGGAGGATGAAAATAGGAAGAAAATGTAGAGTGCTGAAAGAAAAGTGCTACAGGCAGAAGTGGCATAAACATCTAAGCAAAGCAATGAAGTATCAGTAGTCATTACATGGTGAGGCTGAATATATGGAGGGATAAAAAGAGGTTAAAGGGGAGTTGTAAAATCACATAGGTTATGAACCACAGTGATGAACCTGAAAATTCTGCTCATAATAAATACTGAAGAGTTTTAAGCAAGGAAGAATAGTCTAAGATTTTTTTCTTATTAAGATTGATTACTTTCATAGTTTGGGGTGGGAATGAAGACAGACAAAAAAACTCTAAGCCTAGCGGCCTCCCAGGTGGTGTAAAGGTTTAAGACCCAACCTATGAAGCAATCTGCAGCCACCGCAGCACAAGTTTGATCCTTGGCCAGGGAGCAACCCACATGGCACAGCAGACCTTTCCTGACTCACCCACTGCTCAGCCTCAGCAGTGTATTTCAGTCAATCTGCCCATTCTGTTCCCTTTTCTGTCTCTGGTGGATCCTCCCATCGCCCCCCACGCCTCTGGCCTGTACCCCAGTTCTTGTATGCATCAATAAATCTTAAAAAAAAAAACAAAAAACAAAAAAAACAACTATAAGCCTAAGGGAGTGACCCTGTAATAGGATATGAGATATGAGGGATTCTTCAAAGGACAAATTAATACAATGCAGGTGACTTGAGATGTGACTGAATAAAAGTCACAATAACCACTAACCCAGAAGACTGACAAAATGAATGTAAAGGGGCTCACTGGTAGCACAAGGGGTAAGTCTCAGCACAATGAAGCTACTGGCAGCCACTGCAACGCAAGTTCGATTGATCCCTAGCCAGGGAACTAACCCACGTGGCGCAGCAGACCTCTTTCTCTTGTCTTGCCCACTGCTCCCCTCAGCAGTGTATTTCAGTCAATCTGCCTGTTCTGCTCCCCACTCTGTCTCTGGTGAATCCTCTCACCCATCCACCGCACCTCTGGCCTATACCCCAGATCTCGGATGCATAAATAAAATAAATCTTTATTAAAAACAAAACAAAATGAATGTGAAAAGAGTATATAATCAGGACAAAGCCAATACAAAAGTATTCCATTTAATATTTTTAGCTTTGGTCAAAGAGTGTATCTAATTAGATTTCCATTCATGATTCTCAAACATACCATTAAATATGTAAACATTTTTTGAAGCTCCAGAAGAGTGGTCTTGTGTTTCATATCTTCTGAGTACTGGAAATCAAAACAAAACTTTCCATTAAATATACTGATGTTAGTGAATTACACATTCAGGTATTATATTTCATTCTTTTAGCTAAATGTAGGAAAAATACACAATTATTACTTTGAAATTGGAGTATTTGGTTTATTATATAGAGCCATTGATACGTCATGTATGCATGTAAGATAAGTTATGTAAGGTAACTGACTACAGAGATCTTAAAAAAATTTGTTTTCCAGATGAATACTCATCAGTTTAGTCCTGATTCATAAGTTGGTGACTTTGTAAGAATGGCAAACAGATATACAATAGTTTTCCACAGCAAAAATCCACACATTAAAAAAGATTAACAAATACCATTAGTCATACCTTATTTTTTCTAGAATAGTAGATCTTTAACAAAGCAGAGAATACTAGCTAAGATCTTTGAAAATTCCCTAAACATTCAACACCTTTAATGGAGATTTGGGAATGTGGCTTGATTCGTTGACTAGAGATTTAAATCTCTACTCTTTGCAGGTATTTATTAGATATACTCTATCAGTTAATTATTAAAATAAAACTATAATGGTGGCATTATCTTCATTATAAATTACTGTCACGATTTTAAAGAAGCTCTCACAGTATCAGAGGATGTTAAGTCTCCCATATGCTGGAAGTATGTATCAGTTACTTGTGTTCATTTTGTGGCTTGTGCAAATATGGGTCTGCTATCTAGGAGCTTATAATCAAACTGAGATCACAAGAGAAGGACATTAAAATCAAGATCTGTTCAACATATACGTACTACAAAACTTAATGGAATTGAATAAAAGGAATCTACAAAATTGAGAAAGACTACTATATAGCCGTTCCAATAAGCAGTCTTAAGTGATTTCCGAAAATGGTTCTCTACACACTTGACTCTGAAAATCCTGAAGTCATGCATATCAAGAGGTTCAAATCTTAGAGTTCATTTTTTTAAGAACACTTGAGAAACTGAATATTCCAAAAGTCACCAAGTATCTGAAGGATGTCATTCTACAGAGCAATGTGTGCCATTCCATCATTATAAAGGTAGGATTCGTGAACCAATGAGGCCAGACACATGGTCAGTGGCCCAAGAAGAATGCTGAATTTTTACTGCATGTGCTTAAAAATGCAGAGCTTAATACTTAACTAAAGAGTTTATATGTACATTTTCAGATTATTGATCACATCCACATGAACAAAGTTTCCTAAGATGTGTTACAGAGCTTACAGAGTTCATGGTCAGATTAACCCACATATGACCTTCTCCCTACCACACTCAGATGATCTTTACTGATTGTTACTAAACCTAAAGAGGAAGCTAAACAGAACAATAAATTATAGAAGAAACTGAAGAAAGAAAACATATGACCCAAGTTCAGGATAAAATAAATGTAAATCTGCTCCCCTCCCCCGCTGCCGCCCCAAAAACCAAAGTACTATTTTGCTGGCATATGGCAGACATAAAGTTCAATGAGATTATGAAAATAGTAACATAAAATGACATTTTTCAATACAACAAATCTGAAACATAAAAATTGTTAATATTTTAAAATACAAAAATAGTGAGGAATAAAGTCCTGGATTATATTACTGGGAAATGAAGTTTTAGTTGATGGAAGACTGGAAGTCACTTAATTCTTTAAAATCAAATAAAACCAAGACTCTTTCACTAATGTGCAATTTCTAAATACAGACCCTATATAGATATGAATTTACTACTTAAAAGAACATGTATGCACAGCTAGTAACTTTTCTATTCTCCCCCACCCAAAAAAAAGAAAGAAAATGACAAGGATGCAGAAAAACTGGAACCTTGCACATTGCCTGTAGGAATGTAAAATGGCACAGCCCCTGAGGAAAATGGTGATTCCCCAAAAATCTAATTAAAGAATAAATATATGATCCAGCAATTCCATTTCTAGGTAGATATATACAAAAGACATGAAAGTAAAGACTTGAGCAGATATTGTACACTCACGTTCATAGCAACACTATTCAAAATAGCCAAAGTGTTTAAGCAATCCAAATGTGTTCATACATAGATAAATGAATAAACAAAATGTGTGTGTGCGCACACACACAACTGAATAATATGCAGGCTTACAAAGTAAAGAAATTCTGATACATGCTAGAATATGAATAAACCTTTAAGACATTATGCTAAGTGAAATAAACCAATCATGAAAAAACTAATAGTGTATGATTCCACTTATATAATGTATCCAGAGCTAAGTCAGAGACAGGAAGTAGAAATGGTGACTGCAAGGGGGTTGGGGGAAGAAGAATGGCCACCTTTAAGTACAGTCAAACAGAACTTAATGGTGTTTTCATCAACAGTGGGACACATATACTACAGTGGTCCCAACATGTGTAGTAGGCTATAATATCAAGGTTTGTGTGATTATACTTTATGACAGTCACACAATAATAAAATCACCTAATGATCTATTCCTCAGAATATATCCCCATCATTAAGCAACTCTTGACTGCATATAATTGGTACAGAAGGTGAAAAAGTTCTACAAACTGAGGTGGTGATGTGAAATGTTCTTAACATCACAGAACTGTATACTGATAAATGGTTACTATAGTAAATTTTATGTACATACATTTTACAACAATAAAAATATTTTTAGCTTTAATCTTTTCATGAATACCTGAAAAAGAATAAAATAACTAAAGTTTAAATGTGAAAAATCCAATACCCATTTGATTACTTTCCAAAATTATGTCAAAAGAAAGTCACAGAAAACATACTTCGTTGATAATTACTAATGCCACAAAATTATGCAGATGGGGCCAACAAAATTTAGCCACAAAAATTTCCATATATTAGCCAGTTCAACTATTTCTAAACATAATCAGTCTCAAATGATCAACTTAAAAACATTAATAAAACTATAGCTGGAAAAAAATTAAGAATTTACTATAAAGAATTTAACTATAAAGAATTTACTATAAATTGGAAACCATCTCCTATGCGAAGCATAACTTAGACATATTAAGGATTCCATGACATTACTTTTATATCTAGTCTATACCTATCCATACTGGGAAGGGAAAGACCAGGACAAAAAGATGATGGAATAAAACAAAAACTCAAATTCAAGCATAAAAAATGTATGCCAAAAAATTATAAATGCAGTAGGAATATAAAAAAAAAAAAAAAAGTTCACAGCAAGAAGAAAAAAATTAATAAAAATAACAGAAAAGTAGAGTCTGTCATAAAAGTAAGCCCAAATCAATTTTATTTTGGGATAATTATAAAAGAAACAAGGTGAATAATTCTGTTAATATTCCCTATTTTGTTTTAGGCTTTTTTTATTTCTAGGTATTTGTTTTTACTGAAAATATGTTCACTGCATACACTGAAACTACATATTCCAAAACTCTGTTTTCCTTTGAGAAATTATGTTAGCAGCAATCTAGTAAAATGTAAAAATAATTTAAGTATAACAAGTTAACTAATGAAATCAAATTCTGTCATCTATTCATCAATTACTTCTCAATACTTTACTTAAATTCAAAAAAATTATTGCCAACAAAATTCAACATTTCTGTTTTAATTTTTAAACTGAGAACAACAGTACCTTAGCCGTAAAGACAGCCTGTCTTGCCTCAGGTATCATATAAAGTTGCTGAATAGTGGAAGCCAAGTAACAAGTAGCTCCAAGGTTAGTCAGACCAACAAATCTACATTCAGCTCGGACATCTTCATGAGGCCAGTAGTCCCATTTATAAGGTGCATGGGCTGCTGAAAAAAGCAGGAGGAAAAGATGCCCCCCCAAACAAACTATCAAACACATTTTGGCTTTATTACTTACTTAGTATACATAACATTATGATAATTTTAAAAACTAGTAAGAACACATAGTATAACTGATTCATTCCCTAAAAATTCAAAGTATAATCAAGTTTGATTTTACTTGGGACTAAGCCAAGATTTCAGGTATCTATAAAAAGTCCTTTAAATCTTTTAAAACAACCCAATTTTAGCTTTAATATTATAAAATACAGTTGGTATCATCATTAAGTCTGGGGATAGTGAAATCTTTCTTTAAACTGGGACCTCTATAATCACGTTTCTGTATTCAAGATGTATAAAGATTAAAGGAAAAGAAGAATGCTTACATTGCATGTGTTGTGCCATAACCCAGTTGTGTATTAGTCTGTAGTTCTCAACAGATCCCTTTACCATCTCTACTAACAAATCATAAGCAGCAGCTCTCGAAGAATGTGATTTGCATTTTGGCTGTTGTCTATCTTTTAGACTAGGCAATAAAAACAGAAGATTGAAGATATCCCTTAAAAATTCCTGGAAAAAAGAAAAAGAACAAATACATGATCAAAATTTGGATATTATATTACAAATATAATAATTTACATAAAATGGATTATATGACAATCTAAAATTTACTGAAATACTTTTAAAACTTAGCACAGCATCTAAAAGTCTTTCAAATGTTCAATTCTCTTAGAGAAAATGGAATGGGTAGCGATCAATCACTTTCCACTTCCCCCCATACCTGAATAGCTCCTTCTTACAAATTCCCATCTAGGATGCTATTATTTTCCACTCCATTAAGTGGTCAAAAATTGTTGTTAAGGACTCAACACTCCCTACCTCAAATGACCCACATATGTATTACATCCCTTCCTATTTCACTATAATAAAAATAACAGTAGTGGGGCCTCCCCGGTGGCGCAACAGTTGAGCGCTGGGTTGCAAAGCTGCCCACAGTCTCAGCAGCGCCAGTTCGATCCCTGGCTGCACCCTACCTACAAGTATATATTGAGTTCCCTAAGTGAATTTTTGGGGAACCTCTGACATAAGTACCAAGTAAAAACATGAAATATCTTTCAGTTAATGGCCTGATCTTTTCCATTTAATGTCAAAAAAAGTACAATTACCCTTGAATAACATGGGCCTGAACTGCGAGGGTCAATATACATGTAGATTTTTATCTGTGGATTTCACATTCAGGCCCCTAATTCCCACCTTGCTGAAGGGTCAATTATATAATTTGTATGTTCTGACTTCACAAAGAAAATTAAGTTTGGCTAAGAAATATGAAAAAAGAATAAGGGCTTATTTCCTGTATTTGACAGACTAATAAGATTCTATCTTTTCTAAGAATCCCAAAGTGGTATGTTTGCAAATACAAAGTAACCTAGCTAGGGACAGAAGAAAACAGAGGCAAAATATTCCACAAAATAAATTTCAGAAATGTCTTTGCAGATTCATTTCCAGCAGCACAGATAACATATAACATAAATAACTGGGATTACATCAAACTAAAAAGTTTCTGACAGTGATAAAGACAGTAACCAAAAGGAAGATACAGCTTATAGAATAGGAGAAAACATCTGCATACCACACATCAGACAATGGACTAATATGGCAGATCTACAAAGAGCTCATACAACTGAACAAAAAGGGAACAACCTAATCAAAATATGGGCAGATGAACTAAATAGGCACATTTCCTAAGACAGGCAGATGACTAACAGGCATATGAAAAGATGTTCATTTCTTCACCACTTATCATCAAGGAAATGCAAATCAAAACCACAATGAAATACTACCTCACACCTGTGTTGGCAAGGGTGTGGAGGAAAAGGAAGCCTTTTACACTCTTGGTGGCAAAGTAGCCCCTAAGTAAGGAAGAGTGGCAATTGCTCAGAAGACTAAAAATTGATCTGATAAACGATCCAGCAATTCCACTCCTAGGTCTCTATCCAAAGAACACAGAAACCAGAACAAAAACTGCACTCCCATGTCTACAGCAGCAATATTTATAACAGCCAAGATATGGAAACAACCTAAATAATCCAAAACAGATGAGTGGATCAAGAAGATGTAATATATATATATATACACAATGGAATATTAGTGATCAAAAAAGGGATTATCCGGGCCTCCCTGGTGGTGCAAGGGATTAAGCACCACACTATGAAGCAATCCGCAGCCTCTACAGCACGAGTTCGATCCCCAGCCGGCCAGGGAGAAACCCACATGGTGAAGCAGACCTCTCCTGTCTCGCCCGTTGCTCCCCTCTGCGGTGTATTTCAGTCAGTCTGCCTGTTCTGTTTCCTACTCTGGTGGATCCTCTCACCCCCCACATCTCTGGCCTGTACCCCAGCTCTTGTATGCACAAATAAATAAATCTTTAAAAAAAAAGGGATTATCCTAAATGAAACAAACCAGAAGGAGAAAGATAAATACTGATGTTTCACATATATGTAGAATACAGAGAAATCAAAGGACCAGGCAAAGACAACTATAAAACCTACCCTTGAATGCTGACCATAGATCTGAGGCACCCAGAGGAGAAGGGGAGGGAGAAGGAAAGAGGAAGGAAAAGCACAATGAACTATGGTGGAAGATTATGGGTGCTTTGGTGGGGAAAACTATGGTGACCACACCTGAGGGGAGAAATCCTACATTGTGAAAATAAATTAAAAAGAATGTAAAGTAATACTATTTAATTAATACAAGTAAACATCCATTTGATCAACATATATTTGGTAGCTGCTATGTTAGGCAGTAGAAATAAGAATGGGTTTACAGTTTTAAAGGGGAATGAGAAGTAGGAAGAGAGGAAGGAGAGTAAGTAGTAGTAGTAGAAGTGATAGTGGTGTTTGTGACAGAGACCTGCAAAGTATAAAATATTTACAATTAAGCTCTTTACAGAAAAAGTTTACAAAGTAAAATCAAGACAAAATTTTTGGAAATTTTTAAATAAACAATACCTTTTCAATAAACAACAGAAATATTATTTAAACACTGGAAAGTCTGAGACAAAATTAGACAAGTGAAAGACTGGAGAACATAAGAATTTAAAAAACATAAAAATAATTACTTGCAGACAATAAACTAGAAAGCCAAAAACAAGGCTAGTGATAAAAATGAATTAATCGATACTGTATCTACAACCAATACGTGGATTTAACATGGCCTGCAGCAAATTCACATACAAAAATTCTTACTCTACATAAGCCAGATAGAAAACATAACTGAAGAAAAGATCTAGCTGATGATGACAGGGAAGGTAAAATTCCTAGAAATAAACTTAAGATATGCTTAAAATTAAAATTTCAAGTGAAGAAAACTTTTACAGTGAAGAACAGAAGTACTGGCCTTATATAAGTAATCCTTTTTTTACATCAATCTATAAATTTAAAACAACATCTATTGAAGTAAAAGAATTTTAATTTTGTAAAGAATGAGACAAACTGAGTCTCAAAGAGAAAAATAAACATCCAGAAAAATTCTGAAAAGGAGAAATAATAAAGATGGATCATTACTACAAGATGCTACATCAACACAATCTGGGCATGATATGGGTGAATGAACTGAAACGTAGATTGAAACAGAAAGTCCAAAATCCAAGGATATCTATAGTGTTTTAGAATATGATAAAGGGTTTTTTTTGTTTTTATTTTTTGTCAAGAAATCTATTCTATTTATGCTTCTTTTACTTTTTAAACATCTTTGTTTATTTTTTCCACAATATAAACTTTCTCCCCTCAGGTGTCATCACCATGGTTTTCCCACCACCAAAACACCCACAGTCCTCCACCATGTTCCACTGTGCTCTCTTTCCTCTCATTGTTTTCTGCTCTTCCCTTTCCCTGCCAAAGGAGCCATCTCAAATGAGTGGATAAAAAGTAAGATAACCAGTTATTAGGACAATTGGTAGCTATCTGGCAAAAAAAGGTGGTATCCCCTCATTTTATTCCTTTCATCTAAATAAGTTCCTACAAAAAACAAAACATAAATATTATATTATTATTAAAGTATGAGAAAATGATTTTTAAAAATACAATACAAAAATCTTAAGTTATAAAAGATTAGTAAATCTGAGCATTTAAAAAATTTCCTTTACATAAAAATTCTACAAATCAGTAGAAAAGGACCAAATTCATATATAACTGGGAAATGCGGAAAGGATTTGAGCAGGCCAAAGAAAACACAAAAAGTTTTCAAATACATGAACAGAAATCATGCACTCATGATTATAAACAGTTCAAAAAAAAAAAAAAACTAAACTAAAAGAACCTTTCTCACTTATTAGGTTGGGAGAAAGTAAATATCTGGTAATATACTCTGGGTTTGTAGGAACAAACGCTCAGCTACATAGAGGGTGGGAACATAAATTGGCTTAATCTTCATAGAGGACAACATGCGTATATTGACCAAAAAGATTCAGATCCTATAAATGAGAAATCTACTTTTAGAATCTTTTCCTACATATATCTTAAATGATGGATGTATAGAATATCCTCACTCCATCAACATTTGTAATATAAAATAATGTTCATCATTAGGAAGTTAGATTATTATAACATATCAGGAAAAATATGCAGTTGATAAATGAATTAACTCTATAGCTATGACACAGAGAATCTCTACAGTAGGTGAAAATGGGAAAGTATTTAACAAAACATTTAAGGTTTTAACTACTGTAGATGATTTTGCATAGTGGATAAAAACTCAGCCAAACGAAGTATGAGTGATCTCAATTAAGTTGCTAACCTGTCTATACCTCAGTTTCACCATCTCTCAAAATGGGATCAAATAGTCATATCTACCTTATAAGAGCTGAAAATTTTTGCCCAAAATAATTATTACAAATCGTGAACAAAACAGGGGAAAAATGCCATTAAAAAAAAACCAATGAATACAAGTGGACAATACATAAATGTAAAGACACTCAACTTCACTAATAATCAAAGCAACTCTAAGACTGAAAAAGATTTAAAAGTGCTATAAAGGATGTAGAGATGTTTGATAAATGGGCATTTCATATAGTGTGGCTAGGAATATAAACTGATAGTCTTTTGTAAACTGATGTACTCTGATTAAAGTGAATCAATTTTACATAAAAGAATCCATAGGAGTATATTAACGGGACAGGTGTGAAAAAGATTGTACCCTGCAGTGATTTTTTTAACAACTAGTAACAAATGTTCATAAAGATTAAATTATTTCCCTCTATGTATTTTTAATATGTGTGCATATTAAATTTTTAATATGAATTTTTAATCCAATTTTTAAATATGTATTCTCTTTACATGATACAGGTTACATGCATCTGTATTTAATATATCCACAGAAAGTCTTGGAAGGCCATTGCCAAAGCCTTAGGGGAAATGCAACTATATTAAAATCTTCTTTGCAGCATCTTAAAACTTTTTTCTTTGTTTACAATAATTTTGGCTTTACAAGGATATGCTACCAAAAAATCAATTAACATATTTATATTTGGGGATTAATATTATATATTGGTTTATATATACCTTAAGACCTCAACAAGTTAAGACCATAAATCAAATTGCTCCTAATAATGAAAAATAAAAAGAAACCTAGATGAAATAGCACAAATAGGGGCTTTTTGGAGTAGGGGGAATAGCACAGACTTAAGACAGAAAAGACTGTTGTAATCTTATCTCAAGAATCCCTAACCCTAAGCCCATGAGGACAACCATTCATCCTTTTGGTTATTACTGTGCTTGCTAATATAATCAGCAACCTCAAAAAACAATGCTCCAAACCATAACTAACTCCTTTAACACATAAGTGCTAATGGGAAAGTAAGTTAATATAAAGGGCAATTAAACATTTGTTGGTGTAGGATCACAGGCATTTCAAATACTCAATAACAGATTTTTGGTCAAATCGGCTTTCAAATGTACAAAACCAATAAGGGACATTTTCTATGATTCTATTGAGTAAAATGTTGCTTCAAAATAATCACTCCTATGGTAACCAGGTCATTTCTAAAAGTAGCCTTTCTATATATAGTCATTGGAATTAAACATTCTACACATTACACAAATAAGGTCACGGTTTGTATTACCAAGGTTTAATTTATTTAAAGTTGACTTTTCTTTCCAGCCACAAAGTTCTAGCAAGCTTTAATATTTAAGGAAATTTAACATAGCCACACACTATGCAACAATAATAAAAGTTTTGATTACATTTCATACAGATGTTTGGATGCCTTCATACCTACCTGTCCTTCCCTTGAAAATTTAAAGGGTGGTTTGTGTTTAATAACACTTGTTGCAAGTCTCAGAAGTCCTGTAAGCCCATCATCTTCTATATTTCCATCTTGATGATCAAGGATCTCCCTGCTACAAAAAGAATATAAGCAAAACAAGAGCGTTCACATAATTACGTATCATTATCTTTTCTCAACAATTTAACTGTCAATGTCACATCAAATTTTACCTGCGAATACAGTCAGCCAAATGTCTTGCCAAAGCATCTAAGTCGAGGAGTGTTGTCTTAATACAAAGAAAAAAGACATAATTCAAATACAGATTTTTGATTACTAGTATTTCAGAGATGGAAACAAAATCCTATCCGAGGAAATAACATGGATTTAGTCGTCCCAAATTCATTAATACACCCATTTAATTAAAAATACAGCTTTACTAACACATGTCAATAAAATTGTACTTTTACATATCATTGATAGTTCAAAAAGAATCACTGGCATATCATTAGTAAATTATGGTCGCCACAGTAATTTATCTACAGGTCACTAATGTTTGTTACTGCTTCACTTTTTCTTTAACAATTTTGAGATGTAATTCACATACCATACAATTCATCCACTAAGGATTATTTTTAACAGCACTTTTAAAAACAAGCCTAAATCTACAATTAAACAATTTCATACAGTTTACCTATTATAAATGAGAAAAAAGATAAAATACACTTCATAAAATAAAACTTCATTTACAATGACCCAAATTCAGATCTCCCAGGAGGAAAATTACTTTGACTGGCAAGTACGAAATTAGATTCCTACTTCAAATGGACAATCCCAAGTTATTAAAAAAAAAAGCCCAATATTTACCTGGCACCAATATTATGAATATTCAAATAAATTAAAATATATGTAGCATTAATTTTATAATTATTGCTCAAATGAAAAGTGTAATACTTTAAGAGTTCAGATATAAACTGTTGCTTCCATGTAGGAAGTTCAAACACTACAGGATTTTTAAAATACAACGTGAATATACTATACTCTTTGAAATACTTGAAAACAAACTGAGAAAATGTTTATTAATATTCAAATACATCTTCAAATATTTCTCTTTTTTGAGATAATGTAGATGCTTTAAGCTTACTAAATTTATAAACGAATAAAAAATTTTATACAAGTTTGTCTTTGAATTATATTCTTTTAAACATTCATTTGAATGAAAATATTTTGGCCTAGTTTAAGAAAGTGGATATTTCTACAGCTTAAAATACCACATTTGAATTGCTATTTTACTGTGCATATCAACAACTCCAAATCCACATGCTACTATAGAAAACTGCAAAATTTAATGACATCTTATTTTCATTTTCCAAGTAGAATTTTACATACACAAATCTCACTCAGGAGAGACAGGAAACTACTGCTACCAAATGAGGGCATTAAAATGAAGGTCAAAATAAAACGAATTAGATAACAAAGTAGTACAAATATAGCAGAAAAAATTATGACAGTTTCAATTCATAATAGACTGATGAAAGTGCTCTTAATAATAGGACCTATAAATTCATACATGTGCATAATCTCTATAACAAGTTAATGTATGTTTACTCAACATACCTGACTAGCATCCTTTATATGTATGTTGTCAACTAACTTGCATAACAACCAAAAATACTCTTTACATCCAGGTTTTAACATTGGTTCTTCTTCATAATCATCTATCTATATAAAAAGAAGATTTAACTTTGTGAAAATATTTTTTAAAAGAGAGATAAAATTACAACACAATTAACAAACTATGGTTTTACAGAACAAACCTTTATAAAGAGTAAGCAGTATGCAAATTTACCAATAATAAAAAAAGAACACTCCCAGTTTCCATAGAGTTAGAATAGGTACATAAGTATATGATTTGAGAAATCTAAAAAGACAATATTGCATTTAAATTACTGCTAACATACTTGGAAAATACATGAACAACATAAAATGCTAAATAATGTGATAAAAGTAGGTATTCAATGAAAATGTAAAAGCAAAAACACACAGAACATGAACAAAAGTAAACCTACCTACATGTTAAGTTTTATGGTAGTTTTAAAATTTGAAAAAGACTGTTTCTTTATTTTATAATGTAAATCTAACATTGCATCTTATTTCTAGGATTAATAAAATTCATGTATGAATGACTTCTACAATATATGATAAAGGCTTTTTACAAGTCTAGCATATACACTGGAGCAAGGAAGGAAACTGAAAGTTCAGATGAAAAGGGTGAAGAGAAAACTGTACAACTGAAAAGAAAATTATATTAATGATCTTTCTTTCAAGTTAGTGCAAGACCCAGGATCTAGTCAGAATATTTGCTATTTCCCAAACAGATTATCCATCAGCAATCCTACTGAGCTTAAATGAAAGCACACAGACTATGTTTTAGGTGTAACATGTACATAATGTTACAAGACTGTCCTGTTAAGAACTATACAACTATTATCCTGGCAAAACTGATACAGAAAGCAAGTATCCAAAATTTTGTAGGTTTACATAAGGCAAAGGAAATTACAAACATATATACTACTCCAAAGCACATCATAATCTTACCCTGATAGGTCTGAGTGCTTGTGCATCAGGAAGAAATTTCAACAATGTTGAGGCAGCCAATAGCAAAAATGAACGATTGATTGAGTCTCCTCCATCCAGTCCTGACAGAGACAATTTATAAAGGCCATTGCAAGACTCATGACGAACTGCAGTCTAGGAATAAACAAAGTTCCAAAGATATTTTAAGTCAGCTATTAAAAGTTAGTCTTAAGACTACTACACACTGACAAAAATAACATCTTAGGTGGCTTCTTTAGCAATTTATTTTAAAATGCAATTTTGTGATCACATATTCATGTACATAAATAATAGTTGATCAAATAAAGTACCCCAAAGTATACAGTATTATGAAAATATAGATTATAGAAATCCCATAAAATCTGTTTTTATGATTATAAAAACAGAAACAAAATCAAATAAATACAACAGACAAATACAAAAAGGAATTGAGGAGACAGTCATAGTAATGTATTTACAAGATAAGGAAAAGGATAAAACATTTTCAGAACTAGAAGCAACTTAGAAAACACTTTAAAACAAAACATTTTACAGATTCTAATGTCTCAATGATAACGTAGATCAGAACAAGAACATATATTTGCATTCCATTCAAGATAATAGTATTAGATAATGTTGTCTAAAAAAAGTGAATATTGACCTAAGCCTATTAGTGCGTTTCTATGTCACTTAGGGAGATGGTGTAAAAGCAAGAGAGAGCTAGTAAAATTTATACTGAACTCAGTGTAATCATCGGAATTAAAAAAAAAAATCAACTTTTTTTATTCATATGTAAAGATTTACTCTAATTAAATAGAACAAGTAAAAGAAACTTCTCTAAAATATAAATTAACAAAATAAACACTCAAGCCCATCCCATCACACAGAACAATTTAAAAAAAAACGCAAAATATTCACTCTTTAAACAAGTATTTCAGAATTATAAAATGAATGCTAAAAAATATTTAATGTTTACATTTTACATGCACATAGTTCAGCTAAAAAATATTTAACGTTTACATTTTACATGCACATGGTTCAAAATACTCTAGATAGACTTGAAAGATTAAACAGGCACATTCCAGATAATGTGCTGTTTATATAGAACCATATCCATTGTTTCCATTATCCCCTTTTCATTGCCAAAGTTAAAAATATGAATGCATATGAAGAGTTACAGTACTTATCTTCCATCTTTATCTTACCTCCGGAATAAGCAGGGTCAATTTCTTTAGCCAATCTTGCAAATGATCACTATCAGCAAGGCTAGATTTCACTAAAGAACAGCAATGAGCCCAACTCACCAAGAGCCACATTGAATAATGTGAAACTAAAGAAAAATTTAAAAAAACAAAAACAAAACCACATGACTATAAGGGCTTGTGCAAGAAATAAAATACAATTAAATATATTAAAATGTATCTAGTTATCCAACTCTTTATTAATAATTAACTCTGTGGGACCCTTACCTTCATGTCTAGACCTGTGATCAGACTGAGCTTTCAAAACTCTGTAAGGTAAAAAACATACCACCACCAGTAATTAAATTCAGCAATCAACCAAAAATAAGTAATTACCACATCTTTTAAAGTTTATACAATTTCCCCCCAGCAAAGATTAGTTTTTAAGAAAGCTATGTACTTATTTTTCCGAAGGTCTTTAGCATTTATTTAATTAAATCCCTGGTGAAATTTTTATCATAGCAAACATCAAATGACTATTTCCAATGTAATGAAATTTGAGTGAATATAATATTAAGTGAAACCTCAAAATGTGCTCATGCTTTAGTTACTAGAGAGTTGTGCATCAAAGATACAGGTTAAAATGAGTTCTAGTAAGAACTGACTCTAAAAGAAAAAATTCCAGTGTACACTGACATAAAACGCTCTTCCTTCTGTATTTTTAATGTCAATTTTTATCAGGAATGGTTAAAAGCAACTTACTATTATTAAAAGGTAGAGAAAATTGATGATATATTATTTCCTCTTTATTTTTTCCCCATGATAATTTTAGTAACTTCAATGAAAACACTATCTCAATTTAAAGAAAACCAAATAATAAAATTTTTTATTTTAACAAAACCATTATTTTCCTTACAACTGTTTTAAAAAAGCAGCCATGGTTTGTTATAATTAATAACTTTCAAAAATCTGAGAAAGCAAGAGCCACTCATTTTAAGAGTCTAAACCTTATAAACCAAGAATTTGGCCATATTTCACATTAAATATTTATCATATTGGTAATTTTTTTTTAACTTCACCAAGAGCAAACTACTCATCTGCCTTTTAAATTTGCAGCATGAGAAGATTTTGATAGTAGAGGCAAAAAGTTCATCCTAGTTGCCTTAAATTGATATAAACCTTGTAGCACCAAATGAACTGAAGGTGGGAGCTATGACAATGTTGCAGGAACAAATGGTTGTAGAGGAGAGGGGCTGAGAGACTCATACTACAAAGAATGAAGTGAGTACTTAAAATAATGGAACTGGTAGAATGAAAATAACAATTGTCAGGCCTCCCCAGTGGCACAAGGGGTTAAGCACAGCACTATGAAGCTATCCAGAGAGAGTTCGAGCCCCATCCGGATAGCGAGTTGCCCACATGGCACAGCAGACCTATCCAGTCTCGCATGCTGCTCCCCACTCAGCAGTGTACATCAGTCAATCCACCTGTTCTGCTCCCCCACTCTGTCTCTGATGAATCCTCTCATCCCCTGTACCTCTAGTCTATACCCGAGTTCTTATATGCATAAACAAATACATCTTAAAAATAATTAAAAAAAAAAAAGAAAAGAATTGTCACAGAGTGAACTGGTTTGAAAAGCAGCAACTAGGATATCAAACCTGCGTATTTTTCATTTTGTGAGGTTGACAGAGTCAAATGAACTTTTTTTAATTCTGAAGAAATAAAGCAGAACTAAAACAGTCATTGGATTGCCTTGTTAACTCAATATACTGTGGTGTGTTGGGTAGCAAAGTAGAACGTTAGAAGAAAAGGAGGAAGAATCAAGAATTATTTAATGTATATGATTGGTGGTTGGAGTATAAAATGTATTTTATACAAATTAAGGGCATCTTATAAACATGCTTTGTTTTTCCAAGATTATCCACTGGTAAATTTTAAAAAGGACTGGTAAAGATTATCCACTGTAATGTAAAGTGGTAAGATTATCCACTGGTAAATTTTAAAAAAGACTGATGCACAAAACCAGATATAGTTCATATAAGACTTGATCAAGTAAGGAATGTGAATTTGATTGAGATATATTCAAAAAATCTCAAAACTTATGCTATTTATATGCAACCAAAGTAACTAAAAAAAAAAACTAATTAGCCATTAGCCACAAGTAAGGTTAAGTGATTTTAAGGTGTTTACATTAACTTTATAAATCATTCGCGTACAATGGCAAACCTCTGGCCAACAGACCAACTACAAATAATTGGGAATTAATTCTATACACTTAAACACAATTTATGTGATTATTTAAGGCATATATCCCCATATATCAGTAATTATCATGATTCAATTTCTGTATTTGATTTTTGTACATTATTTTAAAATGTCTGATATAATAATCCAAATAGGATCACATTACTTGTTTAAACTATATATTTCCAGCTATGTCCACCAAGAGCTCAGAAGCAATGAAAAACGAACGAGTAACAACGAGTACATTAAAATTGTCCATGTTTCTCAGGTTCCCCCATCAATAAGCTCCAAGGTTTCTTTAAGAAATGGTTCATTGTCCTATTTACAATATCCAAGTTATGGAAATAGTCTAAGTGCCCAGGTCAGAGAAATGGATCAGAAAAATGTAGTGTGTGTGTGTATATCATAGAAACAATGGAATACTACTCAGTTATTAAAAAAAGGATGAACTCCTGCCATTTATGACAACATACATGGAACTACAGGAAATAAAGCTAAGCAAAAATAGAAGGACAAAGACAAATAAAGGATGCACTCACTTACACATGGAATATAGAGTAACATAACAAAAGGCCAGTCAAAACCAAACCGAGAATGAACTCTTAAGATATGACTGCAAAACTGAGGCACCTGGAGAGCAAAATCAAAAGGGTGGGAGTGGGGAAAAATGGGATCCAATGCAACATGGTAGAGGATTGTTGGGGTACTGGTGATGAGCAGGGTATGAAAATATACACCATTAGAGGTTTGAACCTATAACTCTCAATAAATTTTATAGAATAAAAAGGTTTATTATGGGACCATTACAAGCCCGGAAGATGTTGTAGTGAGAGGGGCAAAAGATACCTCCTCTTCATCCCAAATAATGGGACACATGTCGAAAGGTTACATGAACAAGCTTGAAAGAAACTACCTGAGGTATAAAATGAACAAAGTGAATAATAACAGTAATAAATTTTAACATACTGGATGAAAAAAACTGATTCAATAGATACTAAGTAAATATGAAGAGAAAGTTCTTCATCACAAAAGAAAATCAATACACATAAAAGGAATGGTAAGAAATTCACTAGCTTGCAAAGATCATACAAATTTAATTCAGGTACATCAGTGAATGCTGAAAACTAATGAAAAAATATTTTAAGGACAGCAGGAAATTCAAGCAGTCGCAAAGTGGCTTTCTACAGATTACTTAAAATTAAAAAAGAAAATTCTTTAGGGCCTCCCCTGGTGGTGCAGCGAGTGAGCGCTGGGCTGCGAAGCTGCCAGCAGCCTCTGCAGCGCCAGTTCGATCCCTGGCCACCAGTGAGAGTCCCCTCAGCAGTGTATTTCATCACTCTGCCTGTTCTGTCCCCCGCTCTGGCTCTGGTGAATTCTCTCACCCGCCCGCGCTTCTGATTGTACCCAGTGCTTGTATAAATAAATAAATAAATCTTAAAAAAAAAAGAAAAAAGAAAAAAGAAAGAAAATTCTTTAAAACTCAAATAAAAAGGAAAAATCATAAACTTCATTAAATTAATATCACTAGCCTAATACTAGATGTTTTCACTCATAGGGGCTATAAAGAAAGAAAACAAATGAAGAGACAAAACTAAACCAAAATAAATCCTAGAAATATCACTGCAGAATAGAGACTACTAGAGGAAGGAGGTCAGGAAAGAGGAACAAAAGGTGAAGGGGAGCCCAATGCACTGAGGTGGCGGAATATGAGTGCTCTGGTGGTAAGTACCGGTGGTAACACATATAAAGAGGTGCTAACCTATTTCCCTAAATCATACACAATGCTGTAAACTAAAGTTACCTCATTAAAATGAAAAGTTACAGGGGGGAAAAAAACAAACAAAAATTAACATCATTAATAATGGGGACAAGCAGACATCACCAGGATATATTGGGAAAGACACTTTACTAATGGAGTATGTATTCCTACTAAAATATATTATGATAAGCTAATCATGAGAACAATCAGGAAAATCTAAACTGAAAGGTATTTTATGAAAGAATTGGTTTGTACTATGCCCAAATGCCAGCATTATTAAAGCAAGGCCTTATAAGTAAATATCCCTGATTAAAGAATTGTAAGAAATATGACAGCAGTACATGATCTTGGAACAGGAAAAAATGCTGTTATAAAGAATATTAATTGGGTAATTTGTGTATGAGCTGCATCTTAGATAATAAATATCAATGTTAAATTTTTGGAATTTGAATATTTTACAGCAGTCAAGAAATCGTCCTTGATCTTAAGAGATACACATCGAAGTACTTACACACATAAATCATCCTGATGTATGAAACTTACTTTCAGAAAATTCAGGATCATATGTAAATATGCATGCAGAGTCATAAAAAGAAAATTTATGCTCATGAGTATGTGAAAGTGGCAAAATACTGGTAACAATGCACAAATGTAGGTGAATAATGAGGACTCGTGAAGAACCTAACAAACTTTTCTTTCAAACTTTAAAGTTTCTTCAAAAGAAAGCTTTAAAACACATTTTTATTACAAATACATACATGAATTATGTAAAAATGTCATACCTAGGAGCAAGATTATCATATGTGTAAGCAACAGACATAAGCCGCTGAATCAAACTGGTTCCTTGAACAAGAACAAGAAATACCTTTAAAACAAAAATATTAAAAAAAAGCTTTAGATATAGTAAAATAGAAAACTACATATTTAACCCAAAATTACTTTCATTTTTTTCTGTGACAATAAAGAATATCTTAAGAATGGATGTTGGAAAATATTGTAGAAATATCAAATATAAAAACAGAATTATGTAGCCAACTTAAGAATAGCAACTTTAAAAACTGAAAGCATAGAAATAAAGGCAAAATTATTTTTTAATTTGATCTACAGATTCTCTGCAAGTCATCCAATGGGTGAGAAATGTTATTGTCAGTGGTTTTGGGGAGATGAGTGAGGAATTAATCACTCTTTACTTTTGAAGGAAAAAAAAAAAAAAAAAAAAGGGCCTCCCTGGTGGCTCAAGGGGTTTAGAAACAACCTATGAAGCTATCTGCAGCCACTACAGCATGAGTTCAATCACCACCAGGGAGGTGACCCACATGGCAAAGCTGACCTCTCCTGTCTTGCCTGCTGCTCCCCTCAGCAGTGTATTTCAGTACATCTGCCTGTTCTGCTCCCATTCTGTCTCTGGTGAATCCTCTTACTCCCCACACCTCTGGCCTATATCCCAGTTCTTGTATGCATAAATAAATAAATCTTTAAAAAAAAAATCAAGTAGTACAGATTCCTCAACTACCCTGACATATATATCATGTCCAAATGAGTAAAAGGAAGCAGTAACTAAACTTGTCCCTGTCAAAACTGAGAAAGTTTTTTTTTTTAAAGATTTTATTATTTTTTATTTATTTATACAAGGACTGGGTACAGTCAGAAGCGCGGGAGGGTGAGAGAATTCACCAGAGCCAGAGTGGGGAGCAGAGCAGGCAGAAGGACTGAAGTACACTGCTGAGGGGAGCAGGGGGCGGCAGGAGAGGTCTGCGCGCCATGTGGGACCCTCCTCCGGTGGCCGGGGAGCAGCCGGGGATCGAACCGGCGCTGCAGAGGTGCGGGCAGCTTCGCAACCCAGTGCTCAACCGCTGCGCTACCGGGGAGGCCCAAAACTGAGAAAGTTTTAAGAAAAGCTATGTAGACTGGAATTTGAACATCTGATTTGGAAACTGAAACTTCTAGATTCTTATTAAGGAGGACAAATAAAATAAGACATGACAGTAAAAGAGTTAGTGTTCTTTCTTACTATCAAGACTATACTGTTATTTCTTACTATCAAAAATATATCAGAATTATTGTCTCCAAAATGTAATCAAAATTTTTGTTGCCAAACAGCTTAGATTTACATACAAATCTCTATTACGAGAAATGGAAAAATATACAGTATGCCTCTTTAGTAAACTATAAAAACATAACATTGGTGCATGCATCTAGCCATCATGAATAAGGGGAAGGTTCAGTTGTAAATTGTGAATTACTTTCAATTAGCATGTACTTGCAGGTACTTTAAAAATTATTTTAAGCTCTATATATGTATATTTTATATTTCTACTTATTTTATATTAATATTACATATATACTTCTTTATATTTTGGTCATTAATAGCTCAAAGAGAAATCACTAACAAATGTCAAAGGCTTTGAAATGATTCTGTGAGTTGACAGAAAAGAGGACAATCAATCTGAATTTTGTATTAGCTGTACTGTATTGTATTAGCTGTAAATGATCTGGAAAATGAGCAGAGATCACATTTCCCACATAACTCCAAAATTCCTAAAAGGAAATATGCTTTGGGTTTCCATTTATAACATTAGCTCCAACCTTATGTTCACTATACCATTTCTCTATCAGTAACAACTCATTACTCTGGTATTTCTTAGGCAGGTATGAGGTGAGGTAACACTGTCAAAGGTTATTAAATGTAGAAGAGATTTCACTAAAAAATTTGTGTTCATCTCTCCCAACTTTCCTGATGGGAGAAGGTAAAAGGGCAAATATTTGATCAAATGAACAATGGAATCCACAATGAAAAACAATTCTAATTTTACTAAAGGTTGAGCTGGTTATTATGCAATTTTCTTTAAGATCTAAATCATGGGCCTCCCTGGTGGTGCAAGGGGTTAAGTCTCAGCACTATAAAGCTGTCCCCAGCCACAGCAGCATGAGCTGGATCCCAGGCTAGGGAGCTGACCCACATGGCAAAACAGTCCTCTCCTGTCTTGTCCGCTGTTCCCCTCAGCAGTGCATTTCAGATCTACCTGTTCTGCTTCCCACTCTGTCTCTGGTGAATCCTCGCACCTCTAAGCCTATACCCCAGTTCTTGTATGCATAAAAAATAAATCTTTAAAAAAAAAAAAGAAAGATCTAAATCACTGTGCTATACTTGGACTGGTACATCACAAACTAAATTTCTCCTTTGCCAGGTAGCTTCCTATTAGATTTTGTCAACCTGGAACACTAGAGGTATTACTTCCCTGTCTTTTCTGTCAGTACTGTTTCAGCAGTATTTTCCCAGAAGAGGCTGGCTGTTTTAGAAACAGCAGCAAAACCCCTTCCTTAGAGACCTAAACCCCACTTCACAGGAACCCTCCTATAAATTTCTTCTTTTAAATAACCCCAAGTTTTCCCATATGTCCTTCAAACCCTTGGATTGGTGACTGGTTGGTTATTTGTCTGGGTTACCTCAGCATTTCTGTTTTGGATTTTTAACCTTCCAAAACATGTAAAACCAATTCTCCAATTCTCTGTTTTAAATTTCCCCCATTGAAATATTTATTTTTTTTTTTTTCTGACTAGATCCTGATACAGTAAGTATATACATTACTGACTCCAAATAATGAACCCAGTGCTATAGTTAGGTAACATCAAAATGGCATATTATTTATTCCTCAATTTTGGAAGATGAATTTAAAAAGCATTACTTCTTCATAATTACTACTGCTTTAAAATGAAGGCTTCTTTTAAGTTGTTGGGTCATACTGTGTTAAGATAGCATTTTTAATGCAATAGTTTATTTCTTCACCTTGTACAACAAATACAGGTGTCTCTTAGAACATGAAAGAGACTTTATTACTAAAATTTAATGGCAACTTTTGTACTTTACCTCTGTTAATCTTGGTATGTGAAGACCCTTGGCATGATCACCAGCAGCTTTTCTTGACTTGCCAGGCCAGGTTCTTTTCCTGTGGCTTTCTGCTATACCAGACCAGGCAAAGACATCATGATAAGCTAAATCCAAATCGGATGGATCTACTGCAAACTGGCATATTAACTTCAGCAAGCAAGCAAGACAGTCTAGCTGCCACTGTGGATAGAAGAAAATGTCATTTCCCTATTTTCATAAATTTAATATGGTCACTATATAGTAATTTAATCCATGTGCTATACAGATTTTGCTTCTTGTATAAATGATTAGCAAACAATCCAACTTTATATAAATGCAGAGAAATTATCTAGACACTAAGAAGATATGTTATTGAAAAAGAAATGACACTTGCATTTCTATCATAAAGGCAAAAAATGTATATAAAGAAACAGAATTTTTGAAAAGTATATAGCTCAGAATGTACTGTAATTTAAAAAAATTATTCAAATGCTAACAAAGATATCATTTACCTACCAGTAACATATTTTAATACATTTTAAATTATTTCTCCATACAAGTCACACTTACTCTAATATTTTGTGGTCAAAGCAATTCTCAGTAATTCTAGACAATAACTGTACTGAAACTTGTACTTTACATACATACATTTAATGTATGAAAAACATTGCTTTGGTAAAATATTAACTACTTAGTATGAAAAGGAAAATTTCTATCTGATATAAAGCTCTACATTAAAATTTTTTAAAGTACTACCTTTGCATAAATTACAGTATCACTTAAATACAAGAAGAGTTTTATATTTTTCCATAATCCTTGCCCTCCTATTTTCCTAATGCAACAACTAGTATAGCAATATATCTGCAAACATTATCTTTTCCTAAATAACAGCAACACTATATAACTGATTTTCAAGAAGGTACCAAATAATTTCAATGAGGAAAGAATAGTCTTATTAACAAAAGGAACTAGAAAAACTAAATAGCCTAACTAAAAAAGAAAAAAAACCAAACAACTCAATCTTACTCCACACATACAGAAGTAAACTCAAAATGCATCTCAGACCTAAATGAAGATAACTATTAAACTTACAGAAGAAAACAAAGGAGAAAATCTCTATGGCTTGGACCACAGATTTCTGGAATAGGATACAAACTTTCTTAATTAAAAATTCTTCCCTTGAACACACTGTGAAATAATGTAAAATCAAGCTATACATTGAGCCAAATATTTCCCACAAAGATGACTAAATTAATCAAGGAATGAAAAAAGAGCCTTACAGCTAGGGCAAAAAAAAAAAAAAGTCCGGGATACTGACAATTACTGTGCAAACCCCTCCCCCCACCACACACACACATGCAGTCAGTACAAGATGTCAGGGACAAAGAGATAGCTGTATTAAAATGAAAATTTATAGCTATGAACACATTTTAAAAAGTAAAAAATACTGAATCAATACTCAAATTTTCCAACTTAAACTAGAATAAGAGTAAGCCTAAAGATAGCAGAGAAAACAACAAAAAGATGAGAGCAGAGATAAAATACAAAAACACTAGAGAAAAACCAATGAAAACTAAAGCTGGCTCTTCAAAAAGATCAACAAAATGGGGGGGCGGAGCAACATGGCGGCGAGGAGACGCTGCGGGTAAGATCTCCCATTAAAAAAAGTTAATAGGGAGGAAAAGCGGCAGGTCCCAGTGAGAACTGGGACACGGAAGATAAACGGACAACTCCAGCAAACTGCCCAAAGAAGAAAGTTGCCATAAAAGAGGACCAGAAGGGAGGGAAGCGCAGAACCCTGCTCCCCTCCCCCGCCCACAGAGGCGGCACTCTCCGAACACAGCAGAGAGGAGGGAAACAACAAACCAAAACGGCCAACAAGAAAAACGGACGCAGCAAGTGGGACTGTGAGTGGAAAGGAACTATTTCAGCCACCACACCCCGTGAACGGGAGCTGTGGAGAACCCTGCAGGATCCGCCGCGGAGATGACTCCTGGAGGAACCAGAGGGGAGCAGAGAAGCCCATCCAAGATGCCGGCCAGTCCCAACAACACAGTGTCCCAACGCGTACAGCAAATTAGAAAACAGACAGTAGGGAGGAGAAGAACCACACGCAACCTAGCAACTCTCCAGAGAAAAAGCACACCACAAAAAGAAAACCAGCCCCCAGATTGCAACGACAATAACTTGGAAGAATTTCTGAGCCTTCCAGAAAGAGAATTTAAAATTGCCGTGATTAAAAAACTGACAGAAGTCATAAAGGAAAACAATGATAAGGGAAAAATAATCAACGATCAGAAGAATGCAATTGAGTCCCTAGAGAGGGAAAACAATGGTCAGAAGAAAGAAATTGAGTCCCTAAAGAGGGAAATAAAAGAAATGCAGGAGATCAAAGAATTAATGGAAGAACTAAAGAATTCTGGGAAAAGCAATGAAAGCAGAATAGATGAAATGGAAGAACGAATAAGTAATCTTGAAGACACAGAAATAAAAAGAACCAAAACAGAAAAGGAAAGAGAAGTACGAAGGAAAAAGAACGAGGAAAGACTTCGGGAACTATCTGACTCCATGAGGAAAGGAAATATAAGAGTTATAGGAATACCAGAAGGAGAGGAGAGAGATGTAGGAACAGAGAAAATATTCAAAGAGATAATTGAAGAGAACTTCCCAAATGTGAAGAAGGAGCTGAAAATTGATATACAAGAAGCAAGAAGAACACCAAACTTCCACGACGAAAGGAAAAATACAGCAAGACACATAATAGTAAAGCTCCCAAGAATCCAGGACAAGGAAAAAATAATGAAGCTGGCAAGAGGGAAGAAACAGATAACATTCAAAGGAAAACCAATCAGGCTGACATCAGACTTCTCCGAAGAAACACTACGGGCAAGGAGAGAGTGGAGGGACATAGTCAACAGACTCCAAGAAAACAGATGCCAACCAAGAATACTCTATCCCGCAAAGCTCTCCTTCCTCTTTGAAGAAAGAATATGGACCTTCCCAGACAAACAGAAACTCCGGAATTTCATTGCAACTAAACCCCCACTCCAAAAAATACTACAAGGAGTCCTAAAGCCAGAACCTCAGAGGGACGAATAACAATGAAAGAAGGCCAAAAAAAAAAAAGTTATTAAAAGAATAAATAAATAAAATCAAAGGAAAGACAAACACAATGGCAAATACAGATGTTAACATATCAATATTAACTCTAAATGTAAATGGACTAAACTCTTCAATAAAAAGACACAGAGTTGCAGCCTGGATTAAGAAACAAAACCCAACCTTTTGCTGTCTCCAGGAAACACATTTAGCTACAAAAGATAAAAATAGGCTCAAAGTTAAAGGATGGAAAACAATCCTACAAGCAAATGGACCAAAAAAGAAAGCAGGAACAGCTATACTTATATCAGATAAAACAGATTTCAAACTCAAAAAGATAAAAAGAGACCCCAATGGTCACTACATTATGATCAAGGGGACAATACTTCAAGAAGAAATAACACTCATTAACATATACTCACCAAACGAAGGAGCACCAAAATATATCAGAAAACTGTTGTCCTCTCTGAAAACAGACATCAGAGAAAACACATACGTAGTGGGAGACTTCAACACACCACTATCAACAATGGATAGAGCAACAAGACAAAAAATAAGTAAAGAAACCAAAGCTCTAAATAAGGACCTAGAGCAATTGGGCTTAACAGACATCTATAGAACACTAAACCCCAAAAAAACGGAGTACACATTTTTCTCAAGCGCACATGGATCATTCTCCAGGATCGATCACATACTGGGGCACAAGACAAACATCAACAGATACACCAAGATTGAAATCATATCAACCATCTTTTCTGACCATGAAGGCATCAAACTAGAAATAAACCATAAAAAGAAGGCAAGGAACTTTCCTACCTCATGGAGATTAAAAACCACACTACTGGAAGACCATTGGACTAATGAGGAGATCAAAGAAGAAATTAAAAAATTTTTTGAATTGAACGACAAGGAGGACACCAATATCCTAAATGTATGGGATGCAGCAAAAGCAGTAATAAGAGGAAAATATATAGCAATAGAAGCTCACATCAAGAAACAAGAACGCAAAGAAACAACCTAATCTCGAAGCTCAAAGATCTAGAAAAAGAACAACAAAAAAACCCCAAAACCAGTAGAAGAAAAGAAATAATAAAAACCAAAGCAGAAATAAATGAAATTGAAACTAAAAAAACAATCCAAAAGATCAATGAAACCAAGAGCTGGTTCTTTGAAAAAATCAATAAAATAGACAAACCCCTAGCCAGGCTCACAAAGGAAAAAAGGGAGAAAGCACAAATAAACAGGATCATCAATGAAAGAGGAGAAATCACAACGGACACAGCAGAAATCAAAACAATAATCAGTAACTACTATGAACAGTTATATGGAAACAAGTTTAACAATCTAGAGGAGATGGACAAATTCCTACAACTCTACAATCACCCAAAGCTAGATAAAGAAAAAACAGAACACCTAAACAGACCAATTACAATTAACGAAATTGAAATGGTAATCAAAAACCTCCCCAAAAACAAAAGCCCAGGACCTGATGGATTTACAAATGAATTCTACCAAACATTCAGAGACGAATTAGTGCCTATCCTTCACAAACTCTTCCAAAAAATTGAGAAGGAAGGGACAATACCAAACACGTTTTATGAAGCCAACATTACACTAATACCAAAACCGAACAAGGACAACACAAAAAAGGAAAACTACAGGCCAATCTCCTTAATGAACACTGATGCAAAAATCCTCAATAAAATTTTAGCTATCAGAATCCAACAATGTATCCATAAGATAATTCACCACGACCAAGTAGGATTCATTCCAGGGACACAAGGATGGTTTAACATCCGAAAATCAATCAACGTTATCCAACACATCAACAAAAAGAAATATAAAAACCATATGATAATATCAATAGATGCTGAGAAAGCTTTCGACAAAGTGCAACACCCATTCATGATAAAAGCCCTTGAAATTCTTGGGATACAAGGAACATACCTCAATATCATAAAGGCCATCTATGACAAGCCAACAGCCAGTATCATTCTCAATGGTGAAAAGCTGAAAGCAATTCCATTAAGATCTGGAACAAGACAAGGATGTCCACTCTCACCACTGCTTTTCAATATAATACTGGAAGTCCTAGCCAGGGCAATAAGACAAGAGAAAGACATCCAAGGAATCCAAATAGGAAAAGAAGAAGTCAAACTATCACTATTTGCAGACGATATGATATTATACATAGAGAACCCCAAAAACTCCACAGAAAAGCTAATTCAACTCATCAATCAGTTCAGTAAAGTGGCAGGATACAAAATCAACACGCAAAAGTCAGTAGCCTTCCTATACACAAACAATAAATCTGAAGAAGAAGAAATCAAAAAAACCATCCCTTTTGTTATTGAAACAAAAAAAATCAAATATTTGGGAATAAATCTAACAAAAGAGGTAAAGGACCTATACAAAGAAAACTATAAAACACTGTTAAAAGAAATAGAAGAAGACACAAAGAAATGGAGAGACATCCCCTGCTCATGGATTGGAAGAATAAACATTATTAAAATGGCCATCCTTCCAAAAGCAATATACAGATTCAATGCTATTCCAATCAAAATTTCAATGTCATTCTTCAAAGAAATAGAACAATTATTGATGAAATTCATATGGAATCACAAAAAACCCCGAATAGCCAAAGCTCTCCTGAAAAAAAAAGAAGGGAATGGAGGCATCACACTCCCAGACTTCAAACTATACTACAAAGCCATGATCATCAAAACTGCATGGTATTGGAACAAGAACAGACATACAGACCAATGGAATCGAATAGAAAATCCAGAAATAAACCCACAGATTTATGGTCAACTAATCTTTGACAAAGGAGCAAAGACTATGCATTGGAGCAAAGAAAGTTTGTTCAATAAATGGTGCTGGGAAAACTGGGTCGCTACATGCAAAAGAATGAAGCTTGACCACTACCTCACACCATACACAAAAATCAACTCAAAATGGATTAAAGAACTAGACATAAGACCTGAAACCATAAAATATATAGAAGGAAATATAGGCAAAACACTACGTGATTTGCACATCAAAGACATCTTTACAGACACATCACCCAAAGCAGTGATAGTGAAGGCAAAGATAAACAGCTGGGACTACATGAAATTAAAGAGCTTTTGCACAGCAAAAGAGACAATAACAAAAACAAAGAGAAACCCCACCAACTGGGAGAACATTTTTGCACCCAACACTAATGATAAAGGACTGATCACAAAAATCTGCAAAGAGCTGATGAGATTCAGCAACAACAAAGAAAATAATCCAGTCAAAAAATGGGCAGAAGAGCTAAAAAGAAACTTCTCTGAAGAGGAAATGCAAATGGCCAACAGGCATATGAAAAAATGTTCAACATCACTTGTCATCAGGGAAATGCAAATCAAAACTACCATGAGATACCATCTTACACCAGTGAGAATGGCACATATTAAAAAAACTAGCAACAACAAATGTTGGCGAGGGTGTGGAGAAAAAGGAACTCTTCTGCACTGTTGGTGGGAGTGCAAACTGGTCCAACCACTGTGGAAAGCTGTGTGGAGATTTCTGGACCTACTAAACATAGAGCTTCCATATGATCCAGCAATTCCACTCCTAGGTATTTACCCAAAGGACACAGAAACATCAATTCCAAAGAGCACCTGCACCCCTATGTTTATAGCAGCACTGTTTACAATAGCTAAGCTTTGGAAACAACCCAAATGCCCAAAAATAGATGACTGGATCAAGAAGATGTGGTACATATATACCATGGAACATTACTCAGCATTCAAAAAAGATAAACACATGCAATTTGCAGCAACATGGATGGCGCTGGAAGGGATCATGCTCAGCGAAATAAGCCAAAAAGAAAAAGAAAAATACCGGATGGTCTCACTCATAGCAGGAATCTAGAAAACTTAAATAAGGGACCAGGAAAATGAATAACTATAAGAAAGTGAAAATCAAAATCAACAAAAAACTATGAACCAGAGACACTTTTAGGGGGGCGGGGGCGGGAGGGGAGGGATTGGGGTCAGAATGGGGGGTCTGCAATTGTATGGGGAATATAACAATAAAATTTATAAAAAAAAAATAAATAAATAAACAAGTACTTACAGACAACATACTATAGAAAAAAAATAAAAAATAATAAAAAATAAAAAATACTGATATCCTGGTTAAAAAAAAAAAAAAGATCAACAAAACTGATGAACCTTTAGCTATATAACCAAAAATAAAATAAAAAATTAAAGTGGAAACAGTTATACCAACTCCACAGACTTATGAAAAGGAGAAATAGACTACTATATGCTAAAAACTGATAAATTACATGAAATGGACAAATTCCTAGAAACAAAACCTACCATGACTAACCAAAGAACAGAAAATTTGAAGAGAGATATTGAAAACACAATAATAACACTAGGGTATTTTTCACACCTGACATTCAACTATACATAGCTCAAGAAGACAGAGAAAGAATAAGGAAACAGTAGTTTTAAGTGAGGAACTAGACCAAATAGACTTAATAAATGTCAACAGAATACTTCTTTCAAAAACTGCAGCATACATATTTTTTCCGATAAACATGGAACGTTTTCAAGAATAGACGATATGTTGGGACAGAAGTCAATGTCAATGAAATTACAAAGACTGATATCCATGCCAAATATTCTTTCTGACCAAAATGCCCTAAGCCAGAAATTTAAAACAACAGAAGAAAACACAGGAAAAAACAAAACCTCACGGAGACTAAATAAAAAATATGGTGCTGGATAAAAGAGGAAAATAAACAAAAAAAACCCCTCAGGACTAATGAAAATAAAGATACACGTAATCAGAATCCATGGTATTTAATAAAAGCAATCTTAAGAAATTTACAATACAGGACCATATTAAGCAGCAAGAAAAATCACAAAGAAATAATACCACAACTAAAGCAACTTGATAAAGAACAAACAAGACCCAGAGTTAAAAGAAGGAAAAATATAAATAAAGGCACAAATAAATGACAGAGATCAAAGACTACACAAGAGAATAAGAGATGGATGAAACTCAGAGTTCTTCAAGTAGATAAACTGAGTAGTCTCTAGGCAGGGCATCAAGAAAACATTAATAAGTAGAATCAGAAATGAAAGAGGAAAAATTACCACAGATGGCACAGAAATACAAAGAATTATAGGAGAGTGCTACATTTTATATACCAATAAATTTGATAATCTTGAAGAAATGGACACATTTCCAGGTCAAAACAGGTTACTAAAATTACCATGGGCCTCCCTGGTGGCACAATGGGTTAGGACGCAACCTATGAAGCTATTCCCAGCCACTGCAGCATGAATTTGATCCCTGGCCATGCAGATACCCACATGGCGCAGCAGACCTCTCCTGCCTTGCCCACTGCTCCCCTCAGCAGTGTTTTCAGCCAATCTGCCTGTTCTGCTCTCCACTCTGTCTCTGGTGAATCCTCTCACCCTCCACACCTCTGGCCTGTGCCCCAGTTCTTGTATGCATAAATAAATAAATCTTAAAAAAAAAAAAGTTACTAAAATTAAACCAGAAAGAAACTGAAGAGTTGACCAAATTCAAAGAACAATTAAAAAAAGTCTCAAAACAAAAGCCTAGGGCCAGATGACTTTCCAATTTCTATCAAAACTTTGAAGAACAATTTATGCCCATCTTGCTTAAATTATTTCTAACCACATTTAAGAAGCAGGAACACTCCCTAATGCATTTTAGGCCAACAGTACCAAAACCAGATAAAGATAGCACAAGAAAATTATAGACCATATCCCTGATGAATGCTAATGCAGTAGTATCTACACAATGGATAGAATGCTCAGCAATAATATGAAAGTAGCATTAAATGCAACATGTATCAATTTTGGAATGGACCCAAAAAAGACCAAAAAAAAGTACATACTGTATTATTTTGTTTACATAAAATTCTTTAAAAAAGGCACATCTAATCTATAGCAATAGAAAAGAGATCAGTAATTTCCTTGGGAGGGTTGCTTGGGTGGAAAAGAAGTAATGGTAAAAAGAACAGGATGGAACTTCTGAGGTAATGAAAATGTTCTGTATCTTGATTATGTTGGAGGATTATGCATGCACACATAGTTTTTCAAAACTACCCTTTTTAGTAACTTATTGCATGATCAAGTATATCCCAACTTCACATCACATATAAAACATTAACTTATAACAGATCAAACACCTAAACATAGGAGTTGTAACTAAAATTAAAAAACAAGTTTCTAATCGTGATGATACTGGATTAGGAAATGGTTTCTCAGACATCAATTTGTGAACAGAAAAACAAAATGTGAGAGATATATATATTTTCATTAAAAGTAATTAATTACACCCAAAGTAGTGATAGCAAAGGCAAAGATAAACAGCTGGGACTACATCAAATTAAAGAGCTTCTGCACAGCAAAAGAGACAATAACAAAAACAAAGGGAAACCCCACCGACTGGGAGAACATTTTTGCACACAACACTAATGATAAAGGACTGATCACAAAAATCTACAAAGAGCTGATGAGACTCAACAAAAACAAAGAAAATAATCCAGTCAAAAAATGTGCAGAAGAGCTAAAAAGAAACTTCTCTGAAGAGGAAATGCGAATGGCCAACAGGCAAATGAAAAAATGTTCAACATCACTTGTAATCAGGGAAATGCAAATCAAAACTACAATGAGATACCATCTTATACCAGTGAGAATGGCACATATTAAAAAAACTAGCAACAATAAATGTTGGCGAGGTTGTGGAGAAAAAGGAACTCTCCTGTACTGTTGGTGGGAGTGCAAACTAGTCCAACCACTATGGAGAGCTGTGTGGAGATTTCTTGACCTACTAAACACAGAGCTTCCATATGATCCAGCAATTCTACTCCTAGGTATTTCCCCAAAGGACACAGAAACATCAATTCCAAAGAGCACCTGCACCCCTATGTTTATAGCAGCACTATTTACAATAGCTAAGCTTTGGAAACAACCCAAATGCCCAAAAATAGATGACTGGATCAAGAAGATGTGGTACATATACACCATGGAATATTACTCAGCATTCAAAAAAGATAAACACATGCAATTTGCAGCAACATGGATGGAGCTGGAAGGGATCATGCTCAGCGAGATAAACCAGAAAGAAAAAGAAAAATCCCAGATGGTCTCACTCATAGCAGGAATCTAGAAAACTTAAATAAGGGAAAAGGAAAAAGAAAAACTATAAGAAAGAAAATATCAAAATCAACAAACAACTATGAACCAGACACACTCTATGGGGGGTGGCGGGGTGGGGAAAGGAGGGGTTGGGGTCAAGGGGGTTGTAATTGTATGGGGAATATAAAAATAAAATTAAATAAATTTTTAAAAATGGGAAAAATTTTTAAAAATTAAATTAAATTAAAAAAATTAGGGCCTCCCTGGTGGCGCAGCGGTTAAGCGCTGGGTTGCGAAGCTGCCCGCAGCCTCTGTGGCGCCGGTTCGATCCCCGGCTGCTCCCCGGCCACTGGAGGAGGGTCCCACATGGCGCGCAGACCTCTCCTGCCGCCCGCTGCTCCCCTCAGCAGTGTACTTCGGTCCTTCTGCCTGCTCTGCTCCCCGCTCTGGCTCTGGTGAATTCTCTCACCCTCCCGCGCTTCTGACTGTACCCAGTGCATGTATAAACAAAACAAACAAATAAATAAATAAGTAAAACATGCGTCTATATAAAAAAAAAAAGGTGAAAATTTAAAAAAAAAAAATTAAAAAATTTTATAAAAAGCAATTAATTACTGATACTTCAAGGACAAATCTTGAAAATAAATGATTACCAAAAAATGAACAGAGGAAAAATAAAATTGGTTTCCCCTTATTCCCCCCCCCGAAAAAATATTATGTTAAGTGAAACAAGATGGTCAAAGAACCCTAAGTATATTGTATGGTTACATTTATATCAAATGCCCATGATAGGCAAACCCATAGAACTAAAAAGATTAGATTGGTGGTTGCCTAAAGCTGAAGTGGTCAGGGGAAAATGAGTAGTGACTGACGACTACTACTGAGTATGGGGTTTCTTTTGGGGTGATAAAATTGTCCTGAAATTAGACATTGGTAATGGCTGCAGAACTTTGTTAATATACTAAACATCAATGAGTTGTACATTTAAAAAATGTTTTATATAAATGGTATCTCAAATAATTTACTAAGAGATTAATTATAAATAAGGGATATTGGCTGATGTGAAGGCAATCTTTCTCAGGTATGTTGGCTTATCAGGCAATAACAGGCTATAATGTGTCACATAAAATTTCTTATTAGTAATCTTCATTAATTTCCTTCACAATTTCAAAGATTCCTTCACAATTTATCATATGTTTTCCTGCAAAATTTACACAAAATAATACTTAGAGGAGTTTATGAGCAAAATTCCTATAAATGACACAAAACTAAATTTTAAATTTTCCCACTTTGCCAAAGAATTAAGATACCTTATAATTCTGAAAGATTAATGGAAAAAGGACATGATTAACAATAAACAACAATAGAAATTTGATTAAGACAGAATAATATATTTATATAATATAATAATATATTATATATAATATTTATAATATAACAATTTATAATATAATTATATAATTATATTTATATAATAATATATAATAATATAATAATTACTTCAGTATTTTAAAAAGGAAAATATTGGCAGTAAAATATGTGAAATTAAAATGTAAGTACTGAAACCAAAAGCAAGAGTAACAAAATCTTGATAGAAGTTTACTTCCTAAATGTATTTTCCCTCATTAGCCTTTTTAATGTAGCAACTTTTGTTATCAAATCAAGAATAGCTTAAAAAAAAAAAGAATAGTTAACCTCTAGATTCCAAGGTAATTATTAAAAAGTAATAAAAAATTAATATTTGAATGCCATGTCTGCTAATGCTACTGTGCCTTGTTGTAGGTCAGGCAATAGAGTAAGCTTTCCGTTTTGTTCAAAATGAATTATGCAATTTGGTATAGCATTAAGAATTCTTTATTATTTCACAAGCAGTATTATCTTCCTAAGAGTACTTCTTCAAAGGTTATAGTGGTAAATTACCATGTTTTAAAACTTTCATTTTATTGAGGACCAATAATTTTATAAATTATATAAAAATAACTGCAGAAACATTCAATCGCTATATATTTCTAACAGCTATTTTTGTAGTTATTTCACTGAAGAACAGTCACAAATGTCTAGAAAATAATTTTTTACTAATATGCTATTAAAGGTAGAAATGAGGGCCTCCCTGATGGCACAGGGGGTTAAGTATTAGCACTATGAAGCTATCTGCAGCCACTGCAGTACGAGTTCGATTCCCAGCCAGGGAGCTGACCCACAGGGCACAGCAAGACCTCTCCTGTATCACCTGCTGCCAGCAGCATATTTCAATCAATCTGCTTCTTCTCCTCCCCACGTCTCAGATGAATCCTCTTACCTCCCCACACCTCTGGCCTACACACCAGTTCTTATATACAAAATAAATAAGATAAAAATTAAAAAGTAATAATAAAGTTAGAAATGTTAAAAACAAAATGGAACAATGAAAAAGGATATTCTTAAAAAATTAGGTATAAACCAAACCAAGCTATTTTTCAAAGAAAAGCGACCAAACTTTAAGATTCTATCAATATTAATATATAATTTAACAACTTAAAGGGAAAATGTTTAATAGCCATAGTGCAGAGTCATTAATTTTGGCACTTAAAATTTTAAGAGTTGACAAGGAGAATTCTTCATAATTGGTTTGTTAGACATCTTGTATTTTAAAATATATTTCAATTATCCTCCATACTATCGCTACAATGAAGAGTATAAAAAAAGTTACACTTCTTAATGGAAAACGGAAATGCTTAAAATGAGCTAACTACTGCACTGGTTGAAACATTTTATTTTTACTTACCACAGTCCAGGATTCCTGCTCTTTAGGCTCCAGAATTCCAGAATTAAAAATTTCTAGTAACTGTTGAAGCCCTCCAGCAGCAACAAACTGTAAGCGATTTTGGGAATAACATGTAAGAGAAAAGTGGCTATATAATAGAAAAAAGACCAACTTTTCAATCAATAACTGGATATATGGCAACATAAGTATATGTGTGTGTACAATAATGTATCTTTCAGTTAGCAGCTTAGTCTTCAATTTAAATAAGCAAAATAACTTCTGTAACAAAGTAGTAACACATCTTTCTTTTCAAGAATTCTTTAAAAAAAAATTTTTTTTGCGGACCTCCCCGGTGGCATAGCGGTTGAGCGCTGGGTTGCGAAGCTGCCTGCAGCCTCTGCAGCACCGGTTTGATCCTCGGCTGCTCCCCGGCCACCGGAGGAGGGTCCCACATGGCGCGCAGACCTCTCCTGCCGCCTGCTGCTCCCCTCAGCAGTGTACTTCAGTCCTTCTGCCTGCTCTGCTCCCTGCTCTGGCTCTGAATTCTCTCACCCTCCCGCGCTTCTGACTGTACCCAGTGCTTGTATAAATAAATAAATAAATAAATAAATCTTTAAAAAAAAAAAAAGATTATAAAAAAAAAATTTTTTTTTTAAACAAGCATCTACAATTATGTATTTCCTAAGACAAGATTCCAGAGATAGGAAAAATATCACCAGTAAGTGTTAAAATAGGTGTACCAAGTCATTAAAAAAATCTCAGTTTATTACTATAATTTAGAGTTAACACAATTTTTAAAATACGCTTTATTTTAATCTATATTAGTTTAAAAGCAAAAAAATTATGGTACCTGCTTTTGCAAAATTAAAGATAAATTTTTATCAATATACTGTAAAACACAGTATCAAACCTTGCAACTCCAGGAATTTTTACTATTTTCCACTTGATCCTCACTGGAATCATCTGAATCTGGATAAAGATCACTGTAACTTCCCTGTGGGAATGACAAAAACTAAATAAGGAAAGGTGGCAGGAGGAAAAATTAATCTAGAACTTAAAGCTATCACACTGGAATTTTACTCCAGAGGAAATAGATTCATTGAAAATAATAGAAATGTAATACCGTAGACTCTCTCCTTATTCTTCTGTTAGGTTTGCCCAGCGCTTCAATAATTTCCAGAGCATATAATAACTTGTGAGCACTCTTAATTTTGAGAAGTTCTTTCCAACTAAGTCCATCATTACTCTTAAATTAAGGAAAAAAGAAAAAAACAGGTTTTTCAAGTTTGCTTGATAAGGAAACCCACCCCCAAAAAACTACATTGATAACACATACTCAAATATTGCATCTAGATAGCGAAACATATTTTAAAATGTGAAAATCTGGTATTAAGGATATATTTAAAATACTAATTTTCATTAAATTTTGTTACAATAAAATTAATATACAAATGGTAGCAAAAGAGAAAACTGTAAACTCTTGACCTTTACAATGGATGAGGCAATTTACAATCTTTCCATGGAGTGGGGGAGGTTAGGGAGGATGGGAATATTGCAGATTAATTGAATCTGTGCATTTTTAAGGATATAAAAGTGGTAAAGTATACATTTATACATGTGAAAGTCATGCAAATAAGTTTTAAAATATTCTTTTCTGTCCTCAATTTATTAAATTATGTTATTCACACTTAATGTGCATCTTTGACTAAAACATTATTCAAGGTACTCTAAATCATCAATAAATTATTTTCAGTGTCCACCTTATCTATTTTCCAGTCATTTGACCTGAAATCACATAGCAAAGTCCCAAATCATAGATAACTATCAGCATAACATTAGGACATCATTTTTTCCTTCATTCAATAGGTGTTCTGTAGGTATCTCTACAAAGTTACCCATTATTGCATTATTTGAAAAAAAAAATCTTTAACAAATATCTTTACAAAATATCTACTACACATGTCCATGAAGTCATGCCTGTAAAGGAATATTAGTATACATTAAATTTCTTTGCCTCATTCTTCCTAAGTTCTGCAAGTTGACTTGTATAAACAAAAAGACAAGTATTGGCGCAAGTAATTTCACCTTATATTTTCTCTAAACATTACTTTTTGTTGCCAAAAGCAGCAATATTCACAACTTATAGTAATGTGATTAAAAACCAACATAAAGGTATATGTATATGTATATTCTAAGTATAATTTTAGAAACCATCCCTCTCTTGTATTTAGCTTCATTCTTCAATCTCACTAATATAAATGAACATTAAAATGAACTGGTACTTTCTGCCTATTAAATAAGCAAAATTTTCCTGAAGATATGGGTCAACAGTAATCTCATACACTGCCAGTCAGAATGCAACCTGCTACAATCCTCCAGGAGAATGAAAAGATTTTGTAATCTTACCTGCTCATCTGAGATATTCTGGAATGCCATCAACATGTTAGGACATGTAGGAAGAAGCATCAGTAGTTCCCATACACGCCTAGAGAGGTTTTCTGCATGAAGATGAAGTTCTTCACATTTTAAGCTCTACACAAATAAGAATAACTACTTATCAAGAAAGGTTGATTTAAAAAAAATTCCAAAACAACTATTTTTTGCATAAAATCAATTATAAAATTTGCCATTTTTTTAGTCTCACTTTATAGTTAAATATCATATATTTATTCAATAAATAGCACTATAAAATCAGTGGTTTTTCAACATGTTATTGAACACTTTTCTGAGGGGAAAAGGTGGACATATAGGTCTGGTTACTTATATCAGAAAAGTTTCCAAATGGAAGTAAAAATGTCTATTTTATAAAGCCATTCAAGTAAGTTTCAATAATACTCTTATCTATTTCCTCTTTGCAGGCCTTTTTTTTTTTTTTTTTTTTTAATTTATACAAGCACTGGGTACAGTCAGAGCAGCAGGTGGCAGGAGAGGTCTATGCAAAGTGTGGGACGCCGGGGATCAAACCGGTGCTGCAGAGGCTGCGGGGCAGCTTCGCAGCCCAGTGCTCAACTGCTGCTGCGCCACAGGGGAGGCCCAGCAGACTGCTTTTAATAACGACAAAAGGGGGCCTCCCCAGTGGCACAGCGGTTGAATGCTGGGTTGCAAAGCTGCCTGCAGCCTAGGCAGTGCCGGTTCACTCCCAGGCCGCTGGGCGAGGGTCCCACATGGCACAGAGACCTCTTCTGCTGCCTGCTGATCCCCTCAGCAGTGTACTTTATCAGTCTGCCTGTTCTGCTCCCTGCTCTGGCTCCGGTGAATTCTCTCAAACTTCCGTGCTTCTGACTGTACCCAGAGCTTGTATAAATAAATAAATAAATCTTAAAATTTAAAAAAAAAAAAAAAAAAAGACCTTCCTGGTGGTGCAAGGGTTAAGTCTCAGCACTATCAAGCAATAGCCAGCCACAGTGGCCTGAGTTTGATCCCTAGCCAGGGAGCTAACCCACATGGTGCAGCAGACCTCTCCTGTTTTACCAGCTGCTCCCCTCAGCAGTATATTTCAGGAGATCTGCCTGTTCTGCTCCCCACTCTCTTTTACTGCCCCCCCCAACCTCTGGCCTAAACCCCAGTTCCTGTATGCATAAATAAATAAAAATAAATCTTTAAGAAAAAAGGTGACAAAGACATGTTGAATTAAATCTTTCACCTTGTATCTGGGGAAAGTGTCTATCCATGTCTCTAATGTATAAAATACATACCTTATTTTCCAGTCTCAGACAAGCAGAGATTGAGAGGCATGCAAACAATTTTAAAGAACCTGCTTTTTTTCCCCCATTATCATGTTATATTTGAACTCTAAGGTGTTGAGATCCTAAGTTAAAGAATATTTCATACAAGAAATAGGCAAGTTCCCCTTTCCTCCCCTCTTTTTAAAATCAAAGCACAAACCCAAGAGGAAAATAAGCAGCAAAAGCTAAATTTTACAGTTTGGGAATTTTCCAGAATATGAGTTTATACATTATTATTCTACTACTGCAGCTGACACATGACTTCTTTGTATACCACCATCTAAAAGACGCCAAAGGAATCTTCAACACATCCATAAAAGAGTAATTTAGTCCTTTTTGTATAATGGTATAAAGTTAGTTACTTTGGAAGGTCAGAGAATCTTAAGGAGTTTCTAGGTAAACTCTGCTTTTTACAACCCAGATGAAGATAGAAGCAATCCAAGAAACACTTCTCGTATAGTCGGGGTAATGGCACTGAAAAATTCTTTAATAAAACAGAACTCATTCCTTTGTAAACATCCATTTTTTTAAAAAAATTAACTGCAAAATAAGGATTTGAAGGTGAAGAAAATCTAAGTATACATGACCATGCTCTGCATTATGATTAAAGGCCTTGCAATATGGGTAATACACAACCAATTTCCTTTATTTTTACTTTTTCACAAGGCCAATCAGTTTTGTACAACAAAGAAACTCACACAACTATAGCATACCTGCCAGAAATAAAATTCAATAAAATATCTACTGAAAAAAAATTAATGTTTTCCCTGTGGGGTAGGCCTCATGTAGACTACCACAAAGGCCTGTTAGGGCAGTTAACTGGTTTTCCTACTTCTAGCCTTTGTATTCTCTCTCATACATCCTCTACACTAACATAATAAACTGTTTTTCAAAGCCCACAAAAGATCTCATTTTGTTTGCTTTAAAAGTGTCATGATGATGGTAATCCATTTAACAAAAATCTCTTAAGGTCCTTTTGTGGAACAGGTTACAATTTTCCCTGTTACTTACGTATGAATTACACTATTCTCACAATTCCAGTTTCTCAAACATGCCCTTTATTTTTCAGTGAATTTGTAATGCTCCACTCTGCTCTCATCAATGACTAGAGCCAATTTAGATAACTCCCTTTTTGCAAAAACATTCCACAAAATTTTATCCTCTCCACTATGTTCTCATAACACACTGCACTGAGTTATCAGTACCCTCCTGGAAAACTGGGGAATTCCTATAGATAACTTCCCTTTTCAAAATGCCAATTCAGTATTGACATGAAAAAGGATCATTATGCATTTGTGGCATAAAATTTTAGAAAGTGAGGAGACAAAGTTCATGCACAACTATTATTAGTTATTCTGCTTGGTCAAAAGGGGAATTGCTTAGGAATTTAATTAAGAATGTGCCACTGTAAGAGAGACCAGGTTATGCAGAACAGAGGACTCAATAGCAGCTACCAATGTGTCAATGGTCAAAACCACTTTAGAAACCTGGAATAAAATCATTTAAAGTCTTTGGGAAAGAAAGGACAGAAGCCTAGTATAAGGAAAATCACTAAAGCAACATTATTTTACTTATCACTCAATCTCAAAACAATGATTCACTAGATATGACACAAAGAACCACATATAGAATAAGCCAACTTAAAGTCATTTTTTTTAAAAAAAAAAGTGGACTGAAAATGATTTCTTTAGGTGATATCGTCCACAACTTTCTTCTATTATTTTTTATTGAGGAAACGTTAGTTTACAAATCTGTATGATTTAGGGGTTTAGGTTCACACCTCTTCGACTCTTGAGTTTACCATCATTATAGTGAAAACCCACAACTCACTTTTCCAAACCAAACCTCTTCGCTCAGCTTCGAACTTACACATACATCCAATTGTTTACTTAACAAGTCAGAAACCTGGATATCATCTCCATTTTCCTTGACCCTAGTCTATCTCTATTGTTAATCCCATCCATCATTAATGTAGGTTGTTTTGACATGCTGTCCCCTTAATTTAACCACTGCTACCATAGTATTCCAGGGCACCATCAAATCTACCTTGGACTAGTACAGTATGTTCACAATTACTTTTTCTATTCTTGCTAAACAACCCCTATCACACCTTTAAAACAGTATCAGAACATGTGTTTCTCCCTCTGCTTAAAATACTTGAATGCTGACCACCCTGAGTAAAAAAAGTTTGGCTGTTTACAATCTCATTCCTCTTATCCCGCTATCCTACCACCCTCCACTTTCTACTCACTATTTAATCATTTTTTCAACTGTCTAACAACTCCCTCCCCTCCCCATCAATAGCTTCAAGAATTTTATCACTCTACCCAGATCATTACTCTCCATTTAGTTGACTCCTTAGCATCCTTGTAGCTCAGATTTTATATGGTCTCCCTCAAAGAAACCTCTGATCAAATGATAAATGGGTCTCTATCATGACCCCCTAAAAATGTCATGCTTCAGCCTTAGCAGCTATCTGTCAGAAAAAATTTATCTGTCAGTCTGTATTTATCTATTATCAGTATATTTGTTATCTGTGCCCCCCACTGGATTCAATGAAGGTTAAAAGCCCATTTTGACCCTTGAAAATAATACTTAAAACAGTATTCCTGGAACGTACTAGGGATTTATATGGCGAATGGATGAATAAATGAGTTCCTGGGTTTTACTGTTTCCTTAAGAGACTACTGAGAAGGGCCTCCCCGGTGGCGCAGCAGTTGAGCGCTGGGTTGCGAAGCTGCCCGCAGCCTCTGCGGCACCGGTTCGATCCCCGGCTGCTCCTTGGCCACCAGAGGAGGGTCCCACATGGTGCACAGACCTCTCCTGCCACCCGCTGCTCCCCTCAGCAGTGTACTTTGGTCCTTCTGCCTGCTCTGCTCCCCGCTCTGGCTCTGGTGAATTCTCTCACCCTCCCGCGCTTCTGACTGTACCCAGTGCATGTATAAACAAACAAACAAAACAAATAAATAAATAATAATAATAAAAATATGCCTCTATTTAAAAAAAAAATTAAAAAAAAAAAAGAGACTACTGAGAAAATTTTTTCCACTCAACAGAAAGACTTTGTGAAAATAAAATGTGGTATAGTCACCTCACTATCGTCCACAGTCACTTTTCCTGAGGGTGGTTTAAATGATGCAAGCATCTCTAATAGATCAAAAAGAGCAGTCAAATGAGGTTCTTGTAAAAGCAAAAGCATCGGAATGTTGTCCTTCTGAGGGGGGGGTAGGCAAGATGCTGGCAGCTGAACACCTTCCCCTTTCCGTTCTCTCCTTGGTGCACCCAAAGATACAAATACCATCTATAAAACAAGGTGGGGAGGGGAAACACACATCAAATGTTTGGTTTACAAAATCTCATAAGTCTAAAATAACTTTACTAAAAATTTTAACATAACAAAAGCAGTAAGCACTGTTTTTAAACTGGACCTTTGACTATTCAACTACTCACTGTAATAGTCGATAAAGGATTAAAACTCAAACCACATCAGAGGGGATCAAAACAGGGGAGGGAATGTGTTCTTACACAAGGGACTATGGTGATGGTAAATTGGTGGTGGGAATTTTGCAGGGACTACACCTGAGAGGAGAAAACACGCATTGTACAAAAAGAATGATGTAAAATACATGTAAAATGAAGTTTAAAAAATTAAAAATAAAGGAAGGACTTAAAATTATAAATAATTAAAAAAAAAAACACAACTTCAAACCACTTTATGGGTACCTGCATATCCTTAAAACCAAGCTCATGAAGTGCCTTCTCATCATAATCTGTCGTTAACTCATGTCCGGATGAAATCATCCTGACAGGTCCCATGAGGCCTCCTTAAAAACAGGAAAAAACAAGTAAACTTTTAAAATAAGAGTTAATTTGCTGACATGGAACATGAATACATGGTGATAAGCAACCAATTCCACAGGATCTTAAAGCAATTCTTAAGCAAAGTGAAAATGGCATTAGGATGCCTCCTACACTATTTTCTGTTGTCTGAGGTTAGCATTAAGCAGTAAAAATTACAATAAAGTTCTCTTCTAGTACCAGTTACGCAGATCAAATCTCAGGTAATAATATGAAAATGTTTACAAGGGAAAAAAACTATGAAGTTTTCCAGGAACGCGGAAGATTCACGTTCATTAATGCTTTAGTAGAACAAGTAAGCAGCATGTATTTATACTGATAAAGTCTCCCTTCCCTATTATTACCCACCAAAACAAAGTAAAATGACAAAGCAGAAAGAAACCCAAAACTGACACTAAAATATTAGTTACAACATTTCAGATTACACTGAATTTAACAAACTCAAGAGATGGAGGAACTGACTTCCAGAATGCATAAATCCCTTTTCACTGCTGATAGCATCAAGTTACTTTCCCATTACCATCCCTATCTAAAATATGTTTTAGTCACCCCAACTCCTTGCACTTTCTTGAAAACAGCAACTATATTCCTATCTCAAGGCCTAAGATGCTGTTCCCCAAAATCATAAGATTCACTCCCTTATTTGAGATCTAAAAGGTCTTCCTCCTATACACTCAGTTTATAGAGTCTCATTTCATTACTCTGTTTACCTTTGTTAAATCATCTACTTGGCATCAGACATTACATATTTATGTCTCTCTACCATTAAAAAAATAAACCCCAGTTCCAAAAGGCCAGAGATTTTATTGCATTCACAGATATATTACCAGCACTGGAACATAGCAGGCATTCAAATTTTTCCTCATACATGAACTTTTCTAAAAAGGAAATTCTTGATAAAGGAGAAAAATGAAGCGCAATGATGAAATATTTGATAAATTACTTAACTATTATTAAATTATTAATTTAATGTAGAAAACTCAATATGATATGCCTTAAATAGTTTTCAGGAATGAGTGAAGCATTGCTACTATTTTCCATAATGACACAGAACATTTTAAAATTTCCTTTTCTTTTCACACAAATACGAAAAATCTATCAGAAAATATTTCCCATTGAGAGAAGGAAAATGCCACCCATACCCCGTAAGGTTCACTGACAATTTTCCTCAAGCACAATTGTCGTACAGTAAAACTGCTTGTTATGTAGCTAAACTTGTTTCTTTCCTTTCTCATTACTTTTAAATGTACAAATCTTGGCCCTAACATGATCTGATAAATATTCAACCCTATTTCTTCTGAACTTCCCTTTATGTGGTTTGTATGTATGTACAGCGCTTTCAGTCCATCTTGAATATTAGTGAGAAACTGGAATTTTATTTCTGCCCTCAAATAAAATACATCATATATTGATATGATCATTTCTTTGTTATTTATTCTTTTATATACTCAACAATTCTTTACCAAAATCATATTATTATAGTTTTAAATGTTTAGTAACTAATATTAAAATTCATTTCTTTATTGTATCTTCTTGGGCTTTCAGAACTTTGCATATTGCATTAATTATTTACAACCTTTATTATTCACAGTAATTTCATTTAAAATAAAAATTGCAGGTGTTCCTGGTGGCCTAGGGGTCAGACACCCGTCAGTGCTACTACCAAGAAGGCTCACTGCAACAGCCTGAGTTCTATCCCTGACCAGGGAACTAACCCACATGAGGCAGCAGACCTCTTCTGTTTCCCCTGCTGCACCCCTTAACAGTGTATTTCAGTAATCTGCCTGTTCGGCTCCCCACCCTATCTCTGGTGAATCCTCTCACACATCCCCACCACTAGCCTGCACCCCCGTTCTTCTATGCAGAAAATAAAATCTTTAAATAAATAAACAGAAATTGCATTAAGATTTTGAGTATATTAAGAAATGTATTAACTTGCATATTCTGTACTGAGACAAGCTATATCCACTTAATTCAATTTAATTAAGCTATAACTTAATTTAATTTAAGCTATATCCACTTAATTCAAGCATTTGTGTATCTGACTAAGTTTTATTCTTACATATTCGACAAAGACTTGACATTAAGATTACCTAGCAAATAACTTTTTTTTAAAATGCTTCTAAGTAAGAGAAAAGAAAATGAGAAGAAAATAGAAAAGAACTTCAATATTCTGTGAGATAAAGGTCCGTCTATTAGTGGAAAGGGAAAAAGAAAAAAATATATGAAATATGTATCTGCCTACCTTTTCCAAATTTGATGAACATTATAAACACAGACCAAAGGCACATCAATAAATCAAAGCAATTAAAATCAATGTTAAAAAAAATTCTTTAAAATCAACTACAGTATAAAATTGTGTAAGGATAAAAGAAAAAACTTGGACTTTTGGACAGAAACTGCAAACTAAATGATAATGTAAGAACATTTTAAAACTCCTAAAAATTTTAGGAAAAAAATACTAAACTAGAATTCAACATCCAAGGAAAATATCCTTGAAAAATGAAACCAGGCGTTAGGGGTGTGGATAATTGAAGCTTGTAAAAGAACAACTTTCAGATAAAAGATGAGTATGTTCTTAGGATCTAATGTATAACATGGTCACTATAAACTTAAAACAAATGTTCTCACCAAAAAAAAATTTTTAAAGTAAAAAGCAAAATGAAAGCAAAATGAACACTTTCTTCATACAATAAAAGCTTGAAAAAAGTCATTATCAGAAGACCTAAAGTACGAAATATGTTAAAGTATGTGAAAAGGAAATAAAATCAAATGGAAACATTTATCTATACATAGGAATGAAGAATGAAAGAGGTAATATTAACAGAAAACAGTAAGACTATTAGCTAAAGCTTAATTAAAACTTAGCCATCATGAGTACAGATTTAAGCAAGATTTCACAGTTGGGGAGGGGGGAGAAAGCCAATGTCCTAATCTCTGAAAATAGCAATATGGGGTGGGGAAGAGGACTAAGAATTCTTAGACCCTAGAGCATGATAGCAAAAACAAAAAATTCAAAAGAAGGGCTGCAAAATAAAGTTGAGAACCTCTCTCAAGAAGTTAAAACCACAGAAAGAAACATAGGATAACAAAAAACAGAAATTAGGAATAGTCCAAGAGATGAAATTGTAAATAAAGAATTTCTAGAAAGAGAGAAATGATAAAAGAAATTCATAAACTAAAGAAAATTTCCCCAAATATTAAAGTACCCATCACAATTGTTAAAAACAGACCCATACTCATCCCACTGTAAAATTTCAGAAAATTATGAAGATTAAGCTCTTCAAGAGAAAAAAAAAAGAACATGTCAAGCAATCAGAAAACAAAAACAAAACAAAGAAATACTGACAAATTCTGAAACAAAATTACTTCCAACCTAGAATTCTATACTTCAATTATCATTTATTTTTTTTTAAAGAAGTCTTTTTTTTTTTTTTTAATTTTCTAGAGGCATGTCTTATTTATTTATTTATTATTTGTTTGTTTGTTTGGTTTATACATGCACTGGGTACAGTCAGAAGCGTGGGAGGGTGAGAGAATTCACCAGAGCCAGAGCAGGATGCAGAACAGGCAGAAGGACCGAAGTACACTGCTGAGGGGAGCAGCGGGCGGCAGGAGAGGTCTGCACACCATGTGGGACCCTCCTCCGGTGGCCGGGGAGCAGCCGGGGATCGAACCGGCGCCGCAGAGGCCGCAGGTAGCTTCGCAACCCAGCGCTCAACCGCTGCGCCACCGGGGAGGCCCTTCAATTATCATTTAAGTATAAAACATAGTTTTGAGAAAAACTTTATTTGATCAACCATCTCTCAAGACACTCCTGAAGTATTACATTGTATGTCAGCAACAAACTGGGGTTGCAACCAATAAAGAAATTATGGGACACTGGTAACAGCACACTGAACACAGGAGAAAGTCAAAGGGAATCATCTCAAGAGGATAAGGTATATCCTACTGCTATGCACCAGACTTGGAAAAAAAATCTGTATTGTTTCAGAAAAATGCATTATTGAGGCCTACTGTAACCAAAATCCCTGCTGCCTTCTTAAGTCTCATCTACCTGAGGAAGAATGGTGAATGAATCTGGCCCAGATTCTTAACTCGCTAGACTGTCTTAAAAAGAGCCAGTTTCTGCTCTCACCCCTATATCCAACTGCTAGAATCAGCAGAGGAATTTGTGTCATTTCAAGGAAGAAAATCTGCTTTGACTTACTCCTGAGAAGAAAAGGAGGCATGAAGAAATCAGCAAAAAACTTTTCTGACTGTATTTGCTAGTCCAGTATCTTGTCAACATTACAGCAGAGAGATATGTCATGATTATGCCAAGATCTATACTCTCAAGGATATCCCATATCCCATTAATATCCTCAGATGAGGCTTTATAAACCTTTCAAGAAGATGAAGTACACTCTCAAGCTTTTCTTCTGAAATTATATTTATTAAACAGCAACTACACGTCTCTTTCCTTTTTTATTTATTTATTTATTTATTTATTATATAGAGGCATGTTTTCTTTCTTTCTTTCTTTATTTGTTTGTTTTTGTTTATACATGCACCGGGTACAGTCAGAAGCGCGGGAGGGTGAGAGAATTCACCAGAGCCAGAGCGGAGAGCAGAGCAGGCAGAAGGACCGAAGTACACTGCTGAGGGGAGCAGCGGGCGGCAGGAGAGGTCTGCGCGCCATGTGGGACCCTCCTCCGGTGGCCGGGGAGCAGCCAGGGATCGAACCGGCGCTGCAGAGGCTGCGGGCAGCTTCACAACCCAGCGCTCAACCGCTGCGCCACTGGGGAGGCCCCTGATTTGAAAATTTCTTAACTACATATTTATCCCAAAAGATCTTTGAAAGAATGAGGTAACTTTATGTGTACAAATACTGAATGTTCTGTAAGATACTGTTAAGCACTGAAAATAAAGGATAGGAGAGTATAAGTGGAATGCTACCACCATATTTTAAATAAACTAGTAACAGTTTACATAAACTTAATAACACATTTTCCTTTTTCCTCGGTAAAAGGAAAATGGGTTACAAATAGGGGTGGGAGGGAGACTTTTCAACATCTATTCTTTTCTCCTAAGAATATTTACTTATTATTCAAGGGGAAAAAAGCATGCTGTAGCAAAACCATTGGCTCCTTACTAAAAGGTGCTAAGAATCGCACTGTGCACAAGCAAGTCTAAAACTTTTTAAAACTTTAAAATTTCTTTATCTAAATATTTTCTAAATATTTAGTTAGCCTGTTATAATTTCAGACTAACGGCTTTCATTATTTTTCTGATTACCTCACATTTTGTATGATACTACAAGAGTTGGTAGGATATGAAGAAAAAAGAACTCTTGTACATTGCTGGTGAGAATGCAGACTTGTCCAGACCCTATGGAAACAATATGGAGATTTCTCAAAATAAAAATCTATACTATGTGGTCTAGCAATTCCATTCCTAGGTATCCACCCCGAGGATCCTACAACATTAATCAGAAGGGACATACGCACTCCCATGTTCACTGCAGCACTCTTTACAAACAGGCAAGCTATGGAAACAACCTAAGTGACTAAAAGACAGGTGAGTGGGTTAGGAAGATGTAGTATAAATATACACTATGGAATACTACTCAGCAATCAAAAGAGATAAACTATGCCATTTGCAGCAACATGGATGGAGCTGAAAGGGATTAAGCAAAGTTAGTCAGAAGGAAAAAGAAAAATATCAAATGGTTTCACTCATAGGTGGAATGTAGGAAAACAGAACAAAGGGTTAGGAAAAAGATAATACTTGCAAGTTGATCATAGATTTGAGGCAAAGAATAAGGGAGAGCGAGGGAGAAGTGTTAAAAGAAGCCAAGGAAAAGCACAAGGGACTATGGTGATGGTTCACAGGTGCTACGGTAGTGCAAGAACTATGGGGACTACACCTGAAGGGAGAATAATAATGTAGGAAAATAAGATTTTTTAAAAAGTAAAACAAAAATTAAGTGAATTCTTGTCATTTGCAACAATATAGATGAAACTGTAAGGAACTAGGTTAAGTGAAATAATTCAGATGGAGAAAGACAAATACTGGATTACTGTCACTTATATGAGGAATACAGAGAAACAAAACAAAGTGTCAGATAAAAAACCAAAACCAAAACAAACTCTAGAATCTGTAGAACTAAGGCTACCAGAGGGAGATGGCAAAATCTGGACAGGACACAATGGACTATAGTGGAGGATTTTGAGTGACTTGGTGGTGGGTCTAATGGTGTAACATAAACCACAAGGGTGTGATCCTATGCCTCTAAATCACATACAGTGTTGCAAACCAAGTAACCTCATTTGAAAATAAAAATGTGACACTAAAAATGTACTAGCAGTAATAGTAATGACTTTTATCTCTTCCTTAATAATCAATGGCACCATAAAAGAGGTAGGGGAAGTTGGGAGAAAGCCATGAACACAGCTGATGATCTCCAAAGTAGTAATAGGTTGAAAGTTGATAAGGTATGAAAATTTGAATTGTTGGACTTACCAGGAAATTCTCCCTTTCGACTGCTTTGACCAAACTCCTGAAGCTGAGCTTGTTGGTTTATTTGTTCTTTCTGTAAATTTTCATACCAATGAGTTACTTCAGCCCTAAGATCTGCTACCTGGTCACTAGGATACATTTCAATAGTCATCTGAAATATGAGATGCAACCAATTTAAAAATATAAAAACAACACATATTTGAAATGGGAAATGTTAATTTGGAAACTAAAACTACATAAACTACCTTGTCAGGAAGTCCAGCTGGCTGGCATACAACCCTTAGCGGCAAGGACTGTTTGTCACTCAATGCTTTCAAATGGCTACTAATACCAGTGCCTTCAATTTGCCACTGCCTGAGATGATATGCAAACCTAAAACACAAAAATCAAACACAGGAAGGATATAATTTTAAACTATCCAATGTTACATGAGTTCTCGATGTTTTGCAAAATGAAAAAAGAGTTCTAGTAAATTCCAATTTACAGTTTAAGAATAAGGTTGGCGTCACCATATGGAATCAAATGTAAATGCCTAAATACAGATAAGTAGTCCTAACAAAACAGTCTCCAAGAGAAATTAATGAGGAGAAAAAGACATTAAAACCATTATTTTTTCTTAAGGGGGGAGAAGGGACTTTGTAGAGGCAGGAGGATTTCAAAGAAACTAACCCAGTGAGTAAAATGGCAACTTGTCATTTCTACATTCAGTAGAGGAAAAAAAAGGTATTAAATATTTTTCAGAGATAGAAGTGTATTTTAGGAAATACATATTAATCAGTCTAACAGAATTTGAAAGTCAATTCTGTAACTGCTAAAATTGTAACATGAATTACAAAGACTAATATTGAAAGGAGACAGGCATCTAACATGATACTAAGTATCTGTCAATTTTCTAACTCATTTTCAGTTGCTGAAGGCAGGATAAAGGATACATAAATTCAGTTAAGAAAAAAAATTCTCAATGTCTAAAACTAATAAGCAATTCTGGAATAGAAGGAGGGTAAATAGGAAGCAAAATTTCCTACAAGTGATCCAATGTCCAGCTTCTACAACTTGAGCAAAAGAGCAATCTTAAAAAACCTATAAGGGCCCAGTAATTCTGTGTTGAGACACAAGGGGATGCCCCATGCATTGCAGGATGTTTAGCAGCATTGTTGGTCTTAGGCACTATATGCCAACAGCACACCCCCTTCTCCCTTTAGCTGTGATAATCAAAATGTCTCCGGATATTACCTAATGTCCCCTGGGAAATAAAATCACTTCTGAGACCAGTTTAACATTTTAACTCTTGAAAAAAAAAATCTTTAAAATATAACGACTTTTTTTACTCTCCATGTTAAGGACTACACAAACACATAATAATTATACTTTCATTCTGTAAGTTTTAGCAATTTTAATTTACTGTTAGCGTTAAGCAGATTAATCGACTGAAACTGTACAACGATATTGCACAAGGATTTGCATGAAAATATCCTAGATAAAAATTTTTAACTGGTTCTTTGTCTTATAAATATTCAATTTTATCAGTTTCCTAGTTTCTCTCCTTGCCAGATAATCTAAATGATCTGACACCAACATTAGCTAAACATGAACAAATAAATACAGATTTCTATCAAGGGTACTACAAACAATTTTTTCATGAGTAAGAAAATAATTTGTTCATCTGAGAAATTAATTTTAAAATGAACTTCATTAAAATGTATAAATAGCACCATTCAATTCCAGTAAACATTTTTTAAGAGATTTTTAAAGTATTTTGAAGATAGTGATAATACTTTGTAAGGATTAAGGATTTGAACCAAAGGATCCTTTATGGCTTTTTGTTTGTAAAACCTGCACATTAGAGAAAATTTTCAAGGAATCTGTATAATATGATCAACAATTATTCCTGATAGGAAGAGAGAAATTACAGTGACATCATTTCCTATAATATTATCTTTAGTGTAGTACGTGAATTTTATGAGTACATATTAATGTTTTATTTATTTGATTAATATATCATTACATTTGCTTATTTATTTTTATATTTATAGTGGTAAAAGTTATGAGGCAGTCTTAAGTTTCTGTGCCAAAAAACTCTTAATGTTCCCTTACACATGCTTTAAAAACACTAGGAAATTACTTAAATAGAAATTTGCACAATTGGCAACCCATAGTCAATATAATTTTGCAGTGTCCAAATGTTTTAAATCATGGTGTCATTTTTTTTAAATAAAGAATGTGTAAGAAAATCCTATACTTCCAAATTACTAACAAGGATGTAAAGCAGAGTACTTCAATAAAATTTTTTTTTAAAGAATGTGTAAAACATCTGTATTATTCAGTATTTGCTGATATTTTAAATAAAATGTCAATAAATATCAACTGCATGACTTTTAAATTATCAAACTAAGTTCTCAAGTTGAAAATTATTTCTAACAATTTTTAACACAGTTCTTTGTACTTTTACATTTACTCATAGAATGATTTTAACAAATAGAATTTCTTAATTAAAACTATCTACTTACCTTTCATTTCAGTCGATATATTCATAAATGTTAATTTGCTTTATCTCTGTATTACACAGGGTATTGTCTAAATTAATTATACAGATATTCATTAACACAGAATTTTTTGATGTTTCCATGGTAAATGGAAATTCAAAATTAAAATACTTTCTCCTAGTCCAGGAAGAAAAAAAAACAGCAAATGAAACAAATGACTCAAATGGATTCAACTATGAGAGATTATTTGATGTTCTTGGTGAGGGTTTTAGTGAAACTTTTTTGATAGTGGTGTTCTGTCTTTTCAATCATAGTAATAATGATTTCATAGAGATGGAATTTTGTTTAGAGATTCTTATTCATGCATATCTTCTCGTGTCTAATGATTTTAAATCTCTGCAATATTTATCAGGAACCTATGTTGCCTATTCCACAGTGAAATGGAAAATATTATGAATAAAAATTACTTCTATTACAGACGTGCCTCACTTTCGGTAAAATATGCTTTCTACCTGACCCCAACAACACCTTTAATTTAAACATTTTTGGATATGACAGCAATAAAAAAGTCTTAAGTTATTAATGTTGTATAAAAAAAAAAAATCACCTTCTCCTAAATGCTTCCAGATGTGTCTTCAGCATAAGAAGTCCTCTTTCTATAACTGTGAGACTTGAATGTGATTCTTGTTCAAGACTGCTGGAAGCTATCATAAGACTCTCCATACACTTAGTAATAAATTCTTGTTCCTTCTCCAATCCCGATTTACCTGAAAATCAGATGTTTGGAGATGTCTATCAATCTTATGTTATTGTTTAGCTATATTAAAGAAAAGCAAATGAATTGTAGCTAAGCAGAAAATCTTCACAAAAAATTATCTACCAGAGAGTATTTCAAATCACTCACCATTGATATAATAGGAGTTAATATACTGGATAGCTGCTCGACTGACATCACCAGATTGTGCTCTTAAAGCGATACCCCAAAATTGGTCCATACCACAAAGCTAAAAGAGAAAAATAAAATGAGATCTACGAATTTTACTATTTGTCAAGCAATGTGAATGATCAAAAAGACTGAAATTCACATAAAATCAGTCTTTTAAAATTCTATGAAGTATTTATAAAAGCAATTCTTATTTAAAAAAATATTGAAGACTGAAAGTTTTGGGATTTTCCTCAACTACTGAAATATACATATATTGCTTCTAAAATATTTATAAAGCAGGTAAGTGTATACTTGTGCATAATAATTAACTTAAAAGCTGTGATTACATAATGGGGAAATGTTAAGTACTTGAAACATGCTATGAAGAAAACCAACACATACACAATTATTAGCATAAGAATGCATTAATATTTTCATCCAACTTACTTTGATAAAGTCAATACATTTTATTATTCAGAGAAAAAAGAATAACAACTTGTGTGTAACTTGCGTAATACAGGTATCTAGGTAACACATATTGTTACCATATCAAACAACTATGAGATGAAAATAGAATGCTACTGCTGAAGTCTCCAGAAAAAGTGGAGAGTGAAAGCTCTCAAAAACTGGGGAATATGAGTAAAAATATTCTGATAAGTGAATTAAGAGTTTTAGTAATCATACCATGTACTTAGAAAGCAGTACTATCTCAAAATTAGAGTATAACTACTTCTTAAGTAAATCATCTCTGCCTGGATGTCTGAAATTATCCAACTGAAACTTATCACAGTGATATCAAAGTAAGAGTTAGGATCAACAATACTAAAGGGGGGGGAACTTAAGAAAAGCAGCAGAAAAAATACTGTGAAAGCATCCCAGGTACAATGAAAATTATTCCTGAATACAGATCATCATCAGTTTTCTCTGCCTTTTCCTTTATAACACAATCCCATCTTTTAATGAAAATTATGAGTGGATATTACATAAATCAAAGCTATCATAAATCAAATGAAATATCCAACAAGGAAAACATTCAACTAAATTTGTATTAGGAAAGTCAGCAGAACCTCATGGCTATCCAACTGGGCAAATGGAAACTAAGATCAGAGAGAAGAATAGCTATATATGAGTTTTCAGTTAATGACTTGATTATCATGCCTCATGGTCAGAGAAGGTTTATGGAGATTCTATCCTATAACTGAGGTTACCAACAGTACTCCAGAGTTGCCCAAGACCAATTAAAAGTTGAGCCACAACAGCAGCATGAAAACCACTTTTCAGAGAAATCAGCCTTTTACTGACAAAACTTGACAAAACTATGTGATTATCTTCAGGAGCTTATAGAGGTCCAAAAGAACATTTACTTAACCTTCTCTTTATAAAACTTTTAAAAACCAAGAGATTTAAAAAAAAAAAAAATCAGTATTAAAAATCTTCATCGTCAATAAATTCAATGCTTGGTAGAATATATAATTCAATAATCTAACTTGTGGAATAAAAGAAAAATCCCACAAGCTGAACTAATAAAATGACAGTGTAAATCCATACCTCAGAGTTTGTACCACCATCATAGGCACTGGTAGCCAATCGAGCCAAGTTACAGAGATGCTGAAACAAGTTTAAGCCAGTCATGCTAATTGTTTCAGGTTTTAGCTGGGGCATCTTTAAAAAATAAAGAAAAAAATTCAGCTTGTTTAGTGTGATACATTAACATTTCATTTTACTGAATTTAACAATTAAGTAAATTTTACTGAAACTACTGTAGGAGAAATGTATCAGCTTTTATTCATTTCAATTTTCAAGATGTATATAAATATAGAGAAAAGTTAAAAGGTTATCATTTATTATGTTTATATATAAAATGTGTAGTAACAATAGTACAGTTTGTCTATTAGTCAGGACCTGTAGCTTTGTCTTAGATCAATTATTTAGTTTATAAATAACAAATCTCACTTCTATATACACGTATATTCATTTCTATCAGAGATAATGTGACTTCACAGAGAGCCTTTATAATCTCAAAAATAAGCATAAAAATAATAAAACACCCACCGCTTTATTATCATTTTTTCATTTCAAAATTCAAAAGAAAAAGTTTCACTTGACCAAACTGTGGTATCTAATAAATGAGAACAAAAATTGTCATCAAGAATATCTTGATGACAGTATTTCCTAAAATACTTTCCCAGGTATCTACAAATCTGGAGATCAGCTTCTATTTGCCAAAAGACTGGCTGAAACCACAGCCAATTAAGTAAGGAAGAGCTACAAAAATGGACATCCCACAAGAGTGAATATGGATACCATGCCTAAGAATTGGTTACAATTCTATTAATGATTTTAAAAATAAACACCAAACCCCCCTACATTTCTTATTAGATTTTACCTTAAGAATTATTCTAATTATTAATAAGTACTTTAGGTAAGGAATAGAACATTTTTGTAAATATAAACTAACTATTCACTTATTGTTTTTCTCATTAAATTCTGTTTTATGGGTCTCAAAATTTTGACAGGTGTTTTAGTCAAGTTAATTCCATTAAAAAGTATTTATTTTAAGAACTAGTAACAAACCTGCCACACAAAAATAAGTATTCATTTAGGTATAAACACTATAAAGGACAAAATTAAAGTATCACCTAAGTAGCAAAAAATTGCAAAAAGACTTCTGAAAAACAGTACTTTTTATCTAATTTTTTAAAACTGCAAAAAAATGATTACAATTTTATTTCAAGAGATAAAGAGAAACTATAGAAAAATATAAATAATAAATCCATCAAAACAATATTACCTTCTCTAGGAAGAGATGTTTGTAGGTTTCCATTCCCATAGCATGTTGATCTTTACTTCGAACTTGATTTAAAAACCAGTGTAGTGCATCATCAAAACACTCAGAATCTTCTACTAAACAGTGCCATAAAATGTCAACTTGCTCTAAACTTAACCCTAGATTAAAATTACAAATTCTTAATCATGGTATATACAACAGTTTGATCCTAATCCAATGTATCAGGAAGCACCAATATGATGGGTTTTATGTTTTATAAACATGTATGTTACCAATCAGAACAAATACAACAACATGACCTAATAACATAATACAGAAATTCCCTATCAAAAACAAGTGTCTGGATTTCAAATCTATTGTTACTACAATGTTAATGGCATTTCTTACAAGTAGTTTGACTTGTTAAAAGTAACAGCTTAAACAGTAAGATAAACATGATACCTCAAATATAGATATGAACTTAAGACTCATAATGAGACCTGTCAGGTTAGTAAGGCACTCACTGGTTAAGAGAACAGAGAGAGAGCATATTCTCCAAACAGTGAGATGTGTTGACATGGACACACAGAAAAAGTATATGGGTTGTGACAGATTAACACTATCAGTCCAGCAACAGAAAAGGAGCTCATCAATAGATAATAAGTTTCCACCTTTCTTATGAGAACATGTAGCATGTAGATCTGAATATACTAGACCAATCTCTATTTAATAAAAGATTATGTTATTGAAATCAAGTTTGAGAATATAAGTAAAACTTGAGTCTCTACGCATCTCTCATCTATGAAGACAAGCAATTTTGGGTAAGATTAACGCTGATATACGAAAACAGTAACTGTTTCCAACCTACAGTGAGATTCCATAAACAAAGGTAATAAAAGTTACAATTCCCCTAACATATCTTCTTCTACCTCATATATTTTGTTCTTCAATTGAGTTGTTCATTTACCAAGAAATGCATTTTCAGAGATTAAAGGAAGAATGTGTCAGGGTCACATTAATATTGCCATATATACACTTAGCATTAGACACTTAGCATTAGACAATACACTTAGCATTAGAATAATACACTTAGCATTAGACAATACACTTAGCAAAACACTTAGCATTAGAATACACTTAGCATTAGAATAATTTAATCAGGCCTCCCTGGTGGCACAATGGGTTAAGATACAAACTATGAAGCTGTCCGCACCCACTGCAGCACCAGTTCGATCCCTCAGCCAGCCAGGGAGCAACCCACATGGCACAGCAGACCTCTCCTGACTCGCCCGCTGCTCCCCTCAGCAGTGTACTTCGGTCAATATGCCTGTTCTGTTCCCCACTCTGTCTCTGGGGAATCCTCTCACCCCCCATACCTCTGGCCTATACTCCAGCTCTTGTACGCATAAACAAATAAATCTTTTAAAAAAGAATGATTTAATCACCTTAGCAATCCACAAGCCTGAATACATTTAACTGAAATCTTCCAAAAATCAAGACATAAGATTAAAATATTGATTAAAATAGTGATTAAACTTACTGAAATGATCAGGTGATCCCAGAGTTGAAAACACACAAGTCAAGAACTGAAGTCGAACTTGAACTTCAGCACTATGGCTGTACCTATATTTAAAAAGAATTAGTTCTTAATTATATTTAAAGATTTAGTGATCCTAATCTTAAATCATATCAAAAAGTACAATTCCACTCTAATAATTCCTAATTATTAGATATTTTAATTATAGAACTTTGATTACACAAAAGTCATAAAGACAAGTGTTGAGATTTATATAATGTAATTAATTATAAAGCTCCAGACTATTAGAAAAGATATTTTCAATTTAGATAATGAGTAAATAAAAACTCAACAGTGACACAAAAGAAATGTCATTTTGAAATTATGCAATATGCACATAAATTTGAATTTAAAAATACACGTCTCTAGAAAGTATATCTGTATACTTTTATGTATATATAAAAGAATATTTATACATTATATTTGTATATACTATATATCGTATTATGTATCAATATATAATAAATATATATAAATAAAAGGTATGTTATAGGGCCTCCCTGGTGGCGCAAGGGGTTAAGCACCCCACTATGAAGCAATCTGCAGCCTCTGCAGTATGAGTTCAATCCCCGGCTGACCAGGGAGAAACCCACATGGCGCAGCAGACCTCTCCTGTCTTGCTTGCTGCTCCCCTCAGCAGTGTGTTTCAGTCAGTCTGCCTGTTCTGTTTCCCACTCTGTCTCTGGTGGATCCTCTCATTCCCCACATCTCTGGCCTGTACCCCAGCTCTTACATACATAAATAAATCTTTTAAAAAATGTATATTACATATACTTCATACATATGGTACATCTTTTCGTATATCTGTCCAGTGATACTACTAATATCAAGAAACACTAATATTGCCAAAAATCTAGTTCATAAACAACATATAAATTATAAAAACTGGCATTTGTTAATATTATTGCAAGTCTAAACAATTATAATTCATGTGCACAAAATTTAGCAGGTGGTGTAAGAGTTGCTTTGGCAGCTTGTTAAACAGTTAATTTCAAATGGTTCTCTAGGAATTCAGTTTGTAAATAGTTGCAAAGGTAAGCTGAGATGGTCTGTAAGGGAGGAAAGGTAGAGATGGGCCTAAACAGAAAGGCAGGGGGTCAGGCTGAGGCCAGTTTGAATGACAGGTATAAGAACTTGACATTGTTCTCACTGGAAAAGGAAGTCAATGAAGATGTTGGGGGTAAGGTAAGGTTCATGATTAGGTTTGCCTCTTAGGACTCCTTTAGCAATCCTGTAAACTACACACTGAATTGCCTCTATGATATCACAACATTCTAGTGCCCACAAGCTGATGAGGCTAAATCAATCATGAGTTATTTCTGTTAGAAAATATTTGTTACTGAGCCGATTTTTTTTTTTTTTTTGCCAAAAGGGCAACAACCTGTCTGAGTCCTGATTTACATTTCAGCATGCCGAAAACAAAAGTCTCTTAACTGCATTTCCTATCATCTTTCAATGCAAAATTCTATGCTTCCAAACACCAAGTTTTCTGAATGTAACTTTACTGCTTTTTACTTTCTGGAATTAATGCTGACAAAGCTGAACTTTTGCTTCATTATTGTTGCAGTGCCCTTTGTGAAGATGCAAGTCCCTGTGACAAGGTAGTTGAGGGGGGGCTGGGGGGCGGGGGCAGGGAGAGAATTTATTAGCAACTCACAGGCTAGAATGCTATCCAAGATAAAATACCAGAGCTTCTCCGTATACTAAAATGACAGATTTTATAACACAGGCCTTTTGGAGTACAAGAATATTCAAAAATATAATCTATTAACTCCATGATTTTTAAGTAACTTACTGTACTTTTCTTAGCCTGAGTCTAGGGGACATCATTCACCAATATGAAGGGTGAAGAAGTAAATATCTTTTATAAAATGGCTTTATTTCTGAATACTTCTTTCCCCTATGCTCACATCTCAGAGTAAGGTACCCATAATCCTAAAAGGCATGAATTCAAGTCTTTGTCCCCTCCCCCCTCCCTTCTTCAGCTTCCACAGTAGAGCCCTTGGTTCTACACTTGAAGGACTCAGCCTGCTCTGTCAGTCCTATGAGCTGATGAAATGACAAGTGAAGAAATTTCTTGGAATGAGAAACTTATATTAACACTGACAAATTCTTATGGGCTTTTGTCCAAGGTTTCTGGCACAACAAAAATAATCTCACAGGCATGAAATATTGATGACAAACTAATGGCTTAAAAAAGTCATTTTTTGCAATCTCAATATTGAAACAGACAGGATTTTTCTCCAGAGACCACTGGATTCAAGAAATAAATGTAACATGTCCATTTAGGAAATGAAGTGTTATCTTTAAGTTCACAAGAAATTCTTTTCCCCAAGGTGATTACCTTATTAGAACTTGCCTACTATAATTCCCAATAATAAAGAAAATAATGTGCCAGAAACTCATTAAAAAAGCTATAAAAGAGTAGCAAATGTAAACTCTGTTTTACAGCCTGAAGCACAAAGGGATTTGACCAGAAAAATCCTGACATCCTCTGTTCCTAAGAAGGAAAAAAACATCTTTAAAGAGCATCACTCCTTCACCACAGAATCCATGCTTCAGTGAGGTTCCACCTTTGGTTCTACTAATACAGTGAGCTATTTCCTACAGCCAAAGTTCTGAAGAAAAAAAATCTCAGACCTGTGCTCATTTTTTGGCACTTAATGCTGGGACTTTCTTTTTCTGAGGATGATTCATCTATCTCTTCTACATCCCTCTCTAAACCTCCCATGTCTATCACAGTTTATAACTGAGGTGGGAGCTCCTTTGTAACTAAGTGTTTGCTTTTGTATTAAAAGGTAACTTGAATTCTGTTTCCTAAATATGCTGAAGATGTAAATCATGTGTGGTTTTATTTCTGCTACATTAGAGATCGTACCACCTTTACTATATGTATGGAAATGCTCAGATTCAGATTATGATTATCCTCAAACACTCCTTCAAGAGAGTTAAATGAGGACAAAGACTATGAAGAACACTTAGAATTTTAATAAGACTTAAAGAGAATATGTCGGGCCTCCCAGGTGGCGCAGCAGTTGAGCGCTGGGTTGTGAAGCTGCCCGCAGCCTCTGCAGCACGGGTTCGATCCCAGGCTGCTCCCCGGCCACCAGAGGAGGGTCCCACATGGCGCGCAGACCTCTCCTGCTGCCCGCTGCTCCCCTCAGCAGTGTACTTCGGTCCCTCTGCCTGCTCTGCTCCCCACTCTGACTCTGGTGAATTCTCTCACCCTCCCGCGCCTCTGACTGTACCCAGTGCTTGTATAAATAAATAAATAACTCTTTTTAAATAAACAAACAAATAAATAAATAAATGGCAAAGTCTGGGAAAAGCAACATTTAAAAAAATTAAAGAGAATACGTCTTATGCAAAGGTGACTTTGTAAACAAAACTACAAAATTTAAGGAAACATCTCAAAAAATTTGATAGATTTGTAGAACAGGGTATCTTTTGAAAAAAATAATCCAACAATAAAAAGGAAAAGGTTAGTTAAGTTTACATTTTAGAGGGCCCAAAATACTAGCTGGCATTTGCTTTTTATTCAGTGAAGAAACTAAATGGGGGTAAAGAAAAAAATTCTTGTTTATTTTGTGCCATATACAGTTTATTTAGCTATTTAACTATACCTGATAGGTAATTTACTATGTGTAAAGCACGACTTAAATAAATTACTTCATTTAATTCTTAGAAAAACTCATGAGGTAAATAATTGGAATAGAGAACAATTATAATAATGTCAAAACAATAGATTCATAATCTGTCCACAGCTCTGTATGATTCTCAAGTCCACATACTTTCCACCAATACCATGTCATCTTCCTAATTGGGTAAGAAACTAACCAGCATAATTTTAAAGGCATGGGTAAAAGAAAAAAAAAAAATCTAAGGGAAGAGTAAGAAAATAAGATTGATTCTGAGATTGGTTAAAAGACTTCACAGTTTGTGAAAAGAAATGGGGTATTTTTTAGCAATAAGAGATTGATGAAAGTATGAGAATATGAAATATACAAAAGACTGCCCTACTATCTTTAGATGTGTGTTTATAAAATGAATTATAGAAATTCTGTTTCTACCATTTACAAAATGTGACCTTGGGCTATTATTCATTGTATCATAGTGTAAGAATTCTCATTTTAAAAATGGGAATGGCACCTAGAATGGGTTCTTATGTATCTTCAATAGTTAAATTCTACCTGGAACACAGCAAGTACCAATGAACACTGGCCGTCCATGATGATCACATGTTTAGAAATAAAACAATACAAAAAGCTCTCAAGTTTCCAAGTTTTGGGTGACTGGGAAGATGATGGTACTCTGAAGGGCACAGAATTTGGGAAAGAAACTAATTTATAGGGAAGTAAGTCAATTTTTTGGAGATGTTATGCTTTAAAAGCTATGGCTTTTCTGAGCACTTGTATGGTTTACTAAGTTTCCATCTATGGAGAAGTTCTGTATTCAACACACACTGTGGCTACTTCTCTTATTCACTGACATGCTGATACTGACACTGAGCAAAGTTTCTATGATGTGGTCATCAGTCCCCACCAATTGACTCACAAACAGAATACTTCTGTATTTTATGTTTCTCTCTAGGTATGCATCTCCCCGTAAGAAGCGTTAAACACAGTATATCACTAGCCAATTTTTATCAATTCTTATCCAAAATCAGTTTACTACACTATATCTAGAAGATATTTTTAAATGGTAAAACATTAACCAATTATACCATCAGTTTTTAAACTTTCCATGTACTAAATTTTCTCATACTCTAATCCAACTATAATAATAAAGGAAAATGTTTTAGATTAACTATATGTTAAATATATTTATTAGAAAATTAATTATATATTTTTTAAATACTGGATGGTCTCACTCGTAGCAGGAATCTAGAAAACTTAAATAAGGGACCAGGAAAATGAATAACTAAGAAAGTGAAAATCAAAATCAACAAAAAACTATGAACCTGAGACACTCTATGGGAGGTGGGGGGGCAGGGAGGGGAGGGATTGGGGTCAAAATAAGGGGGTTGCAATTGTATTCGGGAATATAAAAATAAAATTTATAGAAAAAAATAAATAAATAATAAATTATATATTTTTTAATTATCTTTCAGAAGCTAGACAAACATAACTAACCCTGTCAAGGGATACTTACAATGCATGTTTTTGTCTCCCTTCTCTTACTGCTTGGATATAGTATACCAAATTATCAAAGAAAAGTTTCATCATGTTCAGTTCTTTTTCTGCCCACCTGGACCAATTCAAAGAAAAAATAATTTTAAAGACATAAAGTGAAAGAGTAAGTATGTTCTAAGGGAAAAAAATGTTATAAGAATCTTGAAATGCAAACTTTTAATTAAGAAAAATTTTAAAGTTCTATTTACATGTGAATTATGAAAGTATATAAAGCAATACATCTTATTGTTTATGAATTTAAAGTACCACTGTTTTTTAATATCAAAATACTCAAACCTTGCATAGGTGCTAAAATGTCTGGTGGATCTGCCTGTTCTGATCCCAACTGTCTCTGGTGAATCCTCTCATACGCTCAACCCCCACATCTCTGGCAGAGTGATAACTGTAACTGAATGATAACTGTGATAACTGTAACTGAATAATCAGTAATAACTAATATTACACATAGCATGACACAGATGGACTATGTGCCTTGGTCAGTACTTAGCAGAATACATGTCACATAGGACATATACAAGTTTATAGAGTCAATCAGGTTTGTTTTTAAACTAAACAAAGTGTAAGAATTCAAAAAATTCATAATTTCTGCTATAATTTACACCATGTTTTAACCATAGTGCTATTTTAAAAATAAACTAATTTTGCCTTGCCAATCACTTAATGAGGAAAAAATGGTAGAAAGAAAACTTATGGAAACCGTTTGAAACCAGTTAACACACCTGCTGGAGCTGTATGGCTTTACAGATCTTTTAAAGTCAATTTGCTAGTTACTGAAGATTTATCAGCAATTAGGGATAACAAGTTTCCAATTTTACAATATGGGCCATAATGTATTCATAAGAATCTGAAAGTCAATATGTTGTACCCCATGTTGAGTGCTGTGCATAAAAGATTTACAGTTAGTGGAAGTTTTATTACTGATGCCAACTAATCGTCAGTGCTCAGAGTTCATTAAGTGATGTTTTTGATGAGATTATAGATAGCATATCAGGATGTAATAAGAACCCCTGTGAACTGATATTAACTAAACTTATTTACATTTAATTGAAGAACAAGCTTAGAAAGTGCTTAAACTCAATTATACTTAGGTTCAGTTATTTAGATAAGTAACTAAATGTTCCATCGCTTCTCGGCCTTTTGGCTAAGATCAAGTAACTAAATGTTCCGTTTGTCACTTCTATAAGTATGGCACCCTTTGTTATTCCTGAATGTGAACTTCCTCAAATGGCTACAATATACCACCAACTTGTCTAAGTTATCTACAAGTGGATCCTTTAACTCATTAGAATTTTGTAATTCAGCCACTTAAACTATGGAAACTGTCAATGCAATAGAACTCACATTCTTCTAAGTTAAAGAATGCTGAATGCTTTCCCCCACCCCTCTGTTTAGGATCTTAAAGGGCCTTCCTTACACTTCTAAACAGAACTGGCCCTAGAGTCATATCTGAATACTAACCAAAGAAAGAAACTTTTCAAAAGCACTTCTAAAAAAATAATATTATATTCAGGTTAAACAAATCTCCTTTGAAAGAGCAAAAAAAGCAGGGCTATACCTCTTAAAAGATACATTCATCCTATTTAGAAATACACTTTAGAATTCCACAATTATTTTTTATGGCGTTCATTTTTAAAACAATCAAATGCTTTTACCATGAAAACTCAGACTTGTACGTGACCTTGAATCCTTCAACATACCTAAATTTCCTAAAATTAATATTTGAAATCTCTCAGTCATATTGAATAAAGCAAATAACATTATAATAGGTTAGTAAAGTACCTGTGATAGTCAACTTTAGAATCTTACCAAAAATAGGATCCATTTTACATCCAAGTACTAACCTTGAAAGAAATTCTTTAACATTAATAAATGCTCTATACATGTACAGAAGTAACAGAATGATATCAAGGTTATCCCTTCCATGATGTAAAGTCTAGAATCAATAGCTAGTAATGAGAAAATTTAAGACATCCTATAGTGTTTAGTTGTAGTCCTTGTTCAGGTAGTCCTTTGCTGTGGCCATATATACTGGAAGAATTTCACCTTCCAATAGAGTATTAATTGCAACAGTATTTTTATCAAACTACAAAAAATACAAAAGTCAGATTTTCCTACTGATAGGAATATTAATCTCCCTTGGGCTAAGTGGTAGCAACAGCCCTCAGAAATTTAACATTTAAACCACATGCAACTCAAATGTTCCTGATTCAGTGTAAAAGCTATTAAGTGTTCAAATCCTTGTTCGATAATTTGAAAAGTATCATTCAAATGAATAGTTCTTTTATTTACTTACATTGTAATCCAATGTGTGTCATAACTACTCCCAAACTGCTGAAAAGTACCAAACAGTTTTGGAAGAAGACGAAGTGAAATTACTACTGATCTGAAATAGCAAAAACAAGTATTTATAAAATAAAATAATTTTAATTATTAATAATTCAAATTTAGACATAAATTGAGCTATTTATAAACCTAAATGCAGACTTAAATGGTTTGATGTACTTTATACACAAATATATTTCCTATGCAAACATTGAACTATTTTCCCCCCAGTTATAAAAATGTTATACATTGGGTTAAGAAACGTGTTCTAAATTCCAATCTAAGACTTTTTAAATAAAATTCAAAAAAATAAATAAAATAAAATTCACTTTAAGTATCTGAATAGAAAAGTAACAGGCCATAAAATACATAGAAGGAAATATAGGCGAAACACTACGTGATTTGCACATCAAAGACATCTTTACAGACACATCACCCAAAGCAGTGATAGTGAAGGCAAAGATAAACAGCTGGGACTACATCAAATTAAAGAGCTTCTGCACAGCAAAAGAGACAATAACAAAAACAAAGAGAAACCCCACCAACTGGGAGAACATTTTTGCACCCAACACTAATGATAAAGGACTGATCACAAAAATCTGCAAAGAGCTGATGAGACTCAACAACAACAAAGAAAATAATCCAGTCAAAAAATGGGCAGAAGAGCTAAAAAGAAACTTCTCTGAAGAGGAAATGCAAATGGCCAACAGGCATATGAAAAAATGTTCAACATCACTTGTCATCAGGGAAATGCAAATCAAAACTACCATGAGATACCATCTTACACCAGTGAGAATGGCACATATTAAAAAAACTAGCAACAACAAATGTTGGTGAGGGTGTGGAGAAAAAGGAACTCTTCTGCACTGTTGGTGGGAGTGCAAACTGGTCCAACCACTGTGGAAAGCTGTGTGGAGATTTCTGGACCTACTAAACATAGAGCTTCCATATGATCCAGCAATTCCACTCCTAGGTGTTTACCCAAAGGACACAGAAACATCAATTCCAAAGAACACCTGCACCCCTATGTTTATAGCAGCACTGTTTACAATAGCTAAGCTTTGGAAACAACCCAAATGCCCAAAAATAGATGACTGGATCAAGAAGATGTGGTACATATATACCATGGAATATTACTCAGCATTCAAAAAAGATAAACACATGCAATTTGCAGCAACATGGATGGCGCTGGAAGGGATCATGCTCAGCGAAATAAGCCAAAAAGAAAAAGAAAAATACTGGATGGTCTCACTCATAGCAGGAATCTAGAAAACTTAAATAAGGGACCAGGAAAATGAATAACTATAAGAAAGTGAAAATCAAAATCAACAAAAAACTATGAACCAGAGACACTTTTAGGGGGGCGGGGGCGGGGGCGGGAGGGGAGGGATTGGGGTCAGAATGGGGGGGGGCTGCAATTGTATGGGGAATATAAAAATAAAATTTATTATTTAAAAAAAAAATAACTGTAGAACCTAGAATCAACTAAATGATTTTTTTTCTGAAAAAAAAAAAAAGTAACAAGCATTTGTTTTTTGTTTTTTCTAATGAAAGTATTCTTTAAGTCATGGGTGCTTCTGAAGATTTAATAGAGGAAAATACAGAGCAGAAGCTTAAGTAAATTATTTAGAAAGGATTTCTAAAACCTTAAAGTGCCCTTGATTCATGTGGGGGAATTTGGTTAAAATGCAAATTCTGCTGCTTTAGGTTGAACAGTTTCAGAAACTATGCATTATAATAAACTCAAAAGTGGTACTTAAACAGCTGCTTTTGGTGTATTATATTTAAGCAGCAAGAATGTAGAGAGCATTTTTTTAAAGTATACAAAAGATCACTTTCTACCCATTGTCATTTAATACAATGATCTGCTTCAAAGTTGAGAATCACTACTTCACAATCCATGTTACTAATGAAAGTGCACCACATACCTCAAGTATGAAGTCACACAAACAGAAATAGGAAATCACTGTGAAGCCTCAAATAGATACAAGCCTATCATCTAAAAGGGGTAAAAGGAAGGTACTGACATATAAATCCCAGAAACCAAGGATCTTGGTTACATGAGAAAATGTAGGAATGCATTCTGTAAAAGCTTAGAAACTAGCAGGACTTCATGAAAACAATTTTTTTGAAAGACACAAGGTAGCTTACTTTCCAATAGTAGGGGCTACAAGCAATTTCCCAAAAATGTCTACTCTTTTTGAGACGTATACTAGGAATACCAGAATACAGCATTAACGCTCTGGGAGGAAAACAGTGGTGAATACTTGGTAAAAGAAATCAAAGAAAATGTAGATTACAAACTGTTATGTGACCAATTTCTCTAATAAGTCTAATAATTTTCTTCCAGTCTTCCTCTTTGGAATCCTTTCAACACACACATTCCTGTCTCCGGGTTTTGCTACTGCTCCTCCTTGGAATATTCTTTACCTAAGTATCTAGCTACAGGACTCCTCTCATTTTATTCAGTTTTCCTCAGGTGTCAAACAAAAAGGATGATCCTGAAGAATACCCTTCTATTGTTCCAGATCCTTTTCCTCTTGATTCCTTCCCAATTTTTTTCCTGCTCATCACCACCTAATGAATTGTCCTCATTAATATGTCTCCCTCTAAAATGTTCTCTATGAGAGTAAAGACTATTCATTAAAAATCCTGCATATGGTAAATACTAAATACATATTTGCTTAAGTAATGTACCAGCAAAGAACTTAAAGATAAGATTTTCAAGAAAGAGGGAAGACAGCGTAAAATGCTATGTAACAGTCATGAAGGATAAGGACCGAAAAAGGACTACCAAATTATAAAAGAAACAATATGGTAGTAGGATGTTAGAGGATTAAAACCACATTGGTATAGATTAAGCAGTACATAGTAAAGAAATGGAGATAGTAAGTACCTGATCCAGTAATTTCAAAAGTAAATATTCTTTAAATATTCAATACATTTAAATTCTTAAAATTATACTGCTAGTTTTAATACATGGAAACATTTTTTCAGCAAGTTGTACAATAATGGTACTTGAGAAAACGGACCATCGAGGATGAGGGGGAACCAATATTTTTATTATCTAAAGTCCCATGTCAATATTTCAGAAACAGCTTTTTTTTCCTGAATATTAAGACATAAGCTAGAACAAAATATAAATGAGTATAACCAAAGGTTTTATAAACACAAAATCAATAAACAGTATCACAAAAAGTTATAGAAAATTTTCATCTAAAAATGACAAAAGCAAATTTCACAATTCTTTACCACATGATTTCACAGTTTTAAAATACAAAGAAACAAAACTAGAAAGAGATACCATGTCTTATTTCATTTAAGAAGCTTGGCAAGTCTTAACAGTGTGTAACAGTTGTATATTTTCTAAAAGTTTTACTATTTTTATCAAATTAATATTTTATTTTATATAATTCTTACATTTTTCATTTTTGCACAATGTATGCATTAGCATTTCGGTTATATTCCCCATACAACTGCACCCCTCCCTTATGTTGACCCTAGTCCTTCCTCTCCTCTTCCCTCCCCCCCACCCATAGTGTGTCTCTGGTTGATAGTTGCTTGTTGATTTTGATTTTTACTTTGTATTAATTAGTCTTTTCCCTAGCCCCTTATTTAGGTTTTCTAAATTCCTGCGTCTATGGCATTGAGTCTAAACTGCTTAAATATTTCAAATTTTATATAAGTGCTTTTATTTTATAAAATGCAGTGAAGCATACACATGACACTTGACACAGGAGAACTGGAAGCCAGAAATATCAAGTTCAGTTGAGTTAATAACTGGAACCAAGATAGGAACATAGCAATGGGACTCATCCTCCCTCTACTTCTATCAAAAGGGAAATGTTTTTCACCACTTATAGTATAAAACACCAATTAACAAGGCATGGTCACATGACTACAAGGTTTTCCATTAAAGTCCAATTTTTTTTTAATGCTTATTTTTCTTTTAATGACTTTTTTTTTTTAATAAATTTTATTGTTATATTCCCCATACAATTGCAGCCCCCCCATTCTGGCCCCAATCCCTCCCCTCCCGCCCCCGCCCCCCTAAAAGTGTCTCTGGTTCATAGTTTTTTGTTGATTTTGATTTTTACTTTCTTATAGTTTATAGTTATTCATTTTCCTGGTCCCTTATTTAAGTTTTCTAGATTCCTGCTATGAGTGAGACCATCCAGTATTTTTCTTTTTCTTTTTGGCTTATTTCGCTGAGCATGATCCCTTCCAGCGCCATCCATGTTGCTGCAAATTGCATGTGTTTATCTTTTTTGAATGCTGAGTAATATTCCATGGTATATATGTACCACATCTTCTTGATCCAGTCATCTATTTTTGGGCATTTGGGTTGTTTCCAAAGCTTAGCTATTGTAAACAGTGCTGCTATAAACATAGGGGTGCAGGTGTTCTTTGGAATTGATGTTTCTGTGTCCTTTGGGTAAACACCTAGGAGTGGAATTGCTGGATCATATGGAAGCTCTATGTTTAGTAGGTCCAGAAATCTCCACACAGCTTTCCACAGTGGTTGGACCAGTTTGCACTCCCACCAACAGTGCAGAAGAGTTCCTTTTTCTCCACACCCTCACCAACATTTGTTGTTGCTAGTTTTTTTAATATGTGCCATTCTCACTGGTGTAAGATGGTATCTCATGGTAGTTTTGATTTGCATTTCCCTGATGACAAGTGATGTTGAACATTTTTTCATATGCCTGTTGGCCATTTGCATTTCCTCTTCAGAGAAGTTTCTTTTTAGCTCTTCTGCCCATTTTTTGACTGGATTATTTTCTTTGTTGTTGTTGAGTCTCATCAGCTCTTTGCAGATTTTTGTGATCAGTCCTTTATCATTAGTGTTGGGTGCAAAAATGTTCTCCCAGTTGGTGGGGTTTCTCTTTGTTTTTGTTATTGTCTCTTTTGCTGTGCAGAAGCTCTTTAATTTGATGTAGTCCCAGCTGTTTATCTTTGCCTTCACTATCACTGCTTTGGGTGATGTGTCTGTAAAGATGTCTTTGATGTGCAAATCATGTAGTGTTTTGCCTATATTTCCTTCTATATATTTTATGGTTTCAGGTCTTATGTCTAGTTCTTTAATCCATTTTGAGTTGATTTTTGTGTATGGTGTGAGGTAGTGGTCAAGCTTCATTCTTTTGCATGTAGCGACCCAGTTTTCCCAGCACCATTTATTGAACAAACTTTCTTTGCTCCAATGCATAGTCTTTGCTCCTTTGTCAAAGATTAGTTGACCATAAATCTGTGGGTTTATTTCTGGATTTTCTATTCGATTCCATTGGTCTGTATGTCTGTTCTTGTTCCAATACCATGCAGTTTTGATGATCATGGCTTTGTAGTATAGTTTGAAGTCTGGGAGTGTGATGCCTCCATTCCCTTCTTTTTTTTTCAGGAGAGCTTTGGCTATTCGGGGTTTTTTGTGATTCCATATGAATTTCATCAATAATTGTTCTATTTCTTTGAAGAATGACATTGAAATTTTGATTGGAATAGCATTGAATCTGTATATTGCTTTTGGAAGGATGGCCATTTTAATAATGTTCATTCTTCCAATCCATGAGCAGGGGATGTCTCTCCATTTCTTTGTGTCTTCTTCTATTTCTTTTAATAGTGTTTTATAGTTTTCTTTGTATAGGTCCTTTACCTCTTTTGTTAGATTTATTCCCAAATATTTGATTTTTTTTTTTGTTTCAATAACAAAAGGGATGGTTTTTTTGATTTCTTCTTCTTCAGATTTATTGTTTGTGTATAGGAAGGCTACTGACTTTTGCGTGTTGATTTTGTATCCTGCCACTTTACTGAACTGATTGATGAGTTGAATTAGCTTTTCTGTGGAGTTTTTGGGGTTCTCTATGTATAATATCATATCGTCTGCAAATAGTGATAGTTTGACTTCTTCTTTTCCTATTTGGATTCCTTGGATGTCTTTCTCTTGTCTTATTGCCCTGGCTAGGACTTCCAGTATTATATTGAAAAGCAGTGGTGAGAGTGGACATCCTTGTCTTGTTCCAGATCTTAATGGAATTGCTTTCAGCTTTTCACCATTGAGAATGATACTGGCTGTTGGCTTGTCATAGATGGCCTTTATGATGTTGAGGTATGTTCCTTGTATCCCAAGAATTTCAAGGGCTTTTATCATGAATGGGTGTTGCACTTTGTCGAAAGCTTTCTCAGCATCTATTGATATTATCATATGGTTTTTATATTTCTTTTTGTTGATGTGTTGGATAACGTTGATTGATTTTCGGATGTTAAACCATCCTTGTGTCCCTGGAATGAATCCTACTTGGTCGTGGTGAATTATCTTATGGATACATTGTTGGATTCTGATAGCTAAAATTTTATTGAGGATTTTTGCATCAGTGTTCATTAAGGAGATTGGCCTGTAGTTTTCCTTTTTTGTGTTGTCCTTGTTCGGTTTTGGTATTAGTGTAATGTTGGCTACAAGGTTTTCCATTAGGTCCAAATTTTTGTAAAAAAAAAAAAAAAAAAAAAACCACAGAAGACCCTTTAAAGTACTGTTTAAGAAATGAGAGCTCCAGATTAAAACTGACCGCAAAACACTAGAACATTTTATCTAAACTGATACATTTAAAAGGAAAAATGGTTACACGTGAAAATTAATAACACGAAATTGGGAAAATTATTTGCTTGGTGACAACAGTTTACATTTCAATATTGAAGAACACGTCACATAATCAAATCTACCAACTTGCTCTAATTTAAATTATATTGTAGAATTTCTCCTGTTTATAAGATTTTACATTATCAACTTAAAAAGATTTACCAAAATAGTTGTGACTGCTGAGATGTTTACAAAATTCAATATGAAAAAGATTACATTTAAACTGACATTTCATAAATTCTTACAAGACTGAAAATTTCAAACTGTAACAGGGCGGTACCCAGGAAAAGGGAAGGTTCCAGGTTCCTTCCCCACCCAAAGGAGGGTGGAATTGAGCAGGGAGGAGAAGCTGCTGGAGAGGAGATTAAAGGAAGGAAGGAAATAGGATGGAGAGCAAGGAGGAGACCTAAGGTGGCACATGGAGCAGAAAGACACATGAAGAAGCTGTGCTTGTCTTTTGGTCCTGGACTGGTTGAAACAGATGTGGGTAAGAGACCCGTGGGGAGGTTGACAATTGCAGCTTTTATCTTGATTTTGATCTTGTTCTTTTCCTCCCAGACTTGTCTGGCTGTTTCTGATCCTTTTCTATGGGTCCCTTCTGGAAGTTGCTTTAAACTGTGGCAGGCTTTCAGGCCTTGCTCTGGGCCAATCCCTTTTGGGTGGACTTTTACCCACGAGGGGATGGGTAACTTTGGATGCTTGATTTAGAAACTATATTCTTTGTTTTTTCTGTATTGTTCACTAATTGTATTATAATTCCTTTCCATTAAAAGTCTTAAATGTTTTATCTTGATCCGCAGATGGCAGAACCTATTTAGAGCAGGCAGGTCTGGGGGCTCTGGGGTGCCCCTCCCCCTGCCCTATAACAAAACCCAAACATACCATCTAAGGCAACAATGGATTTAGGATACAAAGGTTCCACAATCCAGCATATCAAGATACTAAATTTTAGACTCAAGAAAAATGCTATTACCCTGAACTGCTCAAATTTCTTTGCTTGAGTCTACAACTTTTGTTACTTGAAAAATAAAAAGCTTATTACTCAGCAACAATGTGATGTTACTACAGGAATACCAATGCAACTTTATTTTGCTTCAGTAGCACACGTGTGCTGGTTTTCTTGATAAAGTCGCTTTTGTGTAACTTTTATTTTCCTAATCCTCAAATCCTTATTTTAAGAGTATTTCACAAAACACTATCTATCACTGTAAATTATAGTATATACCAAAAGTTGACATGAAAGGCTATATATCATAGTCTTGAGGGAAAGAAAACAAAACAAAAATGTATATAGTACCATCCATGTCTCAATTATATGAGCCTTTATGTATGTAAACATGATCCCTGACAAATGTGGATCCTTTTACTCAAAAAGTCTTTTGTATACTAAGGTAAAATATTTGAACACATGGATTAAAATATCAACAGCGGATTAAAAACAGCAAAAATAAGCACAATGAATAGAGTTCCAGACAGTCTCAATTCAATTAACTGGGAGTCCACAGAATTTCAGGGGATTCCTAGGCATAGGATATGATTTCTAATAAATGAAATACCAAAGGAGGTACTCACTCATCCTTGGTAACAAACTGAAAATAATGGCCTTTACTGTCTGCCTCATGCTCTCACTTTGACAGAATTCTGCAAACCAAACTGCTAGGTGTTTATATAATGTTATTAGAATGTTATTAAAACAATCTGCCTAAACCCAATGTGCAAAAGGCACATGTTGCACATCACACAGAGACTAAGAATGCTTTTTTAAAAAGTCTTTACAGTGTATCTGTATAAATGGTAGGATTATGGATGATTTATAGAAGACTTTTTAACTTTCTTTCTCTGATCTCTTAGCTTCCTGAGTAGTAAGCCCCATGTTATTGTTCATTTTATATGAACAGATATATACTGTTTTATAAAATGAATTTACATAAGCTAAATTCATTTTATAAAAGAAATTAGAATATGACCACAAGGGCAAAACAAACCAAAAAATGCTAACAAGTCAATAAACAATGGGAAGAAAATGAAAAAAGATAGAGGAAAAAAATTTAAAAGATGTAAAACCTCCATAAGTAGACCTTCATTTTTGGCAAAAATGAGGAAAATGATAATAAATAAGTAATGTGTGGCAATGGTCCATATGTCTTTCTAGTTAAGGAAGAACTTTCCCATTAATATTATACCCTTCTGCAACATTCCTCTCCTAGTGTTACAGTAAACTCAGAGGCATAGGTTTGGATAAAGAATTCTGATGTTCAGACAGGATTTCTACAACAGGATTTCTACAACTCAAGTCACTTTGACATTTTGTGCTAGGTAATTCTTTGTTACGGAAAGCTACCCTCTGTACTTGAGGCAAGATAAGTAGCATCAATGGCCTGTAGTAACACCTCTAACCCAACTCAAAGTGATAACCAAAAATACCTGCAGAAACTTTAAATGTCTGAGAGGAAACTGTTACTGCCTTTGAAAACCACTGGGCTATCTGGAAACCTGGACTAATGATGTTTAACGTATGTTCAAAAATGATTTATTTTTAATTTGTTTAACTCCAGTAAGTTCAGTTGGTATATACTTGGTATCTTGGATTTTCAGAGGCTGAAAAAATGCCAATATATTCTAAGTATCACCACATATGATTAATGTCATCAACAGTAAGACCTTCATGATACACCAATCCTCTGAGAAGTGTGAGGTTATAACCTAACAATACACATACTAGTTATATATACTAGATATTCAATAAATCACTAAGTAACTGATTAGAACAAAAGAATTGCTTTGGACGAGTGAAAAATACTTCAAGTGTTTTAGGGGTGGACAAATGAAAGTTTAATAAAATATTCCATATTGATAATTTTCCATTTTACATCCATTTTTCCTTTTCTCCCTTTAAATTCCCTTACAGATATGATTTTGGAAAAGCCGGAAAACAGAAGAGCATAAATAAGAAAAATATAACTCAGCCTTCCCCCAAATATGCTTAACAGTCTCACATATTATTTGCAATCTTTTTAACAGATAGCCTGTGAGTGTATGCCCTTATCATAGGATCTTTGAAAACAAAACTCTTAAAGGTTACATAATCTTTACAGTTTACTTTCTTTACATTGAAGTATAACATACATACAAAAATGTGTATAAATCTAAGTGACAGTTCAAAATATTAGGAGGTGAACATACCCAGGCAACCAGCATCCACATCAAGAAATAAATCAGGGGGACTCCCTAGTGGCACAGGGGTTAGTCTCAGCACTATCGCCAACCACTGCCTGAGTTCAATCCCCTGCCAGGGAGATAACCCACATGGCGCATCAGACCTCTTCTGTCTTACCTACTGCTCCCCTCAGCAATGTATTTTCAGTAGATCTACCTGTTCTGCTCCCCATTCTGTCTCTAGTGAATCCTCTCACCCTCACCCCACACCTCTTGTCTATACCCCAGTTCTTGTATGCATAAATAAAAAATTTTTTTAAAAAAGAAATAGAATCATTACAAGTATACCGGGAACCATTATTCTGTCTCTGCCAGGCATTAGCAGCCCAAAGGTAACCACTATCCTGACTACTAGATACAACAGTTTTCCTGTTATGAAATTTCATAGAAATGGAGTCAGAGATAAACTCTCTTATGTATAGATTCATTTATTCACCATTATGCTTGTGAGACTCATCCACATTATTCCATGCAGTTGGAAATAATTTGTCATTGCTAGTTAGTATTTCATTCAACCAATATTTCACAATTTTAACTTTCCATTCTGCTCTTTTTGGCATTTGGAAAACTATACAAACATCATTTAGTTATTGTGAATGGTACTGTTATGAACAATCCTGAAAGTGTCTTTTGGTGACTACCTATATTTCTCACACAAAAGTTGGACTGGTGGGTCGTGGGATATGCAGACACACTTATAGGGAATATAAATTGATACAATTACTTTAAAAAATGGTGCTGTGGTTTCTCACTTAAAAATCAAGATTTTAAAATTAACTGCTTTAATACCTGTGTGAATGATGAAATTATCATCAAGTCATTAAAAACATTTTTTAAAGAATATATGCCAGAAAGACAACTGATCCACTAAGTTTCTTTTTTTTTGTAAATTATTTTATTTTATATAATTCTTACATCATTTCTCATTTTTGCATAATATATGCATTTTCATTTTGGTTGTATTCCCCATACAATTCCCACCCCCTTTTTCTGACCCTAATCCCTCTTCTCCTCCCCCTGCCCCCCACTGTAGTGGGTCTCTGGTCTACAGTTGCTTGTTGATTTTGATTTTTACTTTATTGCAATTAGTCTATTCCCTGGTCCCTTATTTAGGTTTTCTAAATTCCTGCTGTGAGTGAGGCCATCCAGTATTTTTCTTTTACTTTCTGGCTTATTTCGCTGAGCATGATCCCTTCCAGCTCCATCCATGTTGCTGCCAATTGCATGAGTTTGTCTTTTTTGAATGCTGAGTAATATTCCATTGTGTGTATATATACCACATCTTCTTGATCCAGTCATCTATTTTTGGGCATTTGGGTTGTTTCCATAGCTTAGCTATTGTAAATAGTGCTACTATAAACATAGGGGTGCAGGTGCCCTTTGGAATCAATGTTTCTGTGTCCTTTGGGTAAATACGTAAAAGTGGAATTGCTGGATCATATGGAAGCTCCATCTTCAGCAAACTGAGGAATCTCCACACAGCTTTCCATAGTGGTTGGACCAGTTTGCACTCCCACCAACAGTGCAGGATAGTTCCTTTTTCTCCACATCCTCGCCAACATTTGTTGTTGCTAGTTTTTTTGATATGTGCCATTCTCACTGGTGTAAGATGGTATCTCATTGTAGGTTTGATTTGCATTTCCCTGATTACAAGTGATGTTGAACATTTTTTCATATGCCTTGTGACCATTTGCATTTCCTCTTTGGAGAAGTTTCTTTTTAGCTCTTCTGCCCATTTTTTGACTGGATTATTTTCTTTGTTTTTGTTGAGTCTCATTCATCAGCTCTTTGTAGATTTTTGTGATCACTCCTTTACCATTAGTGTTGTGTGCAAAAATGTTCTCCCAGTCGGTGGGGTTTCTCTTTGTTTTTGTTATTGTCTCTTTTGCTGTGCAGAAGCTCTTTAATTTGATGTAGTCCCAGCTGTTGATCTTTGCCTTCACTATCACTGCTTTGGGTGATGTGTCTGTAAAGATGTCTTTGAGGTGCATGTCATGAAGTTCGCCTATATTTCCTTCTATGTATTTAATGGTTTCAGGTCTTATGTCTAGCTTTTTAATCCACTCTGAGTTGTTTTTTGTGCATGGTGTGAGGTAGCAGTCAAGCTTCATTCTTTTGCATGTAGAGACCCAGTTTTCCCAACACCATTTATTGAACAAACTTTCTTTGCTCCAATGCATAGCTTTGCTCCTTTGTCAAAGATTAGTTGACCATAAATCTGTGGGTTTATTTCTGGATTTTCTATTCGATTCCAACGGTCTATGTGTCTGTTCTTGTTCCAATACCATGCAGTTTTGATGATCATGGCTTTGTAGTATAGTTTTAAATCTGGGAGTTTGATGCCTCCATTCCCCCCCCCCTTTTTTTTTTAGGAGAGCTTTGGCTCTTCAGGGTTTTTAGTGATTCCATATGAATTTCATCAATAATTATTTTATTTCTTTGAAGAATGTCATTGAAAATTTTTTTTAAAGATTTATTTATTTATTAATACAAGCACTGGGTACACTCAGAATCGCAGGAGGGTGAGAGAATTCACCAGAGCCAGAGCAGGTAACAGAACAGGCAGAGGACCGAAGTACACTGCTGAGGGGAGCAGCGGGCGGCAGGAGAGGTCTGTGCACCATGTGGGACCCTCGCCCAGTGGCCAGGGATCCAACTGGTGCTGCAGAGGCTGCGAGCAGCTTCTCAACCCAGTGCTCAACCGCTGCGCCACTGGGGAGGCCCTGTCATTGAAATTTTCATTGGAATACCACTGTATCTGTAAATTGCTTTTGGTAGGATGGCCATTTTGATAATGTTAATTCTTGCGATCCATGAGCAGGGGATGTCTTTCCATTTCTTTGTGTCTTCTTCTATTTCTTTTAACAGTGTTTTACAGTTTTCTTTGTATAAGTCCTCTACCTCTTTTGTTAGGTTTATTCCCAACTATTTGATTTTTTTTGTTTCAATAATAAAAGGGATGGGTTTTTTTGATTTCTTCTTCTTCAGATCTACTGTTTGTGTATAGGAAGCTACTGATTTTTGCGTGTTGATTTTGTATCCTGCCACTTTACTAAACTGATTAGTTTTTCTGTGGAGTTTTTAGGGTTCTCTATGTATATTATCATATCATCTGTAAACAGTGATAGTTTAACTTCTTCCTTCCCTATTTGTGATCCACTAAGTTTCTTATGCCTGCATGAGCAAACAGTTGTTCTGTTGTGACTATTCAAATCATAGCCCTCTCAAAGAATCAAAAGCAGGAAATAAGCTATTATACAAACTTTTTCTAATTTAATTAATGAAAAAATATTTCTTTAAATAGTCAAGACTTAAACATTTACATCAGGCCTGGACATATAAAAATTGAAAACATTTTATTAACAACTGAATTCTCAACAAGTACACCAGAATCATGTTTCTACTACATCAAATGATGGAACATCATAATCAATGCAGTATGAGACAAAGGAAAGCAGCGATTGTACCAATGGAACAAAAATGTAAATGAAGAAATTTCTGGTAATCATTTGACACCCAAGGAAACAAACTATATAAATATATGGCAGAATTCAAGTGGCAAAAAAACACTAGCCAAACTCTTTATGTACCACAGAAACCAAGACACAAAAGATCCACCCTGGCCAAGAAGAATGCAAGTATCAGATGTTTAATCTCATTTAGTTTCCTCTGTACGTAATATGACAGGGTTCAAGAACATTAAGTGTGATTTGAAAGCAGTAATCACTACTGTGTTCCCAGAGTCATGAAGAGAGTAAGTACTATTATTGCCTTGATTCTGTTAGATGAGGTCTAATCAAGAGCACTAAAGAAAGAAAAAAATGAGTGATAAAAAATGAATCCTATGAGGGAATAATTTTTAATCCTAACATGAAAACCTTAATTAAGAAAAAAGATTGATAATAGTATATTAAATACTTGAAGTACTACAAATCCACCAGTCAGTTAATAGAACACACAAAATGAACTTCAACTATTACATAAAAAAATTTTAATTCCTCTTTACCTGTTGTTTCCTAAATTTTCAAGGCAACCTTCAATGAATCTCATTCGAATCTGTCTATCCGTAAACCAACATACTAAGGAACAGAGAAGCTTCTCTGCTTCATTTATTAATCCTTCAGAAAGATTAACCTACAAAAATGTAAACACAATGTTACTGTTTATCCTGATTGTATTCTGCTATATAATTTTGTAGCCTTTTTGGTCTATTGAAAACTTACTGCATCATCATCTTGGACTATATCCCACAATAAAGTGTTTCCTTTCTTGCAAACATTATCCAAGTTAATGTCTGTCACAGCATTACTGTTGAATTGATGTTTATGAACTGCAGGTCCTGAAGGAGTAAAATATAACAAGCTATAGAGGAATGCAGCTGACTGAAATTGTGAATTACAGTATTCATAAAATTAATAAATCCAAAATAAAATGACAATAAATCTCTTAATCATGAAATTAAAAAAAATTAAAAACAATAAGATCAGCATAACAGTTGAAGTGCTTTATGGATGGCAAAGAATAGTATTATTTAAAGTTTGATAAGACTAAAGTAAAATAAGCCATTTTTTCAAAGTCTATTCATTTTTTCTACTAAATATTAAATATAACTCACATGTCAAAAGAACCGCACATAATACTTGAAACTCAAATTAAGTTTAAAGAAAACAACTTATTTAATATAATTCTATAAACGAAGGACATATTGTTAAGTGATTTTCTGTATAGTCTCAAATCCCTGCATTAAGGGAAAAAAACCTTGTTTCTGCAGATGATTTACCTAAAACATTCAATTAAATTTAAAGATTCTGTTATAAATAAGAATTTAAATGTCAAACTAAATTCGCATTAATTTGGTTAAGAACAAAATTTTGTTTTTGTCTTTTTAACAGTCAGTGAAATTTTCACTGACTTGTGTATCTATAATGATTTCAGTAAATTGAGAATTATGTAACCATCACAATGGTTTTAAAACACTTTCACCACCCTGAACAGTCCCTCTTACCAAATTACAATTAATCTCTGATCTCATTTCTCTTAGTCCGTTTTTTCATCCCCATTAATTATTCTTTTCTAGAATTTCATATAAGTGAAACCAAACAGTATATATATGCTATGTCTAGCTTTGTTCACTTAGCAAAATGTTTGTGGTTCATCCATGTTGAAGCACATTATGGTAATGTGTTTCTTTAAATTACAGATTAATATTCCATTATATCGTAATACTGTACTTTGATATACATTCATCAGTTAATGAACATTTGGATAGTTTCCAGTTTGGGGCTAAAATGAATACCACGGTATTAACATCTGTGTGACAAGTATTCTTATGGACCTATGCTTTTCTTTCTCTTGGGCAACTACTTAAGAATGCAATGGCTGGGTCATAAGGTCAATGTATGTTTAACCTTAGAAGAAACTGCAAAGTATTTTTCACAGTGGTACCAGTTTACATTTCCACTAGCAGTGTGAGTATCAGTTGCTGTTCCTCCACAACTTCCTCAACACACTGCTATGATCATTCTTTTTAATTTTAATCATTTTAATAGATGTGCTGTTCTAAAATGACTATTTTTCATGTGCTTACTAGCCTTCAGTGTGTCTTCTCTGATGAAAGAAATTATCAGTTTTTAATCAAACTGTCTTACAATTGAGTTGTAACAGTTCTTATATGCCTGGTACAAGCCCTTTATTAAATAAATATGTGATTTGTAATTATCTTTCCCTTGTCAGTGGCTTGCCTTTTTGGTTTTGTTTTCGCATTTCTTTTTAAAAATTCATTGTATTAGGGGGCTTCCCTGGTGGCACAGGGGTTAAGACACAACCTATGAAGTGATCCTCAGCCACTGCAGCACAAGTTCGAACCCTGGCCAGGGAGCTACCCACATGATGCAGCAGACCTCTCCTGACTTGCCCGCTGCTCCCCTCAGCTGTGTATTCCAGTCATCTGCCTGTTCTGTTCCCCACTCTCTCTCTGGTGAATCCTCTCACCCCCCACCACACCTCTGGCCTGTATCGCAGTTCTTGTATGCATAAATAAAAATAAATCTTTTAAAAAATAAATAAATAAAATTCATTGTATTGGACTTCCCTGGTGGTGCAGGGGTTAAAGTCTCAGCACTATCAAGCTACTGCCAGTCACTGTGGGGCATGAGTTCAAACTCCGGCCAAGAAGCTAATCCACATGGCTCAGCAGACCTCTCCTGTCCCACTTGCTGCTCCCCTCAGCAGTATATTTAGTAGATCTGTCTTTTCTGCTCCCTACAGTCTCTGGTGAATCCTCTCACCCCCACAACACCTCTGGCCTACACCCCAGTTCTTGTATGCATAAATAAAATAAATCTTAAAAAAAAATTCATTGTATTAAAATAGTATGTATCGTATCTCAAGATACAGCGTTCACAGTCCTTTAACTTGCCAATCCTAAAATTGATTTTCTTCTTCATTTCCCTCCCATTACTCCTTGTTCTTCTACTCTTTAATCTCCATTCTTCAAAGAATGGCAGTACTCTTGTTTTTTAATCAGAGTGATTAAAAACATTTTTATCACCCCACATTAAAAAAAACCTTACACTTTAGCAGTCGCCCTTCCTATTCCCCTCTCCATCTTCATTAACCCTTGGCCACCACATATATCACCCATCAATACAACCCTTGGCCACCACTATTATACATCCTGTCTCTGTATTTTTCACTCACTGGCATTTTAAGTAAATGGAATCATACATTATGGTCCTATATAATCTATTTTTAGGTAATAATATTTCTGAATACAGAATCTAAAATAATCATTTATTTTCTAAAAACAAAGCTTTAATTTCCATAGATATCATTCTATTTCCTTTCCTAGCTACATAGCTTTTGATGGAAACATAGTATTCATATTTGTAGTAGTCATTCCCTTAGAAATTAAACTACAATATGAAAATTACTTGGCAAAAACATTTAAGTATCACAACATTAACTGTTGATTCCTTTTAACAATGTAATATAAATTATTTCTGTTTTAAAGAAGGTAATATATTTTACCTAGTACAAAACCTTACCTTGACTAAGATGTTCATGGTAAATAGATGCTAAATTGGGAAGATGTTGTTGGAGATGAGATGTTAGCTCTGCATGTGAATTAATTTGAACTAGTTCCTCTTCACACCCAGATTCTTCACCATCAAAATCAGCCATATTTTTTTCTGATTTTGCACTGACCTGGGAGCTGCTGCAACTAACATCATCTGCGCTTAGCATATCATCAACCATATGCCTGTTATGAAAAAGAGCCAAAGTTATCACAAATTTAAAGTTTGTGAATTAAAAATCTCTCTCAAAACATATGCAAGTTATAACAACACTTGAGAACAAAGCTATAATTATTTAACAATATGGAATGTTGAGAGCTTACAAAAACAAAAGAAGTGCACATTGTCAGAACTATATATTAATTTTACAATATTGCCACATATATCACCCATCAATACAACTCACAAAAACAACTTGAAAGAGAATTGTTTTAAGGAGGATTAGTAAACTTACTGTTACCTTATTGTCTATAATGTTAGGCTATAAACCATTGGTTATCAACTGGAGGTAATTTTGGACACCCCCATAGGAGAGTGTGGGAGGATTTTCCATTTCTGATTATCACAACTTACTGCTGCTGGAATTTAAGGACAGACTCTAAGATGCTAACAAACATCCTACAATGCTCCAGGGTTGCACTCACACTGCCACAAATCTGAAAACAAGGAATTATCTGGCCCTAACGGTATTACTAACAAAGTTGAGAAACACTACCTTAAACTCACAAGGATTAGTGATGATAATAAAATTAAGACAAAGGAGAGGCCTCACTGGTGGTGCAAGGGGCTAAGACGCAGCACTATGAAGCTATCCGCGGCCACTGTAGCACAAGTTCCAGCCAGGGAGGTGACCCACACGGTGCAGCAGATCTTTCCTGTCTTACCCGCTACTCCCTTCAGCAGTGTATTTCAGTCAATCTGCCTGTTCTGCTCCTCATTCTGTCTCTGGTGAATCCTCTCACCCCCCACACCTCTGGCCTGTACCCCAGTTCTTATATGCATAAATAAAAATAAATCTTTAAAAAAAAAAAGACAAAGGAAATAATATGTATGGATAGTCTCCCAAACAATCAAACTGAATCGGAAAGGCCTAGCAAATTGTTAATTTTAAGAAAACTCATCCCGGGCCTCCCCGGTGGCACAGCGGTTGAGCGCTGGGTTGCGAAGCTGCCCGCAGCCTCTGCAGCGCCGGTTCGATCCCCGGCTGCTCCCCGGCCACCGGAGGAGGGTCCCACATGGCGCGCAGACCTCTCCTGCCGCCCGCTGCTCCCCTCAGCAGTGTACTTCGGTCCTTCTGCCTGCTCTGCTCCCCGCTCTGGCTCTGGTGAATTCTCTCACCCTCCCGCGCTTCTGACTTTACCCAGTGTATGTATAAACAAAAAAACAAAAAAACAAACAAATAAATAAATAAATAAAACATGCCTCTATTAAAAAAAAAAAAGAAAGAAAACTCATCCCAATAAATCATGTATTCATATTTCACCATCAACTTGTCATAAGAGTAGTAATAAACAGTAGCAGACACTTACTGAGCTCTTACTATACGCCAGTCACATAAGCCCATGAAATATACTAAACCATGGGATAAGTACTGCTGTTTCCATTTTAAAGAAAAGCAAATTCAAAGAAAGAAAAATTAAGTCAATGCTTAAAACTGTTAACACTAGTGACAGAATCACTTATCATTAAACACTATATATTTTACAAACACAGGAAGCTTTTATGCTCAGACTTATCCTTATTAAATCCTAAAATTATGTGTAGCGTAACATTTCCTTTCTCATGATCACACTTTAATGGAGGTTTCCACAAGCACTCCATCTCCTTTTAAGCAAGAAGCTAATGATCTACCTCTGTGCTGTCCAATATAATAGTCACTAGCCACGTGTGGTCACACTGCACATGTTATAAGTATCTGGTCTATGGATGGTGTCACTTTCATGTGGACTATAAAAAAACAAAACTAAAGGTCAGATAAGCCAAACCAATAACAAACACTAGAAATCTTAGAACTGATATGTGTGTGTTGGCAGGGGAAGAGAAGCATAACAGACTATGGTGGACAATCACTGGGTATTTTGGTGGTGGGTGTAATATGGTAACACCACCTAAACAGAGAGAGCCTATACCCCTGTATCATATGCTATACTATAAACCAATGTTACCTCAATAAAAAAAATAAGATAAAACATCATCCCCTGTTCTTAATAAATAAATATCTGGTCTAAAATGAGATGTATTTTAAGCATTAAAATATACTCAAAATTATTGATGTCTTTGTACAAAGAGAGAAATCTTAATTTTTTTTTAAAGATTTATTTATTTATTTGTTTGTTTGTTTATACAAGCACTGGGTACAGTCAGAATCGCGGGACGGTGAGAGAATTCGCCAGAGCAGGGAGCAGAGCAGGCAGAAGGACCGAGGTACACTGCTGAGGGGAGCAGCAGGCGGCAGGAGAGGTCAGCGTGCCATGCCAGGACCCTCCTCCGGTGGCCGGGGAGCTGCCGAGGATCGAACAGGCACTGCTGAGGCTGCGGGCAGCTTCGCAACCCAGCCCTCAACTGCTGAGCCACCGGGGAGGCCCGAGAAATCTTAATTTTTATATGATACTATTGGAGAAGATATTTTAGATATACTTGCTCTAACTAAGACAATTTAAATGAATCTCACTTGTCTCATCTTGCATTCTTAAACGTGCCTACAGAAAATTAAAAATTACTTACTTGTGGCATGCATTTGTTTACATAAATTCCTACTGGACAGAACTGATCCAGAATAAACAGAAACTGTAATTACTTCCCTAATGGAAATATGATGTATTTATAAGTAGACTTACCCATCATGGTGGTGGTGGTGGTGGTGGTGGTGGTGGTGGTGGTGGTGGTGGTGGTGGTGATGCTGTGGACCGATAAACTGCCGACAATTAAACAATTCATTTCCAATAGTCTCCCCAAGAAAGTCCCCAGTGCGTGTAATACAAGATTCCTGAGATGCTTGTGCTATATGAGCAGCATTCATTTCCCCTGAAATATCATGTTCTGGGTCTTCAGAGTGTGAACAGGCATCTAGCATTCGTATTCGATTATCTACCGACGGCATTGACTCTGAGTTAAAAACCAGGTCCTTTCCTGTTCCATTGCTTGTCCCACTTCTTTCTGATGGGCCTTGAGAATCCCCTAAACAAATGCCTGCTTGACTTTCTAACTTTCTGTTCCGAAGATCTGTACCACAACTGCTTTTAGGAGGATTATGACCATGATCATCATCTTCATCTTCCTCTTTAAGAGCTTCAATATCTGCAATGTCCTCTGACTGTACCTCACTGCCAGGGCTCCCAGCAGACTGGCTGGCATGGCTAGAATTCACTTCATTGCTAGATCCATCACTATGCCCACTACTGCTACCAGGACCACTGCTTCCATCTTCACCACTGTTGGCAGTTTCGTCAGAACTTCCCTGCATAGATTCCTGTATTTAAAAACAAATAGATTTGAGTTTGAATCATTCATGATGCCAATTTAAACCTATCACTAATCAATATAACATGCATACATTTGCATGTATACACATATGTATCTATACACATATGATATACTCGCACATATATATCATGAGATAAAGAAAAAGTTTAGAAGTTTAAATACTCGAGATTATAGGATATTTTAATTTTACTTCATGTTCTATAACATAAATTTACTTATTTTGTGATAAAAATTTATTCAGGAAAACGAGATTTGGAAAATTCAAGAAAAGTTAAGAAAATTAAAAAGGCTCATGATTTCACCAGACAAAAATAATCACATTGGGGGAGTATCCCTGGAGGCACAGGGAGTAAGTCTCAGGGTTATCAAACTATCGCCAGCCACTGCAGCATGACTTCAATCCCTGGCCAGGGAGTTGACCCACATGGCACAGCAGACCTCTTCTGTCTCGCCCTCTGCTCCCATCAGCTGTATATTTCAGTGGATCTGCCTGTTCTGTTCCCTACTCTGTCTCTGGTGAATCCTCTCATCCCCCATAACTCTGATCTGCACTCCAGCTCTTGAATGCATTAAAAAATAAATCTTTAATAAATAAGTAAATAACCACTTAGGAAATTTTGCTTTATTCTTTCCAATAATTTTTTTATGAGTGTGTATATATGAATTATACTTACATCAATATGTTTACCCTTTTTTTTGTGTTAATAAAACTTGTTGGGCTTCTCTGAGGGAGCAGGGGCTAAAGTCTCAGCATTATCAAGCTATCGCCAGCCATTACAGCATGAGTTCAATGCCCAGACAGGGAGCTAACCCACATGGTGCAGCAGAACTCTCCTGTCTCGCCTGCTGCTCCCCTCAGCAGTATATTTCAGTAGATTTGCCTGTTCTGCTCCCTACTCTTTCTCTGATGAGTCCTCTCACCCCCTGCACCTCTGGCCTACACCCCAGTTCTTATATGCATAAAAAAAAAAAATAAATCTAAAAAGAAAAAAAGTTCTTACCGGGACATTAAAAATTCTCACAATACACACATTTTAATGAATTACATAGTATTAAAAAAGAAAATTTAAATATGTAAAGGAGTTAAAAAATGACATTAACAGTACTATTTTTTAAGGCTGCGAACAGTAGTGACTTCCTTTGAACAATACAAAATAGAATTTGAAACTCAGTAAGGACACCTCAATAATACTTCTCATGAGAAAAGCCTGAATGTATACCATGTTTACAGTCCCAGTTCAAAGGATATATGACAGAAACCCAAACATCCAAATATCACTGTAAAGTGGGGGCCAGGGGAGATGGACACTTTTCATACCTCTGTGTCGGAAAGTCGCTGTTGAACATGTTTAGTTCGATTAATAATTTGTTCATCCATTTCAATGTCACTGCCTCCACTTTGGTGGGTATCACTGTTATCACTGCTTTGAGGACTAGCTGCAGGTGACCCTATATTAAATAGATTTTTATTATACTTCTTATTTTACAATAACATGGTTCAGAATAACATGCTTTTAAGATTCTAATTTATCCAAGATTAAAATTTATAATTTATAATTTATAAATTATAATTTATAAAAGATTATAATTTATCCAAGCTTCAAGAAGCCAAAGATATAATCTAAAAATGTTAACATCTGCCAAATACTTCTAAAGACAATATACACAATTTCAATATAAATAATACTTTAAATAATAATGGCTTAAACAAAAAGGAATAATATAAAATATTAAAGATTGAACATCTCCTTCCCAAAATGAACTTCATGACTAATATAAAGAATTAACTGTAGAATATTAACAAAACAAGACTATAGCTCATCTTGCCATGTATTTCTAAGACTCAACTTACAAGGTGATGGAGCTGCTCTTCTGAGTTCTTCTTCCTCTGAAGGAAAAGGAAAAAACAGGAGGGAAACATTCTAAGTGACTGAGCTTCTTTGGGACAGCATATCAGTTGTTCTTATTACATAATCAACAAGACACAGGTAGGGAAACCTGTAATAATGTAAGTCCCCACCACCTGCAGTAGTTGTTGTGGGTGCCTGCACAGAAAAGCCTAAGAAAAGAGTAGTGTATGATTATGATATCAGGAGACAAAAACTGGGGTACAGTAGATAAAGTTTTAGAAAATCCTAGAAGAATATACATGTAAAGCACACATAAAGCATCTGAAATGATAGAAAACTCTGATGTAGAAAACATACAAGGACAACTTTATCAACAAAGGATGTTACCTGTTTTCTAAACAAAAACTCTAAAACCGTTTTAATTTTTCTTTCTTTTTTTAGGGAAGAACACTAAGGAGAAAATATCCAATAACCACCAAAACTTTATTACTTTTGTTAAAGGGCAAACCAAAAAACATGAAGTAACCTCAGTTTATTACTCCCCTCTCGAACTCATCTTAAAATTATTGAAATGAAACTACTTAGAGGCCTCCCTGATGGCACAAGGGTTAAGACGCAACCTATGCAGCTGTCCAGTCTTTGCAAAACGAGTTCGATGCACCAGCCAGCCAGGGAGCAACTCACATGGCACAGCAGACCTCTCCTGACTCGCCCACTGCTCCCCTTAGCAGTGTACTTCGGTCAATCTGCCTGTTCTGTTCCCCACTCTGTCTCTAGTGAATCCTCTCACCCCCCACACCTCTGGCCTATCCCCCAGCTCTTCTATGCATAAATAAATCTTTTTTTTTAAAGATTTAAGATTTATTTATTTATTTATACAAGCACTGGGTACAGTCAGAAGTGCGGGAGAGTGAGAGAATTCACCAGAGCCAGAGTGGGGAACAGAACAGGCAGACTGAAGAAATACACTGCTGAGGGGAGCAATGGGCACAGCAGGAGAGGTCTGAGTGCCATGTGGTACCCTCGCCAGTGGCCGGGGATCAAACTGGCGCTGCAGAGGCTGTGAGCAGCTTCGCAGCCCAGCACTCAAGCGCTGCGCCACCAGGAGAGGACCAATAAATAAATCTTTAAAAAGAAAAAAAAAAAAGAAATGAAACCACTTAGTTAAACTATTTCAAATTTGAGTCATACACTGAACAAATTACTTCAAAATACATTGTACTTTACTAACCTTTCTTATTTCCAATGGGAAGATTAGTATTTAATAAAGATGCGAAAGAACTCTGTTTAGATAGCTGAGCTTTTGCTGCTAGTGCATTATTCCATAATGCTTTAATTAACATCGATGCCAAGTACAATGTCTTTAAAAAAGAGAGAGAGGTTAAAATCAGACATTTTAAATGGTTAATTAAACTGTCAACAGTACTAAATAAACAACAAGTAAAAGTATCTGAACAATAATGCTTACTTTGTTGAAAAAAAAAAAAAAAACAAAAAACACTATCATTATGCTTTCAATGAATTACCTGTTCAGTATGAACACTTGGCTCAAGAGCTGAGACCAGATTAAGGAGATGTCGAAGTGGTACTGGATCCAAATTCTTTATGAGTGAAGGAAATAAGTCATGAATATACCGACTACAATGTTTCAACTAGAAAAGATAGAGAAAAAAGTAAAAAATATTACCCTACATAATCTGATATCCCAAAATTTATATCATTAAAAGTCAGAAATTTGGGCCTCCCTGGTGGTGCAAGGGTTAAGTCTCAGCACTATCAAGCTATCGCCAGCCACTGCAAAACCAGTTGGACCCCTGGCCAGGGAGCTGACCCACATGATACATTAGACCTCTCCTGTCTTGCCTGCCGCTCCCCTAGCAGTGTATTTCAGTCAATCCGCCTGTTCTGCTCCCCACTCTGTTTCTGGTGAATGCTCTCACCCCCTCCCCCCAACACCTCTGGCCTACATCCCAGTTCTTGCATGCATAAATAAATAAAAATAAATCTTCAAAAAAAGAACTCATGTTTAAAACATCAATACTATATTTACACAGTGAAAGAAACTATCTGCAAAAAAAGACCTTACCAAACAGAGAACATTTGTACATCATTCACTCATAAGGGGTTAATGGCCAAAATTTACAAAGAACGCATACAACTCAACAACAATAAAAGATGACAAATAACCTAATCAAAAAGGGGAGAAGATCTGAGTAGACACTTCTCCAAAGACATACAAAAAAACAATAGGCACATGAAAAAATGCTCCATCATCACTGTCATCAGGGAATGCAAATAAAACCACTATGAGTTATCATCTCACATCTATGAGAATGCCCTATATAGAAGCGAACAGAAACAATAAATGTTGGCACGTGTGTTCAGAAAAACCCTCATTTGGTAGGAATGTAGGCTGGTCCACCCTCTATGGAAAACAGGATGGAGACTTCTCAAAATAGATGTACACTTGATGCAACAATTTCACTTCTAGGCATCTATGCAAAAAATATAAAAACATCAATTGAAAAACATACATGCTCTCCTACGTTCATAACAGTAGTGTTTACAATACCCTAGAAACACAAGAACCAAAACAACCAAGGGACGGATGATTTGATTAAGGATGTGTTATGTGCACTCAGTGGACTATTTCAGCTAGAAAGATAGATGAAATCTTACCATCTGTGGCAACATGGATAGAAATGGAGGGGATTATATTAATGAAATAAGTCAGATGAATAGAGTAATACTAAATTATTTCACTTATATGTGAATACAAAGAAACAAGTAAAGCAACAGAAAAAAAACAAACCCTTGGAATCCGAGAACTCAGTAGAGAGGGGAGAGGGGGCAAGGCAGTGAGAAGGAGAGTTCCAATGTACCCTGGTACCAGCACCAATGTACTAGTATTCTGGTGGTTGGTGTGGGGTGGCAGCCAGTACACCTAAGCATATAGAGTGCTGTAAAACAACATTACCTCAAAAAAGCCTAAATAAATAAAAATCAAAAGAACATTTTACCCTTCAGTTAACCAAATATAAAGCAATTTAAGGTTGTATAATGGAGGATAAAGGGAAAAGTGCACTCTCTCACCATTATCTACCACAATTAAATCTCACATAAGCTTTAACCTAACAATTCTTTTCATAAGCAGGAATTTATCCTACAGAGATATTTTGCACACAAATGAAATGGTATATTAGAAGTTATTTATTGTAATACTGTTTTTTTAAAAGATTTTTTTTTTTAAAGATTTATTTATTTATTTATACAAGCACTGGTTACAATCAGAAGCGTGGGAGGGGGAGAGAATTCACCAGAGCCAGAGCGGGGAGCAGAGCAGAAGGACCGAAGTACACTGCTGAGGGGAGCAGCGGGCAGCAGGAAAGGTCTGTGTGCCGTGTGGGACCCTCCTCTGGTGGCCGGGGAACAGCCAGGAATCGAACCGGCGCTGCCGGCAGCTTCACAACCCAGAGCTCAACCACTGCGCCACCGGGGAGGCCCAAAGATTTATTTATTTATGTATAGAAGAACTGGGATACAGGCCAGAGGTGAGGGGATTCACCAGAGACAGAGCAGATAGCAGAACAGGCAGATCTATTGAAATACACCGCTGAGGGGAGCAGCAGGCGAGACAGGAGAGGTCTGCTGTGCCATGTGGGTCACTTCCTTGGCCAGCCAGTGGAACTGAACTCATTGCTGCAGTGGCTGGTGATAGCTTGACAGTGCTATCTTTAACCCCTGCGCCACCAGGGAGGACCAATTTATTATAATATTGTTTATAGTAAAGTAGATTGGGGGAAAAAATAACGCCTGTGAATGAAAACTGGTTAAATTATTCATGCATTACGGGCTTTCCTGGTGGTGTCAGGGGTTAATAAGCACAGCACCATGAAGCTATCTGCAGCCTCTGCAGCACGAGTTTGATTCCCAGCAGGCCAGGGAGCAACCCACATGGTGCAGCAGACCTCTCCTGTCTCATCCGCTGCTGTTCCCCACTCTGTCTCTGGTGAATCCTCTCACCGCCTCCCAACCCTGGCCTATAACCCCAGCTCTAGTATGCATTAATAAATAAATCTTTAAAAAAAAATTATTCATGCATTCAATCAAACAATATGTGGTCTTTTTTTAAAAAGTGCTTTATATAATAATATGGAATAACCTGTAGAATAGTAAGTGAAAAAGAAGCAAGTCCATTAGTACATTATACTTTTTGAAAGGGAAGAAAAAATGTTTATAATTAGCTATTTATATATAAAATCTATGATGTACCTGGCAAGAAATGCATGATTGGGAAACAGAAGCATTTCCTTTTATACTTACTTTCCAAATTTTGAACCATTATATGTCATGCAAATAATTAAATTAGGGCCTCCCCGGTGGCGCAATGGCTTGAGCATAGCGCTTTGAAGCTGTCCACAGCCTCCACAGCCCAGGTTTGATTCTCGGCCAGCCAGGGAGATTCCCACATGGTGCAGCAGACCTCTCCTGTCGCGCCCGCTGCTCCCCTCAGCAGTGCTTTCAGTCTGTCTGCCTGTTCTGCTCCCCACTGTCTCTGGTGAATCCTCTCACCCTCCCACGCCTCTGGCCTGTACCCCAGTTATTGTATAAATAAAAATAAATCTTTAAAAAAATATTAAATTATAAGAGAGAACACTATAACAGAAAAGAACGTACCAAAATACATTCAGAAAAGAAGGGGTGATTATCTAAGTAAGAGAAAAGTGCCCCTTATTAATAAACCAATTTTGTGAAGACTCTAAATGACTCTCATTTCCCTGACTTCTACCAATAAAACAGTAAAACATGAACTCTGAAAAACTGGACTTCGTAGAGTCCATCCCCAACTTAGTCCATATTTAGGTTTCTTTAGAGATGAAATGGAAATCATAGAATTTACCCATAGGGAATTAAAAGCATTTAGAACATATAATAAGGAAACAATCAATGTGAGCTATTAATGTTACCTGTGCTGCAGCCCAAATGCAGTCAATGTGCTGAGTACTTAATCGCCCTTCCGCTGCCAAAAAATTCAAAATCACTTGGCATTGCTTGATGATCTGGAAAAGAAAAGCTTACTGTAGTTAATTTTTAAAAATATCTCTTAATAGAACAGAGAAGTTTATAATTGTCCACAAACCTCAATATGTAAATTTGGTCCAAATATATGCTCTACCACATTGTTGCTTATAAGCCAGTCTGCAAGTTCTTTTGCAATGGACCTAAAGTCAAGTAATAAAAACAGTTAATACATTTAAAAAATTACTTTCATTCTTTCCTATGTGTAAAGGGCAGAATTAGTGAAAATGTGAAATTATTCACATATTAATCATAAAAAAGTGATTATATAGAATTAACTGTTCAGAGTATTACAATGAGTAACTACAAGAAATGGTTGTATTACCTGAATTTGTAAGCCAAAAAATCCAGACAAATGAGGAAAACAGCTAACACCAGGTACACAGGTGAAAATACCAATGTAACACCTAATGACTTATTTATTTTCTTAATCAAGGACTTTGCCTTCCTGCTTTTTCATTTTCATAGCAGATACTAACATATTATAGCAAGTTTCCCAATACATCTTCAATAATGAGATAACCTCAGAAAATGGGTTGCCAAAAGGGCAAAAAAAATTATCTAAACACCAAACTGCAAGTCTCCTTCCCAACATTAATGAGGATTCCATTAATGAAGGCCCTAAATTATTAATTGGTTGTTCATAACTCTGTTACATTTACCAACATTTCATTCAACTAAAAAAAAAGTTTATTTTAGAGGAATTTTATATTCAGCTCCTTCATTTAAGAGCCATCAATTAGTTTTTTGGAGTAATAACCCACTGGCATGTAACTTAACCTATTATATTATTAGTCCAACAATTAGGTATATTGAGTTTATCAGTCAACGACTTTTACAACTTTGAGATATACATGACATAGTTAACTGAACATATTTGAAGTGTACTATTTATTGAATTTAATCTTACAATATACATCTATGAATCCACCACTGTAAAGATAACACAAACGCCTAAAAAAAAAAATCCCTGGTCTCCCCAGTGGCGCAGCGGTTGAGCGCTGGGTTGCGAGGCTGCCCACAGCCTCTGCAGCGCCAGTTCGATCCCCAGCCACTGGGCAAGGGTCACACATGGAGCACAGACTTCTCCTGCTGCCCACTGCTCCCCTCAGCGGTGTATTTCGTCAGTCTGCCTGTTCTACTCTCCTCTCTGGCTCTGGTGAATTCTCTCACCCTCCCATGCCTGACTGTACACAGTGCTTGTGTAAATAAATAAATCTTTAACAAAAAAAAAAATGTTATGCTCTCTTTGTAAACCATACCATTCCCCATTCCCACAAGCCCACTCCCCAACCGAATTATCTGCTTTCTATAACTATATATTGGTTTTTATTTTCTAGAATTTTATACAAATAGAATAATACAGCAGGTACTTTTTATTTGTTTTCTATGACTAATGTATGACATCCATTTTATTTCACTTATCAGTCCCACTGGTTCCTTCCATTTTATAAATTATGAATAAAGCTAGTATAAACAGGGCCTCTCTGGTGGCACAAGGGGTTAAGCACCGCACTATGAAGCGATCTGCAGCCTTTGCAGCACGAGTTTGATCCCCAGCAAGCCTGAGAGCAACCCACATGGTGAGGCAGACCACTCCTGTTTCGCCCGCTGCTCCCCTCAGCAGTGTATTTCAGTCAGTCTGCCTGTTTTGTTCCCCACTCTGTCTCTGATGAATCCTCTCACCCCCTGCATCTCTGGCCTGTACCCCAGCTCTTGTATGCATAAATAAATCTTTTCAATTAAAAAAAAAAAAAGCTGGTATAAACAACTGTGCAAGTTTGTGTGTAGACTTAAGTTTTCATCTTCTTTGGGGAAATATCACTGAGTGTGACTGTGGGATCATACAGTTAAGAGTGTGTCAAGAGTTTTAAGTAACTGCCAGACTTGTCTTCCAAAGGGGCTATGTATCATTTTACATTCCCCAGCAGCAATGAATTTCTCTTCATCCACATTCTTGCCAACATTTGGTGTTACCAGTGTTCTGGATTTTGGCCATTCAAATACATGTATAGTGGTATCTCATTTTAATCTGCATTTCTCTGATGAAACAGGATATAAAACATCTTTCATATATTTATTTGTACATGCATATTTTTTATTTTTTTATTATTAATTAATTTATTTTTTAAATTATTTTGTTTTTATATTCTCCAAACAATTGCAACCCCTTTATTTTGACCCCAACCCCTCTCCCCCCACCCCCCACCCCTCATAAAGTGTCTGTGGTTCATAGTTGTTGATTATGATTTTCACTTTCTTATAGATATTCATTTTCCTGGTCCCTTATTTAAGTTTTCTAGATTCCTGCTATGAGTGAAGACCATCCAGTATTTTTCTTTTTCTTTCTGGCTTATTTCGCTGAGCATGATCCCTTCCAGCGCCACCCATGTTGCTGCAAATAGCATGTGTTTATCTTTTTTGAATGCTGAGTAATATTCCATGGTGTATATGTACCACATCTTCTTGATCCAGTCATCTATTTTTGGGCATTTGGGTTAATTCCAAAGCTTAGTTACTGTAAACAGTGCTGCTATAAACATAGGGGTGCAGGTGCTCTTTGGAGTTGATGTTTCTGTGTAATTTGGGTAAATACCTAGGAGTAGAATTGCTGGATCATATGGAAGCTCTATGTTTAGTAGGTCAAGAAATCTCCACACAGCTCTCCATAGTGGTTGGACCAGTTTGCACTCCCACCAACAGTGCAGGAGAGTTCCTTTTTCTCCACAACCTCGCCAACATTTGTTGTTGCTAGTTTTTTTAATATGTGCCATTCTCGGGCCTCCCCGGTGGCGCAGTGGTAGAGCGCTGGGTTGCGAAGCTGCCCGCGGCCTCTGCGGCGCCGGTTCAATCCCCGGCTGCTCCCCGGCCACCGGAGGAGGGTCCCACATGGCGCGCAGACCTCTCCTGTCGCCCGCTGCTCCCCTCAGCAGTGTACTTCGGTCCTTCTGCCTGCTCTGTTCCCCGCTTTGGTGAATTCTCTCACCCTCCCGCGTTTCTGACTGTACCCAGTGCATGTATAAACAAAACAAACAAACAAATAAATAAATAAATAAAAACATGCCTCTAAAAAAAAAAATGTGCCATTCTCACTGGTATTTGATGGTATCTCATGGTAGTTTTGATTTGCATTTCCCTGTACATGCATATTTTCTTAGGTGAGGCGTCTATTAAAATCTTTGTCATATTATTGAATCAAGTTGTTATTTATTGTTGAGTTTTGAGAGGTTTTTTAAATATATTTAATATATTTTTATTTGTAATATATTTATTTTTTAATACATTTAATATATAAAGGATTAAGTCCTTTATCAGATGTATTTTTTGCACTATTTTTTCCCAGTTTGTAATTTGTCTCATTTTCTTAACATTGTCTTTTCCAAAGCAGAAACTTTTTAATATTAATGAAGTCCAGTTTATCAATTCTTTAATGGATCATGCCTTTGGTTTGTATCTAAAAGGTCATCATCATACCCAAGATCATCTAGGTTTTCTATGTGTTTTACAGTTTCGAGGTGTTTTACAGTTTTCAATTTTGTTTAGGTTTACATTACATTTTGAATTAATTTTGAAGGGTTTGAGTCCTGTTATGTAAACTCATTTCTTTGAATGTAGTTGTCTAACCAATAGTGTATTTTATTTATTTGTTTGTTTGTTTGTTTATTTATTTGATTTATACAAGCACTGGGTACAGTCAGAAGTGCGGGAGGGTGAGAGAATTCACCAGAGCCAGAGCAGGGAGCAGAGCAGGCAGAAGGACCGAAGTACACCGCTGAGGGGAGCAGCGGGCGGCAGGAGAGGTCTGCGCGCCATGTGGGACCCTCCTCAGGTGGCTGGGGAGCAGCCGGGGATCAAACAGGTGCTGCAGAGGCTGCAGGCAGCTTCGCAACCCAGCGCTCAACCGCTGCGCCACCGGGGAGGCCCTGTAGTTTAAATATCACTTGTTGAAAAGACTACCTTTGTGTCACTGTAATGCCTTTGCTTCTATGTCAAAGATCAGCTAATTGTATTTATATGGATCTCTTTCTGGGCTATTCTACTTCATTGATCTATTTTATCTGTTCTTTCACCAATACATCGTCACTGTCATGATGACTGTGGATAGTATTGTCCTCCAAGTTTGTTTCTTTCCCTTTCAATACTGTGTTGGCGATTCTTGGTCTTTTGCCTCTCCAAATAAACTTCAGAATCACTTTGTTATTCACAAAATAACTTGCTAGAATTCTGACAGAGACTGCAGTGAATTTATATATCAAGTTCAGAAGCAATGATACCTTTTCAATTTTAAATGTTCCTACCCATGAACATGGAATGTCTTTCCATTTCATTTTTTCCCCCAAAATGTATCTTTCCTCAAATAGATTGTTTATATTTTGTTAGATTTGTACCTATGTATTTCGTTTTTATGGTACTACAGCAAATGATTATATTTAAAATTTCATTGCTCATTGATGGTTTAGTGTTAACTCTGTATCCTCCAACTTGTTAAAAATGCTCATTAGTTCAAGGAGTTAGTCAATCTTCTCAGATTTTCTATATACATGATCATGTCATCTACAATCAAATGCAGATTTCCTTCTTTTTTTCCCCAACCTGCCTACATTTCCCTTGTTTGCCTTACTGGAGTAGACAGGACCTCTGTACAATGTTGAAAAGCAGCAGTGAGAAGAAACACCCTTTTCCTGTTCCTGATGTTAGTGGAAAAGCTTTGTGCTTCTCACTAATAAGTACGATGGAAGGGGCCTCCCTTGTGGCCTACAGGATAAGTCTGAGCACTATCACTGCTACGGCCTGATTTGATCCCCAGCCAGGGAGCTAACTCACATGGCGCAGCAGACCTCTCCTGTCTCACCCACTGCTCTCCTCAGCAGAGAATTTTAGTCAATCCACCTGTTCTGCTTGCCACTCTGGTGAACTCTCTCACGCCCCATCACCTCTGACCTACACCCCAGCTCTTCTATGCAAAAAGTTAAAAAAAAAAAAAAACAAGAACTGAAATATCCATAAACTAGTAAATGGATAAGCTGTTATATCTACAAATACCATTCAGCAATAAAAAGGAATAAAGTACAGATATACACTGCAACATGAATCTCAAAAAAAACTACACTATGAAAAAAGACAACTATGATACGATTCCATTTATAATAAATGTCCAAAATGAGCAAATATGTAGATACACAAAGTAGACTGGGGGACTGATTACAAATAGGCAGAAGGGTTCTTTTTGAGGAAATGGAAATATTATAGAAATGGACCATAATCAAAGCCGCACCAACTCTAAATTTACTAAAATTCACTACAAAAGCAGGTAAATTTTATGATTTATACAGGATTTATACCTCAAAAAGAGACTCAATTCACAGGCTCCAACAACATCGATCACATTTTTTCTCTGCACCACCAATTTTCTCACACTGTAAGCACCCCTTCTCTTTCCAATATAAACTGTCTCTACCCAGTATTCCTCGTAACATTTGCGTTATTTCCGGATCTCTTAACTATGCCTTTAGGAGGTATAGTCCTCACAATACTTACTTCTCCACCCACTGTTGGAAAAATATAAGAGTTAGCCCATGTGTGTGGGATTAATGTACAAATAATTCTGAGGGTTTTGTTTGCAGGGATGAGGGTTGGTTACTGTATTGGCAGTTTTAACATGCTCTTGGGCAGATTTATAGGGGTAGAATGTTGGCAGGAGAGGATGCTGCAGATTAAAAAGGAAAGCCAGAGCTATAGTTTTATATACATTTGGATACAGCTTCTACAAAGGCATACTTTGCTTTATTAAACTTCACTTTATTACACTTCACAAATATTGTCCTTTTTACATATTGAAGGTTTGTGACAACCCAGTATCAAGTAAATCTATCAGTGTCATTTTTCCAAGCATGTGTGTTTACTTCATGTCTCTGTGTCAAATTTAATTACAGTATGTACAATGCTTTTAGACAATATTGTACACAACTGACTATAGTATAATGTAAAAATACTTTAAGTAAACATACTAAAGTATAATGTAACTTTTATATATATAACTGAAAAAAAAAATGCACGTTGACTTCCTTTATTGCAATACTCACTTTATTGCAGTGGCCTGGAACCGAACCCGCAATATCTCCAAGGTATGCCTGTAATGTCCTGATGGTGTGAAATAGCAATCCTAGTATAACCCAGAATGTATAAAGTTATGACCAACTCTGGGCAACACTGATAAAGAATATTGCCAGAAGCGAATGACTAATCTGCTGATACATCTAAACACCATACCATATATTTCCCATATAAACAGACTACACATTAAAATGGTATAATTATGTGTATAAATTAATGATCCTACTTACGTTTCTGTGTCTGATACCAATGATTCATTATTGCACACATCATTGAAGGTGTGAAGTTGATTCTATGGTTAGAAAAAATAAAGTCAAGTGTCTTCCAGAATTCTTCTTATATATGTTAGCAACTGTCAACAAACGTGTCTTGATATTTGTAGATCATAATTAATAACCAGATCAAAATAATATAATACACCTCAATTAGTTGTGGCCATTTCCTTTATCATTTCATTCTGGAAGCAATACTTAAGCTTTATTCCATTAAGCACATTAGATAAAACGAAGCTGAGTAAAATGTCACCTCACAGAGCGGCAGTGCTGGAAGCAGCCCAAGATGAAGGAAAAGATTACTCAAAGTCCACGTGAAACAATGAGAAGCCCAGAGGGGCTATATCGGAGTACTGTGTAGCCCCCATCCAAAGGCAGTCTCCATTTTATTAACATCAAGTACAAAAGTGGGAAAAGTAAGCAGGAAGTATACATATGTGGATGATGGGATTAGGGATATAAGCTAGGGTGGAGTGACCAAGGGCTATTGCCTGGGAGACTCCACTGTTCCTGCTGGTCAAAGCATGTTATCTCCATTCCAATATCTGCCTGCTGTTTTCAGCAGATAATGTTTTCCCAGTATGTTCCTCATACCAGGACTTTTGCCCTTAGTGAGAGGCGCCCAGCATGACCCTACACCTAGCTGACAAGCAGGAACTCTGGGCACCAAGACAATATCCCTGAGAACAAAGGAGGTTTAGGATCCCACATAAGAGGAAAACACAAAAATTTCATGCAAGGCAGCAAGTAATACTTCATTAGATGTAAAATTTCAGAAAAAGCTCCTTAAATAATCACAAGATTTATATGGAAAAAATGTCAACAAATATTTTTTTGTATTTATAAAGGCTAATGCATTGGTAAAATCTAACTACTTTAGGATAAACTGCACAACAAAAACAGGCAGGACAAACGAAAAAGTGAGTAAAGGTAAGGGATACCTTGGAAAACTAGAAAAAGGACATTTATTCTAAAGGATGTAGCTAACTATTTAGCTCTTGCGTATTACTGTTCTGCAAGAACACAGAATGAATGATAACAGGTCATCTCTTTCTCCCTAACAGAAATCAATAATATAGATGTCACCCTACTGAAAGAAATATTGTTTGATGCAAATCAAACAGGACATTTCTGGTAGTGAAATCTGGCTATAGCCCAATCATCTGTGAATTCGTCCTAGAAAATGAATTAACTACTTAACTACTTATAATCCCCTCCAACTCTTTTTCTATTTGAAACCAGTTTCTAAATATAAAAAACTGAGGGGAAAAAAATAGTAAGGGAGTTGGACCCTGAAATCAAGACCGCAATTACAAATCTTTCTAAATCTAAACCTCAATGTCCCCAGGTTTAAAACATGAAAAATACAGAAATTTGCAAGGACCATACAAATTAATGCATGTAAAGTATTTAGCACAATGCCTAGCACAATATAAATGCTCCATAAATAGCAGGGATGATGATCATCATAGTCTGGAGTGTTAATAAAAAATGACCAAAAATAAAGCAAATACATCTTACCGTTATCTGACTTAGTCCAGCCAACCTCATAGTCAAAGTAGGTGACATAAAGTACTTAAATGCAAGATCTAGGCTTTCTTTATCAAAGCATAATGTTGTATCCAATGGTTCTTTCACGGTGCTCCACATTAAATCAGCCATGTTGCGAGCTGCACTCTGCCTTAACTCCTGATCAGAGAGCTTGCATAAATACCTGAAATGATTCGAAAATAATATATTTCTAAAGATCTATTAATAATTCAATAATACTCCTTTGCCCATAACTCCAAAATGTTTATTTTAGCACAGTAGTACCAAGCATTCTTAGTTTTAATTGGGATTATTAATCCATTTCTAATTGATAGTTCAAAGATTGCGACCTGTGGTATCACGTCTTTGCTGAGAGTTCAACTTGAGTAAGAAATTGGAAAGAGGTAAGTCTTTTCCTATGGTATTCTGCACCTCCAGTAAAGCTTTACTATTCTCTAATACCTATCTCCTATATAACTCTTATTATGTTTCAGTTAACTTCATCTAACAGTGCATTTATTCTCCCACACAGCCAAAAATATGTTTAAATGTGTTTATCTTAAGCATTCTATTTTGTCTTCCAAACTCAGGTTTTCCTTTTAGGCCTGCCTATTCTTTTTGGTTTCTGCTCCTCTTATTCAATCTCAATCACATCAATCTCAAACACTCATTCTCTTATTCTTCTACCATCAAGAAAAGAAACTCAAGTTAGCCTACTGATGAAAGACACCTGCTTGGCACCCCAACTGACATCTAGCCATCTTTACGACATATATGAGCACTCCTCTCTCCCTAACCAACCAGCTTGCCAAACACAAGACATATAAGCAAGGCTATCCTAAATCATCTGTCTCCAGACGTACCAGCCCAGATCAAAAAAGTTTACCAGTCACAGATCTGGGAGAATAAATGGCTGTGATTTTAAATGAGAAAATTTTGGTTGATGTTTCCTTACACAGCAAAAGCAGACTTATACAGAGTTCCATTCTAGACTCACTTTTATTCTCTCTTTTTTTTTTTTAAGATTTATTTTATTTATACATCCAAGAACTGGGGTATTTGGCCAGAGTTGGGGAGGGGATGAGAAGATTCACCAGAGAGAGTGGGGAGCGTAACAGGCAGATTGACTGAAACACACTGCAGAGGGGAGCAATGAGTGAGATAGGAGAGGTCTGCTACACCACATGGGTTAGCTCCCGGTCCGGGGATCGAACTCATGCTGCAGAAAGCTTCACAGTGCTGAGCCTTAACCCTTTCGCCACCAGGGAGGACCACTTCTATTCTCTTTCTTTTTTTTTTTTTTTTAAATAGAGGCATGTTTTATTTATTTATCTGTTTGTTTTGTTTATACATGCACTGGGTACAGTCAGAAGCGCGGGAGGGTGAGAGAATTCACCAGAGCCAGAGCGGGAAGCAGAGCAGGCAGAAGGACCGAAATACACTGCTGAGGGGAGCAGCGGTGGCAGGAGAGGCCTGCGCGCCATGTGGGACCCTCCTCTGGTGGCCGGGGAGCAGCCAGGGATCGAACCGGCGCTACAGAGGCCGCGGGCAGCTTCGCAACCCAGCGCTCAACCGCTGCGCCACAGGGGAGGCCCACTTCTATTCTCTTTCTACACAAAGATGACATATTTCCTCCCATTGCTTTTAAGTGCTGTCTTTATACTGACAACTCCTAAACTATTACTTTGAATTACAGGCTTAAACTTCCAATTTGCCAGTGCCACTTAAATGTCCCACAGACATTTAAATTCCCACAGAATTTAAATCTTCAAATTCTCCCAATCTTCCACATTTCAGTTAATGATACTCACAGAACAAAAAGAGAAAAAGAAGAGGGAGTGATACCAAATGCCGGCCTCAATTTCCCTCAGCCAATAAAAGGAAACAGTTTGAGAAAAGAAAAGTGGTTTAATTTGTCGACAAATGAGGGGGGCAGCAGACTCATGTCTGAAAGACCACCATTCTGCTCTTTGGCAGAGTGCAGGGGTATTTATACAAAGGGGAAAATAAGGGGGAGATGGGCAAGGGTCTGCAAAGAGGAGGGGAAAGGGGCCAGCATGGAGACAGGTGTGCGCCAGCTTGCTTTTTTCAACAACTGCTGTTTAACTCCCTTTTCCTTAGAATGCAAGAAGACAAACCTGTCAAGTAAGGGGAAAAATTGGAAGATATAGGGGAAGACAAACTTGTTAATTCTTACCTGAGAGACCAGTCATTTGTAACTGTATCAGGAGGGCAGTTTAAACATCATTCATGATGCTATCTCTTTTCCTTAAACTCCACAATCACCAGTCTTATCAACTCCACTTTCACTTAATTCCATTCAATTTTCAAAATCACCATAAAAAAATCTAAGCATAAGTAGCCATCATTTCTTTCCAGGACTTAATCTTCTAATTGGTGTCCTAGTTATGATACACTTAAAGGCCAAAGTGATTGTTTAAAAACCATCAATACTAATACTAATCTGCCTAAAACCCTTCAACAGAGTTCCACTGCTAAAATGAAATCCAAATTCCTTAAAAAGGCTTGAAGGTCCTTTTCCAACCTCATTAATTATTCTCTCTTATACACAATGTGCCAAACCAACCTGCTTCTATAGCCTCTTTATTGTCATTTTTTCCAATCTCAAAATCTATCCCTTACACTCCTTCTACCTGTAATCTGATTAGCAAATTTATGTCCTTCAAATGTCACATTTTAGAAAGGCCTCATATTCCCATCCACCATGTTGCTTTACAAGCATAGTATTCATCACTATCTGATTCTTTCCTGGTATTTTCTACAATTTGTTGGCTGAATAAATATAATGACATACTGTAATCACTGTCAGTCTCTAATTCTCTGTAATATACATGTAAAAATAAAAAAATCCAACATAAATTGCTTAAAAGAAAACATTAAATATAAATCTATATATGTGCATTAAAAAACTACAGAACAGGGCCTCCCCAGTGGCGCAGCAGTTGAGCGCTGGGTTGCGAAGCTGCCCGCAGCCTCTGCAGTGCCGGTTCGATCCCTGGCTGTTCCCAGGCCACCGGAGGAGGGTCCCATATGGCGCACAGACCTCTCCTGCTGCCCGATGCTCCCCTCAGCAGTGTACTTCGGTCCTTCTGCCTGCTCTGCTCCCCGCTCTGGCTCTGGTGAATTCTCTCACCCTCCCGCGCTTCTGACTGTACCCAGTGCTTGTATAAATAAAAATAAATCTTTAAAAAAATAAAAATAAAATAAAATAAAACTACAGAACAAAGTCAATTAAACTTTTCTCTAGAGGATGTCAGTACAAGGGACTAACAATCTAAATATACTGTTATATATAGTTTAAACATATCACATTGATAATCAGGGGGAAAAGACCTTATAAACTTACCTGATAACATAGGTTCTAAAAGGAATAATGTGTTGCATGACAGCAGGGATGTGTAGCCATATTCTAATCTACAAAGAAGCAAAGATGACATTAATGGAATACGTCAAATTAATTTCTTTTACTTTAAAAAGACATTTAGCATTTTGCCACTAATAAACCTACGTACGCTGGGCCTCCCTGGTGGCGCAAGGGGTTAAGACTCAGTCTGTGAAGCTGTCCACAGCCTTTGCAGCACGAGTTCAATCCCTGACCAGCCAGGGAGCTACCCACATGGCACAGCAGACCTCTCCTGTCTCACCTGCTGCTCCCCTCAGCAGTGTACTTCGATTGCCCTGCCTGTTCTGTTCCCTGCTCTGTCTCGTGAATCCTCTCACGCCCCCACACATCTAGCCTGTACCCCAGCACTTCTATGCATAAATCTTTTAAATAAACAAATCTACATGTTTATTTTGAAAAGTGTAATTCTTTATCCTTTATGACAAAAGGATAATTCTTTATCCTTTTCAAATTAACACATCTCAGCTAGATAATTTAATGCACATACACATGAACTCAATCTGAAGAATATTAGCTTCTCGCTGTAAAGAGACCCAGCTACCCAATTAATATCTGCTTACTGCTTACTACATTATATACAACTCTTTGTATGCTAAAGCAACTCAGATACTACAAGAGCTGGGGTACAGGCCAGAGATGTGGGAGGTGAGAGGATTCACCAGAGACAGTGGGAACAGAACAGGTGGACTGACTGAAATACACAGCTGAGGGGAGCAGCGGGCGAGACAGAAGCGGTCTGCCTGGCCATATGGGTTGCTCCCTGGCCGGCCGTGGATCAAACTCATGCTGCAGAGGCTGCGGATTGCTTCATAGTGCGGTGCTTAACCCCTTGTGCCACCAGGGAGGCCCTGATTTTAATTCTTACATCATCTCCATATTCCTTCTAAAAGCTATCAAATACTTATGATTTCTAGTCCAATATCAATCTAACGTAAATGTATTTTAAAGATTCACACATTGATTACAAGAGCAGTAATTATTTGCTGAATTAAGCTTTTACTGTAATTGCCCCAATCTAATTTGTAATAGTTACAATAAATCCATTTCCTTTCTCCTGCATCATATTCCACCCATTTCCAAATCTAATGTTCTCGCATTACATAATTTCATTCCCTTAAGTAGTGGTTTAAATATAATAAAAATCTTAAGCAAATCATCCAACAAGCTATGATACTAAACTTTTTACAGGGGCAAGGGATTCAAATTAAAAAAAAATTATATAGCTTCACTTTCATCAAAGATACCAACATAAGCTCTACAGCAAATACCATAGTAATGATGAAAATGTTGAAACTTCTCTTATTGAGACTAGGAACAAGACAAAAATGCCTTCAAGTTGAATTGTAGGTCCAAGACAGTACAACAGGCAAGAAAATAAAAAGGCACAGAACTAGAAGAATTAAAACATATTACTCTGAGACAACAAGATTATGTAAGTAGAAAAGCTAAGTAATTTTCAAATACACTTTTTGGGAATTAACTAGGTTAGCATAATTGCTACTTAGACAAGTAAAACAAATACTACATACACAACTGTATTATACATATACACATAATTCATATACAAATACACATGTGTATTTATCACATAATATATATATGTATTAACATTACATATATCAAACAAAAGACTTGTATCCACAACATAAAAAGGAATCTCCACATATTAGTAAGAAAAAGGCAAACAATTTGATTTTTAAAACAAGACTTAGACAAGTACTTAACAAATGTCCAAAAGGTAAATATGCCTACTAAAGAGTGCTCAGTGAAGTAGATTAATGTTGCTTTTTTTAAGGATTATACAGTAATAAAAACTAACAGACTAGACTAGGAACTACAGTCGTGCATTGCTTAATGGCAGGTACTTCTGTCACTAGGCAACTAATTTCATCACTGTGTATCATAGAGTGTAATTACACAAACCTAAATGGTATACTACATACATAGGTTATATGGCAAAGTCCATTGGGAATACTAACACATATGCAGTCCATCACTGACCAAACGTTAAGTGACACACGACTCTACATTCAACAAAAAATCAATTTTAAACAAAAACAGTCATGAGAGAATCTATGCGATTCCACTAACATGGTTTAAAAAACCCGACAATACTAAATCAAAGTAGTTAGTGACATAAGCTTAAGGACAAAAAGATGGGACAATAACTTGGAGGGGTAAGAAATTTCTGAGGATTTGACAATGTTTTCTCTTGGTATGGGTAGTGGCTGAGTGGTGTGTTCACTGTAATAAATCACAGAGCCATATATTATAATTTTTATACTTTTGGGCCTCCCTGGTGGTGCAAGGGGTAACCTATGAAGTTGTCCGCAGCCACAGCAACATGAGTTTAATCCCCAGGCAGGGAGCTACCCACATGGTGCAACAGACCTCTCCTGGCTCGCCTGCTGCTCCTCTCAGCCCTGTATTTCAGTTGATCTGCCTGTTCTGTTACCCATTCTGTCTCCGGTGGATTCTCTCACCCCCCACACCTCTGGCCTATGCCGCAGTTCTTGTATGTATAAATAAATAAATCTTTAAAAAAACAATTTTTGTACTTTTTTATATCAATGTTACAATTCAAAACTGAAAATTAAAAGAGGGCCTCCTTGGTGGCGCAAAGGATTAAATCACAGCACTATGAAGCTACTGGCAGCCACTGCAACACAGTTCGATGCCCGGCCAGAGAGCTACCCACATGGCACAGCAGACCTCTCCTGTCCGGCTCCCCTCAGCAGTGTATTTCAGGAAATCTGCCTGTTCTGCTCCCCACTCTGGTGAATCCTCTCATACACACCCCACACCTCTGGCCTATACTTCAGTTCTTAGATGCATAATAAAATCTTTTTAAAAAAAAAAAAGGTGATGAAAATTAAAATAAGCACAAAGATGCTTTTAATTTTGGGATAAAAAAAGACATGAATTTTTTTTAACTTTTATCACTGGCAATTACAATATTTGCACCTCCGTCCCCTCCACCAGGTGTAGTCCCCATAGAATTTCCTTCACCGATGTACCCATGCACCATTACCATAGTTCCCTGTGGTCCTCCCTCCCTCTGATCCCTTTCCCTCCTCCTCCCCTGCAGGATGTCTCTGGTTTATAATTGTGTTTTTATTTTGCTGTGTTTTATATTATCTTTTTTTCTGACCATTAAAGAAAAAAAATGTCAACAACGTAAGGGAAAAAATTTAATAGACAAGCTACCATTTACAAAGCCCTTAAATATTCCCATTCTGATAGATGAGAAAACTGAAGCTTATCAAACTTACATAATACCTAATAGGTGTAATTCTAACCCAGGACTGTGCCTCTATAAAATTTGTAGTCTTTAATACTACTATAGATATGAAATATTGTAGGAACAAAATTCCATGCTATTAATCCTAGAGTATATGTTTTTTCTTTGCTTACTTTAAGTTTTCAGTTTCTCAGGTTTTTTTCCTCCCTCTTAGTATTTACTAGAATTCTAGTAGTCCTCTTCAGTATATGTTAAAAAATCTCATGAAGGGCCTCCCTGGTAGCACAGCGGTTGAGCGCTGGGTTGCAAAGCTGCCTGCAGCCTCTGCAGTGCCGGTTCGATCCCCGGCTGCTCCCCAGCCACCGGAGGAGGATCCCACATGGCGCGCAGACCTCTCCTGCCGCCCGCTGCTCCCCTCAGCAGTGCGCTTCTGTCCTTCTGCCTGCTCTGCTCCCCACTCTGGCTTTGGTGAATTCTCTCACCCTCCCGTGCTTCTGACTGTACCCAGTGCATGTATAAACAAAACAAACAAACAAATAAAATAAATAAATAAAACATGTCTCTAAAAAAAAAAAAATCTCATGAATAAGGAAAAAAAGTCCCAATTTCTTGTAATTGTAAAAAGCAAACGGTAATCAGTACTACAAAGGTAGTTCTCACAAAGTGGCAAAACAAAAATATCTGTCACCCACTCTTCTGTACAGGGTAGAGATATCTGACAATGTATTATATCCTTACCCTAAATTCTGCTATAAAATAGTCCTTGTTAATAATGCTGTAAGAGCAATCTTGGGATAATGAGTTCAGAAATTGTTATTTTGTCGTCTGAAATGTTACTTCAATCCCTACAAGTTTGCATCTCTGATTATATCACTTAATATTTTGTCATATCTATTTTTGGACGCATATATTCATGTAATTTCTTTAATAAGTCTCATTTGCACTTCATGAATGTTAATAAAGCCCACGACCATTGCATTATTTATTAAAAAGTTTTTAGGCTTTTAATTTAATCACTTTTAATTTAATCACAAGTATTACGTGTAAGGTGACTAACGAAAAGAGCTGAGGGCTGAGGCAGACTACTGTTAACTAACCCTGGGCCTCAGGGAGGAAACTTCTGTGAGGACTCTGCATTCTATTACTCTAACCTGTGCTAAATATTCATGATGACCCTGCTTTCTTTTTGGGTTTTTTTTTTTTGGCATAGAAAAACTGGGGTGTAGGCCGGGGTACAGGGGGTGGGGATTTGAGAGAATTCACTAGAGTGGGGAGAACGGGCAGACTGAATGAAAAACACTACTAAGGAGAGCAGCAGCGGAGACAGGACAGGTCGGCTGCACCATGTGTGGGTTAGCTCCCTGGTTGGGAATGAACTCAGTCATATCGGTGATAACACTGAAGACAACCTTTAGGCTACCCAGGGGGCCCCTGATAAGCTGCTTTTGCTTTAAAAAACAAAAAAGTAATGGCCAACAAAAAAATATGAAAACTATGTATCTTTTGTTGTTTTATCTTTTCTTTAAAAAAAGATTTATTTATTTATGCATTACAAAAGCTGGGGTACAGGCCAGAGACAGGGGATGACAGGACTCACCAGAGACAGAGAGGGGAACAGAACAGGCAGACTGACTGAAATACACTGCTGAGGGGAGCAGCGGGCAAGACAGGAGAGGCCTGATGTGCCAAGTGAGTTGCTCCCTGGCCGGCTGGGGATTGAACTCATATTGCAGAGGATGTAGATTGCTTCATAGGGTGGTGCTTAACCCTCTGCGCCACCAGGGAGGCCCCTGTTGTTTTATCTTGTGGTTACAATCATTATTGCTAAGAATGGACCCACAGAATGGTGTAGTATTTGTACAGTATTGAGGAATTTATTAACAGTCAATGCTAGCTAAGAACTGCTAAATTAAAAAAAAAATTTTTTTGCTTTGAAAGAAGAGACTAAGTGAAAGGAGGTCCCAGCCAACTGCTTCTTGAAACCTCCACTCCCTACCCCATAAAGCTTGATTTATATAGGGTTTTGAGAAAGGCTGGTTTTCTTTTTTTTTTAATACATTTTTTAAAGATTTATTTATCCATGCATGCAAGGGCTGGGGTACAGGCCAGAGGTGTGGGGGGTGAGAGGATTCACCAGCTACAGAGTAGGGATCAGAACAGACAGATCCACAGAAATACACTGCAGAGGGGAGCAGCAGGCAAGACAGGAGAGGTCTGCTGTGCCATGTGGGTCATCTCCCTGGCCGGGGATCAAACTCTCACTGCACTAGCTGCAGATTGCCTCACAGTGCTGAAGCTCAACCCCCTGAGCCACCAGGGAGGACTTAAAGGAAAATTTTTATATGAAATAAATATAGGGGCTTGAGAATATTATCAGATTTGAACCTTAATCTGTTAAAGAGTTTTTTTTAATTGGCTAACAATTCAGACCCAGAACTACGTGAGTTTTCCTGCGTACAAACTAAGGATAGTAGGAATAACACTCACCATCTGATAATAGCTTTTCATTAAGTGTGAGGAAACTATCACAGAAAACAAACAGTACAGTTTGGTTCCCTGGAAATGCTATAAACGTGTTATCTCTGAATGTGTGATTTACTATAATAAATTTTAGGAGAAACAGGTATACAAGGAGGTCAATTTTTATCTGTCTTATCCTAAAAGTGGTTTGTAATTCATGAAGACTTTTCCTTTCCTTTTTTTTTAAAGATTTTATTTATTTATGCATTATAAGAACTGGGGTACAGGCCAGAGGTGTGGGGAGTGAGAGGATTCACCAGAGACAGAGTGGAGAACAAAACAGGCAGATTGACTGAAACACACTGCTGAGAGGAGCAGCAGGCTAGTCAGGAGAGGTCTGCTGCGCCATGTGGGTCTCCTCCCTGCTGGGGATCGAACTCGTGCTACAGTGGCTGCGGTCAGCCTCATAGGTTATGTCTTAACCCCTTGCGCCACCAGAGAGTCACAAGATTTTTCCTTTCAGTGAGAGGACTGCCCTAAAATCTAGTGATTTCTTTCACTATTTGAATGTGCTTTTATTCCATACATCAACTGCCTTATTGAAGCAGCAGCAGTATGGCTAACCAATCTGCCGGTTTCTTTAAAAAAAAAAAAAAAGAAACACATACAGAAATAACCTGGGTTTATAATTTACAATGACCCCCTACAGGAAAAGTAATATGCCTTAGGTCAGTTTGTATGTAGCTAAAAATTTCTCAAATCTGAAAGGCTTAAAGTTCCTCAAAATGTAAAGGAATGTCTATTTTAATTATTTAAAGTGACCAGCAGTTTTATAAACTTCTGGCAGGTTAATCAAGACATCCTGAAAAAAGAAAAATGTCAGGGCCTCCCTGGTGGCACAGCACTATGAAGCTATCTGCAGCCTCTGTAGCACAATTTCAATCCCCAGCCTGCCAGGGAGATACGCACAAGGCGCAGCAGATCTCTCCTGTCTCTCCCGCTGCTCCCCTCAGCAGTGCTTTCAGTCAATCTGCCTGTTCTGCTCCCTACTCTGTCTCTGGTGAATCCTCTCACTTTCTAGCAGCTCCGGCCTGTACTCCAGTTCTTGTATACATAAATAAATCTTAAAAAAAATAAAATAATGTCAGTAATCATACCCCAAATCCTCATGCTTTAAAGATGATCAGCCTCTTAAGAAAAACGATTTCAGCTGAGTTATAAAGTGGCAACAGCCTACCAACCAAATGGCAATCAATCTACTGAAGAGAAAGATCTAAAGTTTTTTCATTAAAGGATAATAGTGATAAAGCCTTTAACAAGCATTCCGTAACAGAATTTCAACAATGAATTGGTAAAATAAATTCAAGAAGTACACTTTAATGCTGGTGATATTCTCAATTAAAGAAAACCACTAATATATTCTACTGCAAATTTTGGATTTCAAACTGTTTCATGCCTTTTCTCCCAAAATGCCACAGTATAAAATTACAATGTCAACACAGTTTTTTAACATGAGTTTTTTTTTCTTCTGTCAAATAAAGCCAACGTGAATAGAATTTCTTGTAAAACAAAAAGTATTAAATAATAACTCAAATCAATAACAGCCACCAGTCACTAAAAGCTTACTATGTATCAGGTGCTACAAGAGTGTAAAATCTATCTTAAAATCTTACAATAATTTTCTAATTTAGATGATCATTTTTATCACTCCCATTTTTATATTCTTAACCTACATACTCTATTGCCATTACATGTAATAATTTGAAGCTATTCAGAAACCAAGGAATTTGAGGGCTAAAAATAACCTGGAGGCTCCCTGGTGGCACAAGCGTTGGGATGCAACCTATGAAGCTATCCGCAGCCACTACAGCATGAATTCAATCCCCAGTCAAGGAGCTACCCACATGGTGCAGACCTCTCCTGACTTGCCCGCCACTCCCCTCAGCAATGTATTTCAATCTGCCTGCTCTGTTCCCCACTCTGTCTCTGGTGAATCCTCTCACCCCCCATACCTCTGGCCTGTACCCCACTTCTTGTATGCAAAAATAATGAAAAAATAAAAATGAAAAAATAAAAATAACCTTGATACAAATAATTTATTTCAAACATGGAGGTATGTACAGATACTCAAAAAAATTTGAGTAAAGTCCCCTTCCAATGTACTACTACTTCACTGCAAAGAGAATATCAGTGGAAAACAAAGAAAAAGTATTTGGTTGAGTTCTTTTTCAATCTATAATTTTAGTGTTTACCCACACCTTAAATTTTTGACAGTAGTTATTCAAGTAATTCAGTTAATGCACAAACTCAGGCTTTAGTAAAGTTAGGCTTAAAGTTCTTTCATTCCAACTTTTTTTTTTTTAAGATTTATTTATGCATACAAGAGCTGGGGTACAGGACAGAGATGCGGGGGGTGAGAGAATCCACCAGAGACAGAGTGGGGAATAGAACAGGCAGACTGACTGAAATACATTGCTGAGGGGAGCAGTGGGCGAGACAGGAGAGGTCTGCTAAGCCACGTGGGTTTCTCCATGGCCGGCAGGGGATCGAACTCGTGCTGCAGAGGCTGCAGATTGCTTCATAGTGCGGTGCTTAACCCCTTGCACCACCAGAGAGGCCCTCATACCAACTTTTTAAATTATGGCTAGTGGGCCTACCCCATGGCGCAGTGGTTAAGCACTGGGCTGCGAAGCTGCCCACAGCCTTTGCAGTGCCGGTTCAATCCCCAGCCACTGGCGGGGGTCCCACATGGCATGCAGACCTCTCCTGCCGTGCCTGCTGCTCCCCTCAACAGTGTACTTCGTCAGTGTGCCTGTTCTGCTCCCCACTCTGGCTCTGGTGAATTCTCTCACCCTCCCATGTTTCTGACTGTACCCAGTGCTTGTACAAATAAATAAATGAATAAATACATTTTTAAAAAAATAAAAAATAAATTATGGCTAGAAAAGATTTTTTTTAAATACCTTTCTTTTTTAAAAAGATTTATTTATACAAGCACTGGGTACAGTCAGAAGCGCGGAAGGAAGGGTGAGAGAATTTACCAGAGCCAGAGCGGGGAGAACAGGCAGAAGGACCTAAGTAGACTGCTGAGGGGAGCAGTGGGTGTGGCAGGAGAGGTCTGCACACCATGTGGGACCCTCACTGGTGGCCGGGGATTGAACTGGCGCTGCAGAGGCTGCGGGCAGCTTCGCAGCCCAGAGCTCAACTTCTGCGCCACCGGGGAGACCCTAGAAAAGATTATTAAAGGCTAAATTTAATACACAGATAGTATAAAGTATCTGTTTCTATACTTCTATGCTTAACATTCATAATATACCAAAGAATTATCTTTTTTACTAAGGCAAAAAAATGATAGGCCTTTTCCTTGTTATGTAGAGGATAGTCAGGCATATTGTGGTAATAACCATGGCTAACCATCATTTAAGTAGCCAAATACTCTACAGAGTCAAAATTTCCTAGTACAAAATCCTACCCAAAGAAAGTTTGCATCAGTGATACTTGTGCATTGCTACCTATCTTACATTTTAGACAGAGGCAAATGGCTAAATTTACATATTTAATCTACACAATTCTTTTTTATAATAAAGATAATTAAAAGGCTTTTGTATTCAACTTTTTCAAATATAATCTAGGAAAAAAAATTATTGCAGGGGCCTCCCTGGTGGCACAAGGGGTTAAGTCTCAGCACTATGAAGCTATTGACAGCCACTGCAGCATGAGTTCGATCCCTGGCCAGGGAGCTTACCCACATGATGCAGCAGACCTCTTCTGTCCACTTGTTGCTCCCCAGCAGTGTATTTCAGCTGATCTGCCTGTTCCATTCCCCGCTGTGTCTCTGGTGAATCCTTTCACACAGGAACCCCCACCCTCCGCACCTCTGGCCTACACACCAGCTCTTATATGCATAAATTAAATAAATTAAAAAAAAATATTTCAGGGCCTCTCTGGTGGCACAAGGGATTAAGCAATGCACTATAAAGCAATCCACAGCCTCTGCAGCACGAGTTTCATCCCCGACCGCCAGGGAGAAACCCACATGGCTTACAAACCTCTCCTGTTTCGCTCGCTGCTCCCCTCAGCAGTGTATTTCAGTCTGCCTATTCTGTTCCCCACTGTCTCTGGTGCATCCTCTCACCCCCCGCATCTCTGGCCTGTACGCCAGCTCTTGTATGCGTAATGAATAAATCTTTAAAAAAAAAAATTATTACATATGCAAGTCATTCAGAATCTGCCTTTCTTGACATAAAACTCATGTGATTAAAATGTTAGATGTTCCCAAGATTAAATCCAATCCCAAACAATACTTACATTAGATACAACTGTAATAAATGCATGTGCTATAAGAAATGGCAATGTTTCAGGAGTTCCATATTCAAAACAATCCTTCATAAGAGAAAGGCCATTTTTCCCACAAAACAAACACACATAACGAAGCAAATGCAATGGTACTTCTACATCCTGCAGGGGGGGAAAAGAACATGTATCATTTTAAAATTTACCAAGAATAATTTTAATTTTATTATCAACACTGAAAAAATTTTGATCTGACCATTAAAAGGACATAAACAAAAGCCAAAATTTCTCATAACCCTGACAATGATAAAAAGATAAAACACTTACATTCATATCACAGAATGCCCCTAATATGTTGCTTTCTTGGGTTGATATATCCTGATTAAAGAAAGGGGAAAAAAAGGTAAAACACAGTAAGATCACACTATTTGAAAAATCTTTTAAAAATACAATCAGCTAAACCGATTTTGTGAAACCTCAGATTTTATAATTGCTTCTTATCAGGAACTGTGCTATTCCTAGCTGAAGTTAATGATTTAATTCTAACTCTTTCAAAGAAATCTTTCTGTACTATTTGCTACACATTATTTTGCCTTCTTAAACACCTTTCTTAAAAGAACTGAGTAACTCTTATAAATATACATTATGACTTCTTAAGAGGCTTTGAAACTGCTCTAGAATTTCCTAAAGGCATACTCAAAAAGTTCCACAATCTGCTTTCCATACGTGGGGAAAGCATAAGTGGGGCCTCCCTGGTGGCACAAGGGGTTAAGCACAGCACTGTGAAGCAATCCGCAACACGAGTTGGATCCCCAGTTGGCCAGGGAGCTACCCACATGGCGCAGCAGACCTCTTCTGTCTCACCCGCTGCTCCCCTCAGCAGTGTATTTCAGTCAGTCTTCCTGTTCTGTTCCCTACTCTGTCTCTGGCAAAACCTCTCACCCCTAACACCTCTGGCCTATAAACCAGTTCTTGCATGCATAAATAAATCTTTAAAAAATAAAAATAAAGTGCACCCAGCTATTGTTTGTGAAAATATAAACTGGTATAACCTGTTGGAAGGTAATTTACAAACTCTTTTTTTTTTAAAGATTTATTTTATTTATTTATGTTTTTTGTTGTTGTTGTTGTTGTTTTTATTTATACAAGCACTGGGCACAGTCAGAAGCACAGGAGGGTGAGAGAATTCACCAGAGCCAGAGCGGGGAGCAGAGCAGGCAGAAGGACCAAAGTACACTGCTGAGGGGAGCAGCGGGCGGCAGGAGAGGTCTGCACACCATGTGGGACCCTCCTCCGGTGGCCGGGGAGCAGCCGGGGATCGAACCAGCGCTGCAGAGGCTGCGGGCAGCTTCGCAACCCAGCGCTCAACCGCTGCGCCACCGGGGAGGCCCCAATTTACAAACTCTTAATAATGCCTTTAACCCAGCAATTTATCTTCTGGTCATTTATCATAAATGTACATAAAAGAAGTGCTGAAAATGTATGATGATATTCACTGAAATTTATAACTTCTCAGAAACAACTTCAATATCAATCAAAAAGGATAAATAAAATGTTGTATAATCATCCAGAATCTTAGTCTTCAAAAATAATATGGTGATGCAGCATGAGATCTTTCGGGGGCAAAGTCAATGTTCTAAAATTGTATTGTGATGGTAAATCACAACTCTATAAATAAAAAGCAATTAAATCATACACTTTAAGCAAGTAATATTTGTGGCAAACTACACCTTTAAATAGCTGTCTAATGAACAAGGTAGAACCATAAGTAGAGGCATAAAGAGAGTATCTTTTATATTTTTAAATAAGATTTATGAATATGATTTATCCAAATGTTTTAAATGTCTGGAAATACCAAATAATTTTTCAACAATGGTTTATTGGGAAGGATGAAGAAAAAGCAGAAGAACAAGACCTTTTATGTCTATATTTTATATATCCTATATTTTTAAATCACAATGAAAATGTTTACTTTTATAAACAGACTTTCATCTGGAAACAATTAACTGTCAAAGGAACCCATCATTCATTATTTTTATGTTTTATATATTTAAGTCCCACTAAAATAAGTTTGAAAGCAGAGCTTCACAAACTTGACAAAGCATTTCAAAATCATTAAAAACTGTACTAAGAAAGGTTAAAATACCTATCAACAAAGCCAGCATGCTAAACTTTCTATAGCTGTCCCATATAGTCTTTACTACCCTACCAGGGCCACAATTAAAACTTTAAATTATTCTGAACAAACCTTTTCATGGTCTTCAAAAAGTCCAGAAGATAAGAACTATGTTTTTAAATACAGATTTATGCACCAAGTAAACCATGCTGGAATATTAAACTGGAGTCAGGACTTTTAGTGCCGAACATGTACACAACAAAAAATTTAACAGAATTCTACTGTGATGTGCAAAATGTTACTTTTAAACTTGATTATATCTACTTTGATGTAACTCAGAACAACTGTTTTATTATTTCATATTTCTACTCTGGATCAAGACTATGATCTCATTTTTGTAGCATACACAGATCTATACATAACCACTGAACATTAGACATTTGCCCTAAAAGTTAAATCAACATATTTCTTCCAAAAGTTTTTGATGAGGGCCTCCCTGGAGGCACAGGGGTTAAAGACACAGCACCATCAAGCTATCGCCAGCCACTGCAGCACAAGTTCGATCTCAGGCCAGGGTCCTAACCTACATGGTGCAGCAGATCTCTCCTGTCTCACCTGCTGCTCCCTTCAGCAGTTTATTTCCATGGATCTGCCTGTTCTGCTCCCCATTCTTTTTTTTTTTTTAAAGATTTATTTATTTATTTATTTATTCATACAAGCACTGGGTACAGTCAGAAGCGCAGGAGGGTGAGAGAATTCACCAGAGCCAGAGCCAGAGCGGGGAGCAGAGCAGGCAGAAGGACCGAAGTACACCGCTGAGGGGAGCAGCGGGCGGCAGGAGAGGTCTGCGCGCCATGTGGGACCCTCACCCGGCGGCCAGAGATCGAACTGGCAGGGATCGAACCGGCGCTGCAGAGGCTGCGGGCAGCCTCGCAGCCCAGCACTCAACCGCTGCGCCACCAGGGAGGCCCCTGCTCCCCATTCTTGCCTCTGGTGAATCCTCTCACCTCTGACCCCACACCTCTGGCCTATACCCAAGTTCTTGTATGCATAAATAAATCTTTAAAAAGTTTCTGATGACGGGCCTCCCTGGTGGCACAAGGTTAAGCACTGCACTATGAAGCAATACACAGCCTCTGCAGCACAATTTTGATCCCCAGCCAGGGAGCAATCCACATGGCGCAGCAGACCTCTCCTGACTAGCCCGCTGCTCCATTCAGCAGTGTACTTCAGTCAATCTGCCTGTTCTGTTCGCCACTCTGTCTCTGGTGAATCCTCTTACCCCCCTCACCACTGGCCTGTACCCCAGCTCTGGTATGCATAAATAAATCAATCTTTTTAAAAAAAAGTTTTTGATGATCCCTGAAAAAGCCTTAAGAAATCTTTGAGGGAAATCATTTTTAAAGATTTTATTTTTATTTACTTATGCATACAAGTACTATGGTGTAGGCCAGAGAAGTTGGAGCAGAAGATTCACCAGAGTGGGGACCAGAACAGGTGGACCTGGTGATAGCTTGATAGCGCTGAGACATTAAACCCTATGATACCAGGGAGCCCCTATGAGGGAAATTTAGCCTTTTTTCCCCACAACCTTACATTTACTAAGATGGCACTTTACTTCTAGAATTAAAAGGAGGAAACTGTCTATTACTTTGAAGAGAAATAAGTTAACTAGACAGTAGGAAATGCTGCTCCATGATCATATCATGAAAAACTGAAGGCCAGTGGGTAAGGAATTAAATTTTTGCTTAAAAAGAAGTCATGTGTGTAAGAAATCATATAGTAGCAATGGTTGTACAACTTAGGGTATATACTAAAATTTGGTATATTGTGCATCTTAAAAATATGAGCTAAAAACACTTTTTTAAATTTAGAAACAGATGAATAAAAAAAGTTAACAAAAAGTGATGAGAGAAAATCTAGATTCAGAAATTTATAAAATATAATGTATGTATTTAATCTGCGTAATCATATTATACATACTTCTAATAGACGGCAGTAGTTTCACAATTTTTTTTTTGAAAGATTTATTTATTTATGCTAACAAGAACTGGAGTACAGACCACAGACGAGGGGGGTGAGAGTATTTACCAGAGACAGAGTGGGAAGCAGAACAGACAGGCTGACTGAAATACACTGCTGAGGGGAGCAGCGGGTGAGTCAGAAGTCTGCAGCGCCATGTAGGTTCCTCCCTGGCAGGCCGGGGATCAAACTGGTGCTGCAGTGGCTGCAGATAGCTTCATAGGTCACGTCTTAACCCCTTAGCCACCAGGGAGGCCCTCTTTTCACAATTTTTATATTCATTTTCACTCAGAAAAAAAACTAGGGTGAGGTTTCATTTCATAGAATTACAGGTAAAATTGTTCAGGTCTAAGAAAGGAATATAACTGGCCCCCCAAAACACTTTCAACCTGAATACTTCCAATAACTACATCTTTAATAAAAGTATGTACGTTTGAGGGAAAGTTTGGATAGAAAAGAAAGGGAAAGAAAAACGTTCAAGTTCTATCCTATTCGCTGTTGGAAATGGGTACAACAGCTACAAGTGAATAGTTTGAAATAAGCTGAGTAGTAAAGTACTACCTGAATTCTAACTCTCAGCAACATTTGCAAACCTCTATAAGCTAGTTCCCTCTTGCATAAAACAAATGTCAACTAAATTTTTTAAGTCAATTTGATATTTCTACCAAAATAAAATGAGTATTGAATTTTCTTCATCTGGAAGTCTTAGCCAGTTTGTGCCTTAAATAAAACATCAAAACCCAAATGCTTTAATCAAAAAAGGATAGCACTGCAGTATGAAGGGAAGACTTTGAGAAAAGTGGAATTAATAATCTACCTAGTAAACACTAATGTATCACATAAGTATTGCTATACTATAAAATATGTTTATATGTAGGGTCTCCCTAGTGGCGCAAGGGGCTAAGTCTCAGCACTATGAAGCTATCAGCAGCCACTGCGACTTCAGTTCAATCCCTGGCCAGGGAACTAACCCACATGGCGCAGCAGACCTCTCCTGTCTCTCCTCTCCTGTCTCTCCTGTCTCTCCTGCTCCTCCCCTCAGTAGTGTATTTCAGTAGATCTGCCTGTTCTGTTTCCGACTCTGTCTCTGGTGAATCCTCTCATCCCTCCCCACCTGCCATGCCTCTGGCCTACACCCCAGTTCTTGTATGCGTAAATATTTTTTTTTTAATTTATATGTATATACACACATAATTCTATAATATATGTATGCTACCAAGGTTTTGAGACCCTTAAAATATTTAATCACATGACCACTGAGATAGAAACTAGAAACTTTATTTTTAACTGCTCATTTTTAAAACATTAGAAACTTGGCAAATTATTATAAACAGAATATTTAAGCAGTACATATAAATTCTGCATAAGGAAACAATTCTGCTGTAGAATACAGAATTATAGAAATTTCCTCTTTTAAATATAAGACACCCTCCTTTAAGGGTGTCTTATATTAAGATTTTACCAGAGATATCTCATGAAACCACTATTTTCAACCAAATAGTCACATTGAATGTTTAAGAATAATAAGGCACTTAATTCCAAAAGATACAGTGTAAGGGAGTGTGACTCACAACATTTAGAGATTACCATCTTTGAAAATCATAAGGAAAAAACTGATGAGCCCAATGACAGGAAATAAATAGAAATTTAACATTTCTAAGAGGTTTTTTTTTTTTCTTTTTATAGAGGCATGCTTATTTATTTATTTATTTATTTGTTTGTTTTTGTTTATACATGCACTGGGTACAGTCAGAAGCACGGGAGGGTGAGAGAATCCACCAGAGCCAGAGCGGGGAGCAGAGCAGGCAGAAGGACCGAAGTACACTGCTGAGGGGAGCAGCGGGCGGCAGGAGAGGTCCGCGCACCATGTGGGACCCTCCTCCGGTGGCCGGGGAGCAGCCGGGGGATCGAACCAGCGCCGCAGACGCTGCGGGCAGCTTCGCAACCCAGCACTCAACCGCTGCGCCACCGGGGAGGCCCTCTAAGAGGTTTTTAAATGAAAAAAAATTTAAGAAATTTGGCATGAATTTCACTATGTAGGTACCTACCCAAACTATTTTTAGCAAATATAAATTATCAATTTAAGGCATTAAAAACACTATTTACATGGTATTGTTGGGTTAAATTTTTTATAAGTTTTGCAGGAATTAACTCCCTTTTTGTTGGAAAAGGAATACAAAATGACATTTGTTTTACAATATTTAATAAATATCTTAGGTCATTAGACTGTCAAGAGATTAAAACATTTCCATATGGAAAGATAGGAATTCTAAGAACAATCCGCTTTAAAATATTCTTATAAGAAAATTCTAATAGGATAATATCCACCTCCTAGACTTATGTTTCTAAACAGTCTCAATTCGACATGAAAATATTTTCAATAAAGGACTGTATTTTTTTGATGAAGAAAGAAGTTAGCGAAGCCACTAAGACAGTTATAGAGCAAATAAGCAGAAAAATAGCAGCAAACAAAAAAACTAAAGGCATGCAGTTATTAATGTCCAAAACTTTCCATCCCAAACACACAGAAAAACAAAGTACTTTAAAGTTTAAGTAAAACTTTACCTCTCCTCCCTTCCAGAAATTGAGTCAACATCACACCCCTTTGAATTTGGACTGCCCTGTGGTTTGCTTCAAGCAACAGAATGTGGCAGCATTAAAAATAAGTTTCAGAAGCTGGACTTTAAGAAGCCTTAATAGCTTCCACTTTTGCTATCCTAAATCCATGCTAAGCCTGCCATGTAAAGAAGCCAGTACACTCTAGCAGAGAATAAGAGGCCATGTGGAGAAAATCCAAGGAGGTAAAGACAACAGCCAGCACTGACTGTCAGACATGAGTAAGATCATCTTGGACCCTCAAGTCCATCCAGCCCTTTAAATAAATGCAAATGCTTAACTGAAGCCACACAAAATGAGCAAAGAAATTGCCTCAACAATCCACAAAATCATGAGAAATAACAAAACACCACTGTTATGTCACTAATACAAGACCACATAACTGTCCCAATTCCCACTATGTGTAAAAAGAAATATCATTATGAAAACAAATCTAGGTAGGTTATTAAACTCTGGGAAGGCTTGAAAATATCATTAATAAAACAAGTCAAGTATCTTAACTTACACAAGAAAATATTACTACTTAAAAAAAGCAGTTAGAGATAATTTGTTATGCCTTTTTCCTGGACAAAGAGAATTCCAAATTCTATTGCCTACGTTACTAAGAAAGAAATTCGAAATTCCAAGTGCTTCTTTTCCCTCAATCATTACTTTACTAAAGAGATAGAGTAAGAGCCTAGAACTACAAAAGCAAGTATTTAGATCCTAACAATTCAACTTTTATTAGTTCAACTTATCTTTCTTCAAAAAGACTATGTGGAAGGAAATGTTTAACACAAGTTGCTATAAAAATGATCTGAAGAAAAGTGGAATTTTTAACAGTGGTAATATTACTTTTTCCATCAACAAAAACTATCTTCATATTTACTCGTAAGTGAAAAACTGCCAACATGAGCATTACATAGTATTACTTAAAACTGACAATGTCTATTTTTACATACCTCTATAGTAGGATGAGTATTATGCTTGTAAGCAGTATATAAGGGAAACTGAATTTGAAAAATTTTTGCCACACATAGTAAGAGTTTTTCCTTTTCATCTGTACTCCATAAGCAAAAAGGATCAGAACTCGTTGAAGATTCCTCATCAGTCAGACTACAAATTCTTGTAGAGTTTGATTTTTTTTCTATTGATTTTTGTCTTTCTGTACTTCCTTCATTACACTCTCTTTCTATATTCAGTGGTTCTTCTGCTTGATTATTCTCATCTTGCCACGTGGAATCTATGTTAATAGTAGCACAATGTTTACAAAGCTGGTCCCGGAGCACTTGAACTTGGGCAATCACTAAGTTAATAAGTGCACACACTACTTGGTTAAAAATTTCCAAATGCTTATATTCCTTGAAGCAGCATAGACATTGCCTGTAACAGAAAGAAAGAAAAAAAACCAACAAAGTTAAATAAATTAATGCTTCCAAGAGAGGCAACAATAAAGTCTTTCTAATGCGTAATTTAAAAACAAAAGCAAATGCTAAAACGGTTTTTACCCCTAGACTTCAAACTTGTTATACTTCTTCTTGATGGGGTTGCACTTATAATTAACTTATTAACTTATAATATTTATAAATGCAGCATCCCACCAAAACTGGTATTTTAATTGCAAAATATCACATTAGATTGACAGTGATCATCCTGGTTTATGTATATACTTCTCCTTCCTTTTACGTAAAGAATTATTTAAGGGGCCTCCCCTGGTGTCACAGGCGGTTGAGCACAGCGCTGTGAAGCTGTCCGCAGCTCTGCAGCGCCAATTCGATCCCCGCTGGCCGGGGAGGGTCCCACAGGGCACGGCAGGCCTCTCCAGTCTGGCCCACCGCTCCCCTCAGCAGTGTATTTCATCAGTCTGCCTGTTTGTTCCCCACTCTGTTTCTGGTGAATCCTCTCACCCTTCCATACATCTGGCCTGTACCCCGGTTCTTGCATAAATAAATAAATCTTAAAAAAAATTAGTTAAGAATTAAGAAGCATGGCATATGTCATTGCTTCTCAAAGTACTGAGTACTCAATTTATGTCTAGTTTGTATTAGCAAAGGCTGTTAGTAACAGTAACATTATTTTACATAAAAGGTTGTTTTCAACTAATGAAAAAAGTGCTTTTTAAATTTAACAATTTGGTTGAACACTACTTTGAGAGGTGTTCCTATCCTACTTGACAGATAAGAAGCATTTAAAAACAACACACACACCAGAGAGTCCCAATAAAAAATAATGAAAACAAGAATTAGTCAGCAAACAAGAGAACACAAATCTTTTTTTTTTTTTTTTTTAATTTATACAAGAACCTGGGTAGAGGCCAGATATGCGGGAGGGTGAGAGGACTCACCAGACACAGAGTAGGGAACAGAACAGGCAAAACTGAAATACACTGCTGAGGGGAGCAACGGGCAAGACAGGACTGATCTGCCGCGCCATGTCGGTTGCTCCGCAGCTGGTGGGGATGGAACTGACACTGCAGAGGCTGCGGGCAGCTTCACAGCGCTGTGCTCAACCGCCTGCACCACCAGGGAGACTCCCAAATCTAATTATCTTCAACATGTTAGCATAATGCCTAGCATACTGTAGATAATCAAAAGGAATGGCACATAAGTAGCTGGCTACAATAATTGTACTAAAATGATGGACACAGTTAAACAACTATTACTAATAATCTGCAACTAGTAATATTATCAAAATATTTATATTGTAGCCCAAATACATCACCAACCCCCTCTATGACCATGTAGATTAATGTCATCTCTCCAGGTGCAGTAGATGTGATGAATGGTCACAAATTCTTTAATATTCTGCCCAATTTTCCTCCCCTTGAATATGGTTTGGTCTTAATGATTTGCTTCTAATGAATGGAATGTAGCAGAAACCAGTGTGTGACATGTAAGACTAGGTCATAAAAGACACTGCTATTTCTGAAAAATAAGGGGGGAGTTTATTCATAAAAGCAATGGATCATTTCACATTTCATGAAATAATGGCTTATACTGCCTTTACTAATTTTGTAAAAATTGAGTCATTTAATGTGAAGATTTGGTGATGTTTTAGATAATGACTGTTATTCATCCATGATATATTTATATGCGGGTCCTGCTTTAAGCTAGGTGTAAATACAGTAGTTGACATATCTTCAACTATCAGATGTTGACTACAGTATGCTTAACAATATAGTTCTAGAGTTATAAAATAAAAATACTGCAATACTACATCAGAATACCTTTCCAGAGAACCCTAAGAAAAGATTCCATGATTTAATAAAGGAAAAAAATACAGTCACCTATGCCTTGGTCTCTTTTGGATCATTTACCCTCTAAAGGAAACCAGCTATAACCAGCTGTAAACACTTTTTTTTTTTTTTAAAGACTTATTTATCCATACAAGAACCGGGGTATAGGCCAGATGCGCAGGAGGGTGAAAGGATTCACCAGAGACAGAGCGGAGAACAGAACAGGCAGACTGACGAAATATACTGCTGAGGGGAGCAGCGGGTTAGACAGGAGAGGTCTGCTGCGCCATATGGGATTTGGCCGGCCGGGATCAAACCCGCGCTGCAGAGGCCACGGACAGCTTCACAGTGTGGGGCTCAACTGCCTGTGCCACCAGGAAGGCCCTGTAAATACATTTTTAAGGAGCCCATGGAGTTATATCCACATGAGACCTCCCACTAACAACCAACATCAATTTCCTACCCATGTAATAAATCAACTTGAAAGCAGCTTCTCCAGCCACACTACATTGTTGACTGTGATCTTATGAGAAAACCAAGCCAGAACCAACCTGTTAAGCCACTTCCAAATTCCTGTCCATAGAAATTCTGAGGATAACAAATGTCTATTGTCAAGACACTCCTTTGGAGTCATTTACTACACAGAAATAGGTAAATGATACATCAGACCTGTTTTCTTGGTGGCAAAATGAAAGTAGGTTTTAACTCTAAGGTCTCCAATTCTAAATTTCAATATTATCACAATTTTACAAGAAGGAATATAAACACATTACTCTGAAAGTTCCTCCGATGAATAGATTCTTCCTTACGTTTAGGAAAAACTATGTTCAAAGTGAAGTGAAGGATCATGCATATTGAACATCTTTCTTTAGTGAAAATGGCATCCAAATTCCCAGGAAAAAAAAGACGCTGAAGTCAGATTTGGGTTAGAAAAGTCAGAAAGAGCCTGTCAAATTTACTTTTAAAATCCCACTATTAGGAAATGGGCAGTTAATTACTTGATAACCAAGATATCAATTTTCAAAAACAGAACTGATGTATCAATAAAGTAGCAGGAAAACTGGATCTAGGTCCTTACAGACCCAAAATACAGAAATTACAGGAGAACTGAGAGTAATAGTGAAGCTACACACACACACATTTATCTTTAAAATAATTATGTATCATGTAACTTATATTCTATTTTATTACACTCAATTCTAGTAAGTCTAGTTATTTGAATTCTCACTACAGCATTTCTCTACACATACCACACCCACAACGCAAAGGAGAAACTTGTTTTTAAATTAAAACATCACTTCAATTAAGTCTAGCTTGATTTTACATGTAAATTTCTTCTGTTCTAAATCCCACTACAATATACTAAAGGAAGAGAAGGCATACCTCCGTTAAGAAAAATGGTAACAGAAGAAAAGATAGCAACAAATTTTGGATGATAAAAATACAAACTTTGGATGACTGAATTTATAGAGGAAGAAATAAACTTGGAAGGGGTTACAGAGGAATACATCAGGAAAAAGATCCACCACCAACCCCAAAATACTAGAATGGCTCACAAGAATATCAGATACCTATGAAAGGGTCAAGAAGCCAAGGGGCAGAAAATAGGACTAAGTGAAAAAAACAGCTAAACCCTACAGGTTCCCAACCCAGACAACCCAGATACTATTCTTACATGACCCAGGGAAACAATAAATTTTCCTGTACATAGAGTGAATAAGATAAACTCAGGAACACCAGATACTGAACACAGAACACAAGAGAATTAAATGAAATTATTACTAAAAGGTGAACTTCCCCAAATACCCTTCCCTTACCCAACAACCAGACTAACATATCTCAAGGTCAAAGATATTTCTCTTAAGAATGTAAACAATCTGACAGAGTTCACTTATCCCTGTTAACAAAGACTGTTCAACTTTTACTATCAAATATACAGGCCAACAGGAAGATTTTTAAAAGACTTTACAGAACCAAAGGGAGAGCTAAACAAACAATAAAATAAAATGCAGGGAGAAAAAAGATAAACTAATTTATATCCTCAGAGATGTAAGACACTATTACTGAGTTATTGAGAATAAAACACTATGTAAAAATGCACTGAAATTATAAAATAGAGCTCTCTATTAAAAGTGTAAAAATATGTCAGATAGCTTTCACACATGTATCAGTCACAGTATTAAAACCAATTAAAATTATAGCAATTTGTAAAATTCACTAAAATGTCCAGAAGGTTAAACAAGAATTTCCCCCGAAAGAATAGACAAAGATAGTGGGAATAAAAGTAAAACTATCCACCAAAGAGGTAAAATTCTGACTTAAAGTTCCAAAAGACAAGTAGAAATATGGAGATGAGGAAATCACAAAATTAAAAAAGCTTTAGAATGCAAGAGCCCACCAAAATACATATTATGAAACTCAGGGGTGTTTATAAAGATCCTAAAAGCTTTCAGGAAAAATTAGGAGAATGACTAAGAAAAGCTCAGAAATACAAGTAGCCAATACCTCTCCCAAAGCAATATTGGAAACTGGAATACACAAAGCAATATTACTGAAGGAAAGAAAAAGTCATTTTTCGCCTAGAATTCTGTATCCAACAAAAACTATCAGTTAAGTGTAAGGGCAGAAGACAGTTTTAGGCCTAAAATGTCTAAAAATATCTTCCATGCTCCATGACAACATGGAATCCAGGAAACTGGAGATCCAAACAGCAGAAAAGCAAGGAATTTCAAGGATGATCTGAAGAGAAGATTAAGTATTTAGTAACCCTAGTTATCCTAGTGAGAAATCAATACATACAGGAGAGGATTAGCACCAAAGGAAATTAGGGGAAGGGAGTAAGTCACCCAATGATGCATAAAAATGTAAACACTAGTACTATAAGAAAGATTGGAAAGTTTGTAAAGAATTAGTAATCCAGGCCTCCCTGGTGGCACAGGTGGTTGGGGCAGTGCTGTGAAGCTGTCCTCAGCCTCTGCTGCACCGGTTCAATCCCGGCCAGCCGGTGAGGGTCCCAAATGGTGCGGCAGGCCACTCCTGTCTCGCCCGCTGCTCCCCTTCACAGTGTATTTCGTCAGTCTGCCCTTTCTGTTCCCCGCTCTATCTCTGGTGAATCCTCTCACCCTCCCGCGCTTCTGGCCTGTACCCCAGTTCTTGTATAAATAAATAAATAAATCTTTTAAAAAAAGGAATTTATATCTTGTAAGATAAAAAAAATTAGCAATAGAACCTTTTTTTAGCTCATCACTGAGCAGTATTTTTAGTTTTAGAACTACTTCAAAAACTGGTAAAACACAATTTAGAGCATGGGGGAAACACTAAAATCACAGATCAGAAAAAGAAATTCATAAGATTATACCTAAAATTGATAATGAAGCAAAGGCAATATAGTATTATTTCAGGACAAAGAGATTAATATCAAAATCAGTTAATGAAAAAGTTGAAAACGGAATTGGGGCTGAGGAAATAAGACAAGAGACCTTTTTATTACAGGTGTTTTCTTACCATTTTACTTTTTTTAAACTCAGTATTATGTGTATCTATACACCAACATTACACATACCCGCCTCCTGCTATTTGAGCTAATCTTATCTTCTTCTCCATCCTACCCTTATTACCAGTCTGAAAAGACTTTATTTATTACCCAGAGTGTTACATTCTACTTTTGTTACCACCAGTTAAAACTTTCATACCTATCAATATGTGAATAAAATTATAAATGTTACAAGCTGTGTTTCCCAGATTAGTTTTTCAAGCTTTACTTTATGTACCATGAATTTATATTTCATCTTCTAAAATAAATCTTAACAATTTTAATTAAAACAGGTGTTTATGGAGCTCTTTTTTCACGATACTGTGCTACATTCTTTGTTTCTTCACAACCTACTATCATTGTGGTAGCTTGATTATTAGTTTCACAAATGAGGAAGTGAGAGCTTATACAAATTAATTTGTCATAGTCATCCAGCACACAGGTAATTAAGTATAACTGGAACCCACATCAATGTGGCTCCAAGGTCACACTCCTAAAACTACAGTTTGGGGCTGTAAATAAAGGCAAAGGGTCTCTAGAGTTTGGGGGCAAAAATCATTTAAATTTCTGATGAAACCTAAAACTGCACTTATCAAAATTTCCTTTATAATTCATTCCCATTCACAAACACAAGGTTAAAAATTCCTGATATAGGATTAAAAATCCAGGATAATAAACTAGGAATAGGAAAAATCTAATTCCCACCCAGCTCCAATAACAATTAGTGTTAAGACATTAGGAAAATGGAATTTCAAAATTTCATTTTAATGGAGTGGCACAGACATAAATACTGAAATTAGAAGTATAGGTTTGTCCTAGACACCTAGCTGTAGTTACAATACATAAATTTTAAATTGATTTAAATGCAGTATCTATCATTAAATCATTTAATTACATTAATTTGACATCATTAACTTATTATTATTATGAAATATCCAATTACCTATTCAGCAACCACTACAAACTTGGTCAAAAGAGACCCAACTGGTCTCTTTGATGTCAAAATGGCACATTACTTTTATTTTTTTTTTATTTTTTTTTTAAAGATTTATTTATTCATACAAACACTGGGTACAGTCAGAAGCGCGGGAGGGTGAGAGAATTCACCAGAGCCAGAGCGGGGAGCAGAGCAGGCAGAAGGACCAAAGTACACTGCTGAGGGGAATAGCGGGCGGCAGGAGAGGTCTGCGCGCCATGTGGGACCCTCCTCCGGTGGCTGGGGAGAGGGAATTGAACCGGCGCTGCAGAGGCTGCAGGCAGCTTCGCAACCCAGCACTCAACCGCTGCGCCACCGGGGAGGCCCCACATTACTTTTAAATAGCTAAAATCTAAACAAAATTTGGAACAAATATATGTCCAAATTTACTCACAGGAAGATGGAAAAAAATGTAAGAAAAAAAGTTATTACTGTACCACAAGTGATATGTAACCTTAACCTATCCTGATACTGTGTGCCTCACAACACTGATTTACATATTACTACATTAAACATGCTCACGGATCATTCCACAAAATGCTTCAATAATCTTCACCCATTAAAAACTTTAGAAGGACTAAGAAGTTTAAACTGGACAGTAAAGTAAAAAGAATTTTTAGCCATGACCAGCTAAAATCAACTTCAGAAAGAGAAATTTACAAGTCCTTTTTAGAAACCTTTGTTATATTAATGATCATGTTCTCCTGAAGTTTTATTCTCTATAATCACAATACATGTACTGTTTCAAAGCTGGCCTAATATACACATTATGGAAAAGGAACAATGAATGACTTCTAGATGGGTCAAAGTGACCTCTACTACAATACTGATTTTTGTAAAGGATTAAGTTTATTACAGGTTGCTAGCTATGCCATAAAATTTCCCTGACCACTTAAAATAATTATTTTTCAGAATTTCAATCACTCCTACAGAATTTCAATTACTCCAATATTCCTAAATAATCAAGGTGGAGTTAATTAATGAATTTTTAATTCTCATGTTATCAAAACAAAACCATGAACAGCCCCCAGGAAAGAAAATTCAATAAATATTGGTAAACTGTCATCTATTGAGTAAAAGTCAATACTCTCCATCCTGAAAAAGAAAATCTGTTGATAGAAAATGCCAATTTAAAATACAACTCACAAGGTTAGTCTTCAAAATATATAAAGATGCATACCTCTGTGTCCAGGAATTGATATAAGCAAATATTTTGAGTGTATGTTCCTTCCTGAGCTGCAGTCCATCACCACCTTCTATATCTGATACTGAAATAAAGTAGAAAAAAATGGAATTTTACATGATGAATACATAAGGCTAAGCCAATACTTTAAACCGAAATCCTCGATTTTTTAAAATACAAATATTCAGATACTATTTTATTGCTTTTACCAAAGAAAATAAATCTTGATTTAAATAATGATTAATTTGAGGTTAAGAAAATATTTTTAATCTGGAAGAAATAAAATTCTTAAAAGCATACAACCTTCCAAGGCTGAATCAGAAAGAAATAGAAAGCCTGAACAGTTTGATTATACAAGCAAAGAAATTGAAACAGTAACAAAACATCCCCATAAGACAAGTGTCTGGGACCAAATGTTTTCATTAGTGACTACTACCAAACCTCCAAATACAAACTAATACCTATCCTACTCAAACTCTTCCCCAAAACTGAGTAAGACAGAATGTCCCCAAACATTCTAATGCCAACAGTACTCTGCTATAAAAAGCAGATAAGGATAAATCAAATACTTGGGAATAAATCTAACAAAAGAGGTAAAGGACCTATACAAAGAAAACTATAGAACACTGTTAAAAGAAATAGAAAACACAAAGAAATGGAAAGACATCCCCTGCTCATGGATTGGAAGAATAAACATTATTAAAATGGCCATCCTACCAAAAGCAATATATAGATTCAATGCTATTCCAATAAAAATTTCAATGTCATTCTTCAAAGAAATAGAACAATTATTGATGAAATTCATATGGAATCACTAAAAACCCCAAGTAGCCAAAGCTCTCCTGAAAAATAAAGAAGGGAATGGAGGCATCACACTCCCAGACTTCAAACTATACTACAAAGCCATAATCATCAAAACTGCATGGTCTTGGAACAAGAACAGACATACAGACCAATGGAATCGAATAGAAAATCCAGAAATAAACCCACAGATCGATGGTCAACTAATCTTTGACAAAGGAGCAAAGACTATACATTGGAGCAAAGAAAGTTTGTTCAATAAATGGTGCTGGGAAAACTGGGTCGCTACATGCAAAAGAATGAAGCTTGAGCACTACCTCAGACCAGACACAAAAATCAACTCAAAATGGATTAAAGAACTAGACATAAGACCTGAAACCATAAAATACATAGAAGGAAATATAGGCAAAACACTACATGATATGCACATCAAAGACATCTTTACAGACACATCACCCAAAGCAGTGATAGTGAAGGCAAAGATCAACAGCTGGGACTACATCAAATTAAAGAGCTTCTGCACAGCAAAAGAGACAATAACAAAAAACAAAGAGAAACTCCACCGACTGGGAGAACATTTTTGCACCCAACACTAATGATAAAGGACTGATCACAAAAATCTGCAAAGAGCTGATGAGACTCAACAACAAAGAAAATAATCCAGTCAAAAAATGGGCAAAAGAGCTAAAAAGAAACTTCTCTGAAGAGGAAATGCAAATGGCCAACAGGCATATGAAAAAATGCTCAACATTACTTGTAATCAGGGAAATGCAAATCAAAACTACCATGAGATACCATCTTACTTACACCAGTGAGAAGGCACATAAACTAGCAACAGGGCCTCCCCGGTGGCGCAGTGGTTGAACACTGGGTTGCGAAGCTGCCCGCAGCCTCTGCAGCACCGGTTCGATCCCCGGCTGCTCCCCGGCCACCGGAGGAGGGTCCCACATGGCGCGCAGACCTCTCCTGCCGCCCGCCGCAACCCTCAGCAGTGTGCTTCGGTCCTTCCGCCTGCTCGGCTCCCCGCTCTGGTGAATTCTCTCACCCTCCCGCGCTTCTGACTGTACCCAGTGTTTGTATAAATAAATAAAAATAAAATAAAAATAAATATTTAAAAAATAAAATAAAAATAAAAAAACTAGCAAAAACAAATGTTGGCAAGGATGTGGAGAAAAAGGAACTCTCCTGCACTGTTGGTGGGAGTGCAAACTGGTCCAACCACTATGGAGAGCTGTGTGGATATTTCTGGACCTACTAAACATAGAGCTTCCATATGATCCAGCAATTCCACTCCTAGGTATTTACCCAAAGGACACAGAAACATCAATTCCAAAGAGCACCTGCACCCCTATGCTTATAGCAGCACTGTTTACAATAGCTAAGCTTTGGAAACAACCCAAATGCCCAAAAATAGATGACTGGATCAAGAAGATGTGGTACATATACACCATGGAATATTACTCAGCATTCAAAAAAGATAAACACATGCAATTTGCAGCAACATGGATGGCGCTGGAAGGGATCATGCTCAGCGAAATAAGCCAGAAAGAAAAAGAAAAATACCGGATGGTCTCACTCATAGCAGGAATCTAAAAAACTTAAGTAAGGGACCAGGAAAATGAATAACTATAAGAAAGTGAAAATCAAAATCAACAAAAAACTATGAACCAGAGACACTCTATGGGGGGTGGGGGGCGGGAAGGGGAGGGATTGGGGTCAAAATAAGGGGTTTACAATTGTATGGGGAATATAAAAATAAAATTTATTTTAAAAAAAATGCTGAGAGAAGGGAAAAAAAAAAGCAGATAAGGATATCACACAGATGTAAAAACCTCAACAAAATATATGGAAACCAAACTCAACAATATATAAAAAGGATTATATGTCATGACTAAGTGGTATTTATTCCTGGGACACAAGAATGACACAACATACCATCAGTGTAATTCACCATATTAACCAACAAAAGTCTGTTGCATTCTATATGCAAATAACAAGCCAGAAGAAATCAAGAAAATAATTCCATTTACATTAGCATTAAAAAAGGTATTATATGGGCCTCCCTGGTGGCTCAAAAGGTTAAGCACAGCATAATGAAGCTATCCACAGCCTGTGCTGCAGAAGTTTCATCCCTGGCTAGCCAGAGAGCTACCCACATGGTGCAGCAGACCTCTCGTGTCTCGCTCGCTGCTCCCCTCAGCATTGTATTTTGGTAGATCTGCCTGTTCTGCTCCCCACTTGGTCTCTGGTGAATCCTCTCACCCCCCGCTATTTACAATAGCCAAGTTATAGAAACAACCTAAGTTACCAATGACAGACAATTGTATTAAGAAGATGGGGCCTCCCTGGTGGCCACAATGGGTAAAGTCTCAGCACTTAAGCTAAAGGCAGCCACTGCAGCATGAGTTTGATCCCCAACCAAGGAGCTAACCCACATAAGGCAGACCTCACCTGCCCCGCCCAATGCTCCTTTCAGCAGTATATTTCAGTCAATCTACCTGTTCTGCTCCATGCTCTGTCTCTGGTGAATCCTCTTACCCCCACACCTCTGGCCTACACCCCAGATCTTATATGCATAAATTAAGCTAAAAAAAAAAAATGTGGTATATACACATAAGCTATTAAAAAAAAAAAAAAAAGAATTCCTGCCATCTGTGACAACATGGAAGGAATTGAAGGGGATTATACTAACTGAAATGAACCAGAAAGAGAAACACAAATATAGGATGACTTCATACAAAGAAACAAAACAAAGGAACTGATATAACTAAACCAAAATAAGGTCTAGACTCCAAAACTGAGGACATTGGAATGGGGGGTAGAAACTAACTAGGGAATGGCCCAAAGGTACACAATCAAGGCATACAGATGCTCTGGAGTGAATGGGGTGTGGTGTTTCACACCTGAAGGTATGTGAACCGATTCCTCTGAATCATGTACCATGATATAAACCAATGTTACCGCAAATAAAATAAGATTTTTAACAGATATAAATTTGAAAGAAGACTTTGCCAGTTATTCTGGTATTGTCTCCAGATTCCAAATCTACTCTTCTATGCTTCATGATGCTGAGGCTGGCACCCTGCAAAGTGCATTTTTACTTCCAGCAAGCTTCCTATCAAGCTCTTCCTCTACTACCTACTCATGGCACTACTAGACTAGAAGACAAGTGGCTATGGACTCGTTAACTTGATGTATGTGAAACTATCATTCAGTATTAGGAGCAGCAGTCTGATTCCGGTCTCCAGCTTCCAAGAAACACTCTCATGGTAGGTACCCTTTCGGGAGGTACCAGCAGCAGTGAGGCAGCACCTTTATTTGCTGACCTAGCTTCATTCACAGGACCCATCTCTAAGTTACTACATCTTGATGACCTTATTTCACATACTCCAGTCTTAGGGGGAAGTGGGTATGTCCTGTAGTTACCATTCCATCATCATCTCTGGCTTCCCTCTTTGCCACGATAGTCACTGCACGACAGAGCCACCTCATTTTTGATCTTTAAACCTTCCACAGCTGCATAATTTCTTCATTCCCTGACTAGACCATGACTGGCATGCTGGCACCATATACAATATGTAATACTCTAAAAGGAAACTAAAATTAAATCCTGAGTAAAACTGTAAGTGAACAGTTTGAGTAATGGTTCAAATGAGTCTTGAGTCAAGACTCATTGACAGCCTCTGCGGCTCCAGTTCCATCCTGGCCGTTCAGGAAGATATGTACATGGCGCAGCAGATCTCTCCTGACTTGATCCCCTGCTTCCCTCAGCAATGTATTTCAGTCAGTCTGCCTGTTCTGTTCCCCGCTCTATCTGGTGAATCATCTCACCCTCCCGCACCTCTGGCCTGTACCCCAGTTCTTGTATGCATGAATAAATAAATCTTTACCAAAAAAAAGTCAGTATGTTAAAGGTTTGCAATCCATACTATCTGACATAGGGAGGCAACTCCCTTGTATTTTCAAAGTATCTATAAGCAATATGTAAACAAATGGCATGTTACAAAAACAGCTGGCCAGACTAGTTACATGAATCAGTTTGCCAACTCCATGCTAGGCAGAGTCCAACAAGATAATGTAACTCACAGCACTTAAAGCTTCACTGTTTCTAGAAGTCATAATATATATATTCATATACTGCTTGTTAAGCACTCTCTATGCTAAATACTAGCTACAATGTTTAAAGAACTAGCAAAGGTCCCCACCTCATGGAAAACTTAAGTCTAATAACAAAGATCAAAAAGAAAAGTACTGTACACATTGTCACAAATAACAAGAAAAAAATCAAGCCGATTATAGTGCAGCAAAAAATTTATATAACCCGCCTCAGAACAGGAGTCAAGAATAGATTCTCGAAGGAGGTGATTTTTTAAAGCAAGACTAGAATGTTAAGAATTCAGACACTAAAATGAGAAAGATTAACGCATACAACGTAAAGAAGCTCATGTTGGGCCTCCCTGGTGGCGCAGCAGTTGAGCGCTGGGTTGCGAAGCTGCCCACAGCCTCTGCGGCGCCGGTTCGATCCCCGGCTGCTCCCCGGCCACCAGAGGAGGGTCCCACATGGCGCGCAGACCTCTCCTGCCGCCCGCTGCTCCCCTCAGCAGTGTCCTTCGGTCCTTCTGCCTGCTCTGCTCCCTGCTCTGGCTCTGGTGAATTCTCTCACCCTCCCACACTTCTGACTGTACCCAGTGCTTGTATAAACAAACAAATAAATAAATAAAACATGCCTCTATTAAAAAAAAAAAAAGAAGAAGCTCATGTTAAAAGAAAATCACCAGAATAGTGTGAAGGGAGATCCTAGGATGATCACTGTGAATATAAGCCAAGAGTGATGGAGGACAAGAATAGAAAGACTGCAGCCTCCCTGGTGGCACAAGGAGTTAAGAGACAACTTATGAAGCTATCCGCAGCCACTGCAGCATGAGTTCAATCCCTGGCCAGTGAGCTACCCACATGGCGCAGCAGATCTCTCCTGACTCGTGCACCTCTGGCCTTTACTCCCGTTCTTGTATGCATAAATAAATCTTTTAAAAAATGAAAATAATAAGAAAAAAAAAAAAAGAATAGAAACACTGGAAAGGAGGTGCCCCAAGACCAGAACCTGACTCACACAAGGAGGTGGGTGCAGAGGAAAATAAAATGAACATTAATCCAGCTGGAGAGGTCAGGACCCTTAGGCACCAGCGCCTTATCACAAGGCATAAGACCCGAGCAGGGTCAGACTGCTATAGGGAGTGGAGCATGGACCTGAGGGTAAAGACATGGAGATTGGGCCCATTCTGGAATCTCTGGTCCCTTTCTCGTTTTGCCTGTTGCCCAACATCAGCAACAAACAGGCCACTCCACGGAGGAGTGAGCCCTCCGAAAGAGAAAAGGACTGTATTGGTGCAATCTCTGCACAGCTCAGGGCAGCACTCCCACTGCCACCTGTGACTATGCAGGTGCTTCTTTTTTTACCAACTCTCTCCCTCTGCAGGGCAGCAGCTTCCTGCCTGCCCATGACCTGTACCATGCCGGGACTTCTCTTCACTGACCTCCCTCAGTAGAGGCAGCTCTCCTCAAGGCCAGCCGCCAGCCGCCTGCAACCATGCAGGCCTCTCTGAGCAAACCTGTCCCTTTCGGGGCAGCTCTTCCTGCCCGCTTGTGTCTATACGAGTATCTTTACTCTTCTGTCCCTTTCCCTAATAAACCTGCCTTTTAAAGTAACTAATGTCTCTGCCTCGTGGAGAAACTCGCCTGGGAAACTCCCCGTGTGCTGCTGAAAGGGGAGCTCTGGTGAAACCTTTCCCAGAGTGAGCCCAAGCACCCCGCACTCCAAACCCACTGACTCCAAGAAAATGACATCAAGAGCATTAGTTCAGACAGGAGCAGGAGAATAAAAGCCTCTAGGTAAGACAATTCCAAGGTGAGGAGGCTAAACATATAATTTACATAAGGAGTTTTAAAGAGCTCGAAATTTTTTTTAATTTATTTATTTATACAAGTACTGGGTACAGTCAGAAGTGAGGGAGGGTGAGAGAATTCACCAGAGCCAGAACAGGGAACAGAACAGGAAGACTGACGAAATACAATGCTGAGGGGAGCAGCAGGCGGCAGGAGGTCTGCACGCCATGTGGGCCCCTCGCCAGCGGCCAGGGATCAAACTGGCGCTGCAGAGGCTGCAGGCAGCTTCGCAGTAGCGCTCAACTGCTGCGCCACCAGGGGAGGCCCAAGAGTTCTAAATATCTTGAGCCAGAAAGATGTGGTTGTTGGAAAACTAGACAGCTCAAAGTCAGTAGTAGTATATTTAAAACATGTAAATGCATTTTATATTGAAAACAAATAGCTCTGTACAGGCATGGCTACAAAGTCACATATGCATTCCTATGAAACCTAATGTGGTACAGAATCTTGCACTAATAATAAAATTAGAAGCAAACTATTCAAAACTTATGAAACCTTATCTCTAACACACTAGCAAAGTCATTAACAGTTTTGATTCAAATTAAAATATTAGCACTGCTGTATGTTATTTACATCTATCAAGTGTCAAACAACCTTTCCTAGCCTTTAAAACCTGAGATTTATGCTCCCTCTTCTGACGTGAAGGACTAAGGGTATTCAAATTCTAATAAAGATCAGTTCCCCAAAATTAAAAATGAAATACAACCATTCTTGTGAATCCATCATTTTTTTTAAAGATTTATTTATTTATACATACAAGAACTTGGGTACATGCCAGAGTTTTAGGGGGTGAGAGGACTCACCAGTCACAGAGCGGGAAACCGGCAGATTGACCAAAATACACTGCTGAGGGGAGCAGTGGGCGAGTCAGGAGAGGTCTGCTGTGCCATGTGTGTCACCTCCCTAGCTGCGGATCGAACTTGCGCTGCAGCAGCTATGGTGAGATTCATAGGTTGCATCTTAACCCCTTGCACCACCAGGGAGGCCCCGAATCCATCATTTTAGTTTTTTTAAAGATTTATTTATTTATTTATTTATTTATACAAGCACTGGATACAGTCAGAAGCACGGGAGGGTGAGAGAATTCACCAGAGACAGATCGGGGAGCAGAACAGGCAGACTGACGAAATGCACTGCTGAGGGGAGCAGTGGGTGCGGCAGGAGAGGTCTGTCGCTCCATGTGGGACCCTTGCCGGCCGGGGATTGAACCGGCGCTACAGAGGCTGCAGGCAGCTTCGCAGCCCAGCGCTCAACCGCTGTGCCACCAGGGGAGGCCCGAATCCATCATTTTAATAACTTTTCATCTTCTCACATAGCTTTACAGAGTAGAAAATATAGTTGTACTTGAAGACACTAAACCAATCACCAGATATACAAAAAGTCACATCAGAGGATAGTCACCTTTATTACTCTTCATATACAGGTAATCACAAGATATCTTGTTTAGAACACTGTAAAACATTAATGTGATGAAGCAAAATTCCATGTGAACCAATTGAGATGTTCCATTATACTAATATTTTATTTAGCAGTTATACATGAGCTTTATTTATTTATTTTTTTGGTAAGGAGGGGAAAAAAAAAAAAAGCCCTGCTTCAGATCTGACTATATACTGAATGTTGAGACTTACGGCACTCTTCCCCTCAGAAATGCTAGTAGCCCCATGTCGGAGTTTGGAAGATTCTTCTCTGCAAGTACCAATGATACAAGAGGGGTTAAAAAAAAAAAAATTACCTTGAAAGGAAAAGAAAGAAAAGGAATAAGGCAAAAGTACAGGCCAACAAATGAGTAACACGGTGATAACACCTGAGTCCCTGGAAACCAAAGACACTATTGCCCATCAGGGACAAGATCTTGACAACAAAACCTAGCAACCATGACAGATTAAGATATAATAGGGAATGAGATAAGGCAACAACTAAAAACAAGCCTTTGATTTGTATGATTTCAGCAAGAAGAGAACAGTACAATGCTGGTTTTCCTTCTCCTGCACAACCCTATCCCACTCTAAAACAAAACACAAATGCACACATTGGGGGGAGGGGAGAGCAAATGTAGTCAGACATCCATCCCCACCACAGGCCCACCCTAGTATCCTAAATGTTTACTAATACAAATTTTCTAACTAATCCCATTATTTTCACCAATAACCAGAAAGGTAAAAGATATCTTATCAGGGTCAAACTAACTAGAGCACTCCAAACTGACAACAAATATGTCTACTGATGAAAGATTGAGAGCTTCTCTTAAGATTAGGAACACTGGGCCTCCCCTGGTGGCACAGTCGTTGAGCGCTGGGCTCCAAAGCTGCCCACAGCCTCTACAGTGCCAGTTCGATCCCCGGCCACTGGTGAGGGCCCCACATGGCGCACAGACCTCTCCTGCTGCCCACGGTTCCCCTCAGCAGTAGGTTTCATCATTCTGCCTGTTCTGTTCCCTATTCTGGCTCTTGGTGAATCCTCTCACCCTCCCGCGCTTCTGAATGTACCCAGTGCTTGTACAAATAAATAAATAAATGTTAAAAAAAAAAATTAGGAACACAACACGGTAGCAGCTTTCACAGCTTCTGGTCAAAATAGTATTGGAAGATCTATCCACAACAATCAGACAAGGAGAAATTGAAAAGGAAATAATAATCTCTGTTCACAGATGTCATAAGCTTCTCTACAGAAAACTCTGTAAGGATTCCACAACAAAAAAAGAAAAAGGGTCTCCCTGATGGCGCAGGGGTTAAAGTCTCAGCATTATCAAGCTGTCACCAGCCACTGCCACATGAGTTCGATCCTTGGCCAGGGAGATAACCGATATATAGCACAGCAAACCTCTCCTGTCTCACCAGCTGCTCCTCTCAGCAGTGTATTTCAGTAGATCAACTCTGTCGCCAGTGAATGCACTCACCCCCACACCTCTGGCTTACTCCCCAGTTCTTGTATGCATAAATAAAAAATAAATCTTTAAAAAAAAAAAAAAGAATTCAGCAAAGTAGCAGTGCACAAAGTCAACACACAAAAATCCATTGCATTCATAGTCTGAAAAAGAACTTAAAAAAATAGTATGATTTACAATAACATCAAAAATAAAAGTTAGGGGCCTCCCCTGGTGGTGCAGCGGTTGAACACTGGGCTGCGAAGCTGCCCACAGCCTCTGCAGCGAGGATACCACATGACACGACAGCCACCTGCGAGGGTCCCACATGGCACGACAGACCTCTCCTGCTGTGCCCGCTGCTCCCCTCAGCAGTGTGTTTCATCACTCTGCCTGTTCTGTTCCCTGCTCTGGCTCTGGTGAATTCTCTCACCCTTCTGCGCTTCTGACTGTACCCAGTGCTTGTATAAATAAATAAATAAAAATATTTTTAAGGAAATAAATAAATAAAAGAGTTAGTAAATTTCACTAAGGAGAAGACACATGACAGTGAAAACTACAAAACATTGCTAAAGGAAATTAGATACAAATAGAAAGAAATGTCATTTATGGATTGGCTTACTATTATTCAAACATCAACATTACTCAGAACAGATCTAGAGTTAATGTATTTTCTTAAAGATTTATTTATTTATGCATACAAAAACTGGCGTACAGGCCAAAGGTGGGGGGGGGGGAAGATTCACCAGAGACAGTGGGGAACAGAACAGGCAGACTGACTGAAATACACTGCTGAGGGGAGCAGTTGGCGAGTCAGGAGAAGTCTGCTGCGCCATGGGGGATGCTCCCTGGCCGGCCAGGGATCGAACTCATGCTGCAGTGGCTGCAGATAGCCTCCTAAGTTGCATCGTAACCCCTTCCACCACCAGGGAGGCCCCAATCTAGAGTTAATATAAACCCTATCAAAATTCTACATTTTTTACAGAAGTAGAAAACTGTGCCCTTAAAACAAAAGTTGAAAACAAAGAACACTAGGGAATTCAAACTTCTTGATTTCAAAACTAAGTATACAAATCAAAACCAGACTGATATATTACTTTACATCTAATAGGATGACTACTATATAAATTAAAAAAAAAAAACAGAAAATTAGTATAGATTATATGGAAAAACTGGAACCTCTCTTATGCCAGTTGCTAAAAAGGTAAAAAGGTGTAATTGCTATGTAAAACAGTACAACAGTTCCTCAAAAAATTAAAAGTATTACCACATGAGGGCCTCCTCTGGTGATGCAGCAGTTGAGCGCCGGGCTGCAAAGCTGCCCGCAGCCTCTGCAGCACAGGTTCGATCCCCGGCCAATGGCGAGGGTCCTCTCCTGCCGCTCCCGCTGCTCCCCTCAGCAGTGTATTTCGTCAGTCTGCCTGTTCTGTTCCCCAGTCTGGCTATAGTGAATTCTCTCCCCCTCCTGCGCTTCTGACTGTACCCAGTGCTTGTATAAATAAATAAATAAATCTTTAAAAATAAAAAAAGTGTTACCACATGATCCAACAACCCCAAGTTTATGTTTATATAATAAAAAAACCAGAAAGATTTCAAGAGATATTTGTACACCAACAGAATACGTTTCAGCCCTAAAAAAGGATATCCAATCATGCACTGTAACAGATGAACCTTGAGGACAGTATACCAACTAAGTAAATAAGTAACAACAGAAGGACAAGTACTATATACTATATGAGTAAATAAGGTATTACAAATAATCAAATTCCCAGTAACAGGAAGAATGGTGGTTGTCAGGGTCTGAATGAAGAGGAAAATGGAAAGTTTAATTAGTACAGAATTTCAGTTTTTAAAATGGAAAGGTTCTGCGGGTCTGTTGCACAAGAATGAAAAAAAAAATTTTTTTAAAGATTTATTTATTTACACATACAAGAGCTGGGATATAGGCCAGAGGTGTGGGGGGTGAGAGGATTCACCACAGACAGAGTGGGGAACAGAACAGGCAGGCGGACTGAAGTACACAGCTGAGGGAAGCAGTGGGCGAGACCTGAGAGGTCTGCTGTGCCATGTGGATTGCTCCCTGGCCAGGGGATCAAACTCGTGCTGCAGTGGCTGTGGAAGCTTCATAGGTTGCATCATAACCCCTTGCGCCAGCAGGGAGGCCCTAGAATGAAAATTCTTAATGTTACAAGGCAACCCCAACATGAAATGGGTTGTCTGACTGCGGGTCCTCACCTGTGCACTTAAAAGGGACTTTTAAGTCAACTGAAGGCACACACAAAACGGTTCATACAGAGTTTATTTACAGGGCCTCCCCAGTGGTGCAGCGGTTGAGCGCTGGGTTGCGAAGCTGCCCGCAGCCTCTGCAGCACCGGTTCGATCCCCGGCCGCCAGGCGAGGGTCCCACATCGCACGCAGACCTCTCCTGCCGCCCGCTGCTCCCCTCAGCAGTATACTTCATCCGTCTGCCTGTTCTGCTCCCTGCTCTGGTGAATTCTCTCATCCTCCCGTGCTTCTGACTGTACCCAGTTCTTGTATAAATAAATAAATAAAAATTCATAAAATAAAAATAAAAAATAGAGTTTATTTACAGGGCCTCCCTGGTGTCACAGGCAGTTGAGCACAGGGCTGTGAAGCTGTGTGCAGCCTCTGCAATGCCGGTTCCATCCCCACCGGCTGCAGAGCAACCCACATTGCAAAGCAGACCTCTCTTGTCTCACCTGCTGCTCCCCTCAGCAGTGGGTTTCAGTCAGTCTGCCTGTTCTGCTCCCCACTCTGTGTCTGGTGAATCTTCTCACCCTCCCGCACATCTCTGGCCTATACCTCAGCTCTTGTATGTATAAATAAATAAATCTTTGGGGGAAAAAAGTTTATTTACAAAAGCCAGGAAATGAAGAAATGAGTAACTCAGGCAGAAAGAGAGGGCGATAAATTCGTGAATGCGTCCCACCAGTTCTACTGAGCTGGAATCCCAAAAGCACGCTGAGAGCTGGTGAAAAACCAAAAGACCCCCAAGGCCCACATGTCTGGTTTTATACCAAACCTGGCTGTTTAACTTCACCCTCAGGTCCCAGCAATCCTCCCTTCAGTGATGACATTATGGGATTTGTAGTTCTTGGTGTCTTGGATCTCTTTGGTCTGGAGTGGGAGTAGAGTTCATAAAAACCTACTTGTGGAGTTTGTTCAGGACATCCTTCCCCCTAACATTAACACCACTGAACTTAATACCTAACAAATGTTTAAGATGGCATTTTGTTATTTCAAGAAAATTACAACTTTGTAAATTAATATTGACAAAAAGAAAATAGGGAATCCAAGACAGCAATTTAAAAGAGGTCATTGATCTTAACAAATAATAAAAGATGCAATAAAGTCTACAGTGGGAGGGAGGAAGGCAGGCAGGAAGGCTGGCAACTTTCCATCACTACCAATAGAAAAGGAACTGTGTTCCAACCCTAAAGGGTCAACCACCTGGATAAAGAAAATGTCACAGAGATATAAAGAACACTAAAAATAGCCCAAAGGGAGAGACCAAAACAGAACTGGAAACATCAATGCTGAGCAATACCTGGGGTGCCAGCAATGACACCTGACCCAAACCAAGAAAAGAAAATACTGTGATTAAAAGAAAGGTATCCACCTGACAGAGTACAGGTTAAAGGAGTGAAAATGGGGTGAAGTTGGTTTTCACCAAAAAGGTTAAGAAAAATGCTTCTAAGAACTTAAAGATAAGAAATAGTGTAACAGCAAGCACAATGCTCAGGGGAAAACGCATAAGGATGTGACATATAACCCAGGGGTATAATCCAGAGCTATGATGCAAATCTTACACCAAGCACAGGGATAAGCATTATCATACATATTCTAACAACTCATCAGAAGGAAAAATTCTTAACTATCAAGTAGGTCAAAGGTGCCAAATACAACCACATATATAGGTCAGGTCAAGAGAATCCCTGGCCCCTGGCTGTTTGAAGCCATTGAAAAGAAAGAAAGAAAGAAATTTCAGCAAAGTGTCCAAAGAACAGGAACTACAAGAAGTTGGGCCCTATCCAAAACCCTGGTCAACAGCAAAGTTAGTCACTGAGGTCAACTCAGGTGGGTGAAATGGCTCAAATAAGTACAAAAAGCTTCAAGAGACCAGCACTATACACCATTCCTGGCTTGGATAGTCCCATGGGTATACAAGAGCTTTACTTTTAAAGACTAAGGCTTAATTAATGCACATTGATTAAACCTATTAATGCACATTAACCAATCTCTGTTTGAAAAAGGGTCTTTTCTAATGGCTTAGTCCACTGACTGGAGTTTTGCATTTAAAAAGAAATGAAATGCAGTGAACTATCATTTCCATTACAGGTTTCTGTTACATTAGTTTGAGCACTTAGTGAATTTGCAGAGCAATCTAAACACAGAACACGTTCTAGATTTTTTTTGATTTCCCAATTTTTCTGTCTTAACCACTATAAATTCAAGAGAACTTTCCTTGTACAACTTATTAACTCTTTCCCATTCTTTTTCTTTTTAAAATCTAGAAAGCAGGACATAGAAATGCAAGTTTTGGAAAGGGTTAAGGAAAGTTTCCTAGTATAAGTAACAACTAAGCTGAAAGACAAAGAATAAGGAAAAGGGAAGCAAAAAGGGTAGTAGTGTAACAGGGTGGTCTCCAGGAAAGAGGGAGGTTTCAGGTTTCCTGCCCCACCCAAAGGAGAGTGGAGCTAAGCAGGGAGAAGAAGCTGCAGAAGAGACTGAGGAAGGAAGGAAGCAGGATGGAGAGCCAGAAGGAGACCGGAGGAGGCACATGGAGCTGAGAAACATGAAGAAAATACACTTGCCTTCTGGCCGTGGACTGGTTGAAACATGTGGGTGAGAGACCCGCGGGGAAGTGACAATGGCAACTTTTATCTGGATTTTGATTTTTCCTCCCAGATTTGTCTGGTAGTTTCTGATCATCTTCTGTGGGTCCACACTAAAAAATGCTTTAGACTTGTGGCAGGCTGTCAGGTCTTCTCTGGGCCAATACCGTTTGGATGAACTTTTACCCACGAGGGGATGGGTAACTTTGGGTGCTTGATTTAGAAACTATTATTCTTTGCCTTTCCTGTATTGTTTCCTAACTGTATTAAAGTTCCTTCCCATTAAAGTCTCGTATGTTCTGTGTTGACGCAGCAGATGGCAGAACTTATTTAGAGCAGGCAGGTATGCGGGGCCTGGAGTGCCCCTCTCCCTATCCTGTAACAGTAGGAAAGAAATAGGTAGGTAGGGCAAAGAGAAACCTGTAAACTGTGGAATCCTAGATAGAAGGATTATCATATACAAAGGTTGAGAAGATTAAGGCAAGAAACAATGTACTAGATAACTACTAAAGGAAATAAGATAAAGACGTTAATAAAGCTAAAATTTGACTTACTGAATAATGCAGTAAGATGCATTCAAAAATTCTATAAACAACCATAAACCATTAACAAGTTAGTATCTATAGCCTTGAAAGGAAAGTGTTAAATGAATTGCTACTCAATCAGGAGTTACAAATTTCAAATTTAAAAGGCTTCTCAAAGTGCCAATTAAAAAAATAGAAGTCAATTTAAAAAGGACCTACTATGTATTTACGAACCTGGATAGATTACTGTCAGGAAAATTTTAACTTTTAATCTTTTTTCATTTCCTTTGATTCCAGATTTTCTTATTGAAGTAACATTATAGCATATAAGTTTCAAGTGTGCATCACTGAAAAAATACCACAGTATATTATCCTCTTATACACATTTGTACTTTTAATAAAAGCTTCAGAGATGACTTATTACCAAAAGTAGTAATAATCAGTATTTAAAGGCTGACTTTTTTGAGCAAAATAAAAACTTCAAAACCGTAAAATAACTACTGGTCTAAAATTTTATACCCAGATCCTCCCCAGTGGTGCACCGGGTTGAGCACAGCGCTGTGAAGCTGTCTGCAGCCTCTTCAGGGCTGGTTCGATTCCCACCCAGCCAGGAAGATACCCACATGGCGCAGTAGACCCAGTCTCATCTGCTGCTCCCCTCATCAGTGCTTTCAGTCCATCTGCCTGTTCTGCTCCCCGCTCTGTCTCTGGTGAATCCTCTCATCCTCTCATGCCTCTGTCCTATATCCCAACTCCTATATGAATAAATCTTCTAAAAAATAAAATAAAATTTTACACCCAGATAAACCTCAAGACTACAAATTTATGTGCTTACATTGACAGACCATGAATGGAAAATTAAAAAAACTAATAATAATAAGATTTAGAGGTATCTCTAAGGAAGGCGGAGGAACAAATAAAGGGGGGTCAATATGACAATGCTGGCCTCCCAGTTGGCACAGCAGTTGAGCTCTGGGTTGCGAAGCTGCCCACAGCCTCTGCAGTGCCGGTTTGATCCCCGGCTGCTCCCCGGCCACCGAAGGAGGGTCCCACATGGCACGCAGACCTCTCCTGCCGCCCGCTGCTCCCCTCAGCAGTGTGCTTCGGTCCTTCTGCTTGCTCTACTCCCCACTCTGGCTCTGGTGAATTCTCTCACCCTCCCGTACTTCTGACTGTATCCAGTGCTTAAATAAATAAACAAATAAACAAACAAACAAACAAACAAATAAATGTGTTTAAAAAAAATGACAATGCTGAATGATACCAAAACTATGGGTGCTGGGTGTGGTGTGGTATGGTATGTACACACATGGAAGTGTAAAGCTGGACTCTTGGTAATGTACATGGTACAGTAAACCAAAGGTAAGTCAAAACGAGGTACCTCAAAACAAAAAGGGGTAAAGAATCCAGGCACAAGTAAGAAAAAATGGTATGCAAAGAGGAAATAAATGTGGATGAATCTAACTGGTGAAAAAGTACCTTTTCGCTTGAGTCTTTATTTTTTTTTAAAGATTTATTTATTAATGCATACAAGAACTGGGGTGTAAGCCAGAGGTGCAGGGGGTGAGAAGATTCACCAGAGACAGTAAGGAACAGAACAGGTGGACTGACTGAAATACACTGCTGAGGGGGCAGCGCAAGACAGGAGAGGTCTGCTGCGCCATATGGGTTAGCTCCCTGGCCACCTGGGGATAAAAATCATGCTGTAGTGGCTGGCAGTAGCTTAATAGGGCTGTCTTTAACTCCTGCACCACCAGGGAAGCTTGTGAGCCTTTAAAACCAAAATACTAGACAGGATGGAAGATGACTGTAATATTCTGTTGTTGTTTTTTTTTAAAGATTTTATTTATTTTTGCACAAAAGAGCTGGGATGTAGACCAGTGGGGGGGGAAGGGGGGCAGTCAAAGGATTCCCCAGGGACAGAGTGCACAGCAGAGAGGACAGATTTACTGAAATACACTGCTACGAGGAGGAGCAGGCAAGACAGGAGAGTTCCACTGTACCACAAGTGGGCTAGCACCGCCTCAGGCTTTTGCTGTGGGCCACTGAGGTGATAGCACTGAGACTTAACCCCTCATCCACTAGGGAGGCCCATGAATGGCAATCTTAAAAAAGTATATTTGAACTGTTTCACTTGATCATATGAAAAAACCTCAACTGCAGACAACAAAGCAAACTTCAAAAAACCACAAACTGGTAGACCAGTCTCCCTTGTGGTACAAGGGGTTAAGTCTCAGCACCATGAAGCTATCCGAAGTCACTGCAGCATGAGTTAGATCCCCCGGAGTGCCCAGAGCGCCAGGGAGTTGACCCACACAGTGCAGCAGACCTATCCTCTTGCACCCATTGCTTGCCTCAGTAGTGTATTTGAGTAGATCTGCCTGTTCTGCTCCCCATTTTCTCTGGTGAATCCTTTCATGACCCTGTAACTTTGGCCTGCACCCCAGCTCTTATATGTGTAAATAAATAAATCTTTAAAAAAAAACAAACTAAAAACTAATAAAGTCTTTGTAACAGGGTATTCTCTCTGAGCTCAAAGATCAGGGGGAAAAAAAATGAAACTGAAAACAGGCCCAAAAAATGATACACATGTGGCTCAAACATAGCAAAACACCTAGTGTTTGGCAAATTCAGCCAAAACCAGGCTTTCATGTTAGTGAAAACAATTTGATATTTATCAAAATTACAAATATAAAACCCTCTGAGTAATTATTCTTTTCGGCATCTTTTTGCTGCACTTTTCCTCATCCAAAATAAAATTCACAGATACTCAACACAATTTTTCAGAATAACAGAATATTGGAAAAATCTTCAATGTCTATCAAAAAAAAAAAAGTTAAATACATCCTGACAATGAAAAGCTATGCATCAGGAAAATTAAATGGGAGGAGTGAGGCAAGCTCTTTATTAACATGCATGAAACCATCTATGTTAAATGAATAAAGGCAAAAATAGTTTACTCACATGAATTTGAAATGATTCTAAAAAACCCTAGTTTATCATCCATCAAATATTAAAATCTCAAATCACGATCAAAAACTCATGAATAAAAGAGTAATGCGAAAAAAAAAAACTAAAAGAGGAATGTGATATTTATCCTACCTTCTTTACTAACAATAAGTCAAAGTAACTAAACAGGTACTAAAAGAAAATCTCTCCATATACAGATAGTTCAGCTAATAATGAAAATGATAGGATTCAAGCACCACCATTTTGCAACAGCATATGAAATAAAAGATCTAGGTAACAGTTATTGACCTTACCAAAAAAAGTAACTAACATCATTTGCCCCCGATGGAGGAATACAGCACACCCTCTAACAGTTTGCCAAGAATCATAATCTATAATTTTGATCAAGTCGCTAAATTCAATAATCAAATTACAGAAATAGAAGAGAAAAAAATTCTACATAATTCCACAAGGATACAGTAAGAAACAGACTGGAAAACCGCTATAGGACAAATGAGCCATGGAATCAAATGAGCAATTTTTTTCTTCAACGAACAGCAAGAGGAAAAAAAAAAGGGGAAGATATTAAATCAATCTTAAGGGAGAAATCAGCAAAACCTACTAAGTATCCTGAAGGGCTATGAATCCTAGAAAGCCACCCTTCAAACTATAGTTTAAAGAATTATACTTGGGCCTCCCCGGTGGCGCAGCAGTTGAGCGCTGGGTTGCAAAGCTGCCCGCGGCCTCTGCAGCGCCGCTTAGATCCCCGGCTGCTCCCCGGCCACCGGAGGAGGATCCCACATGGTGCGCAGACCTCTCCTGCCACCCGCTGCTCCCCTCAGCAGTGTCCTTCAGTCCTTCTGCCTGCTCTGCTCCCCACTCTGGCTCTGGTGAATTCTCTCACCCTCCCGCGCTTCTGACTGTACCCAGTGCATGTATAAACAAAACAAACAAATATAATAAATAAATAAATAAAAGCATGCCTCTATTAAAAAAAAAAAAAAGAATTATACTTAATGAACAGACACCTTAGTGTCTACCAACTAGAGAACTATCTGAATCTGCAGAATTAGTCCAGGCAGTTTTATCAAAACATAAAAAGGATCTGAACAAAAAAAAATTTTTCCAGGGCCTCCCTGGTTGCGGCACAAGGGGTTAAGCACTGCACTATGAAGCAATCTGCAGCCTCTGCAGCACAAGTTCGATGCCCAGCCAGCTAGGGAGCAACCTACATGGCGCAGCAGACCTCTCCTGCCCCACCCGCTGCTCCCCTCAGCAATGTATTCGGACAGTCTGCCTGTTCTATTCTCCACTCTGTCTCTGGTGAATCCTCTCGCCCCACGCACCTCTGGCCTGTACCCCAGCTCTTGTATGCATAGATACATAAATCTTTAAAAAAAAATTTTTTTCAAAGAAACTCAACCTAAAAACAAGCCAAGTTGCAATCCCAAAAGGTGGATTTTTTTTTAATTATAGTCTAACATGGAATTCTATTCAGCAATAAAAAACAACTGACAACTAACACTCTCACTGATAAGCAGATGAATTACTTATAACCCTATGCTAAGTGGGAGGGAAAATGCCAGATACAAGTAGCACATAAACTTTATTTCCATTATAATAAAGTTAAACAAAAGATCAATCTAAGTTTGGGCGTCATAAAGCACATCAGTAGACAATGATGTCATTAAAACAGCAAAATAAGGAGTCTACTACCACCTTCCTGCCAAACAGCATGACATTTACCCAGGGGAAAGAGTGCCTTTGTGGAAGTCTAGGAGTCCAGCAGACAAGTTCCAGCACCTCACTAGGACAAATAACAGCAACAAAATCATTCTACCTGCAATACCAACCCTCTCCCTTTCCCCCTCAAAGGTACAGTGCCATACTAAGTTGAGACCTTGGCCTGTGGAAAGTGAGAATGTGTGATAAGCACATTCTCCAGGACACTGCCAAAGAAACTCTTTTCATTCTCACTCCACCCAGAATAACAGAGGATGCTGCAATAACTAGATGACAGGGAACAGATATGATAGCAGCAGGGCTCTCAACAGACATCAAAAGGACACGGATCTACCGACAGCAAAAAAAAAATACTCCATCAGGAACCCCGCTTATGAGATGCCTCATGAGAGGCCTCATAGCAAAAAAGCACCCCCATTTTCCAAACAACTCATCCACATACACTCCCCACACCCAATGGTTAGGTCCCTGTGTGCAGTTCACTAAGGGTAGGGAGAGTAAGGCTTTATAACAGTGTCACACACAGAAAACAGTCCTCTGCAAAACTCAAAGATAGGACATACCTAAGAATTCAGCACAACAAACACTAAGGAAAGCTCACAGGATGCGGTGAACACTCAACCCAGCTTTGAGGAATTGATAGGTTTACATCTTAAGATTTCCTCCCCCAAAACGGAACAAGAAGGCACATTCATAGAAAAGGCCTGAGAAAGTCTCATATTCTGTAATTGGGTTTATGAAATTACTTCTTCAAGAAACGAGTCAGCAAAGACTGAAGAATGTAACAGCTACTTCAAATATAAAAACAGTAACTCAAGACTTCAAGAAACATGAAAAACATCAAGGAAACATACCACTAAAGGAACACAATTTCCCAGTAATCAACACCAAAGTGGAGATGTGTTGTAAACTAATGTTACCTCAATAAAAAAAAGATGAAAATAAAAGAAATGGAGATCTGTAATTTGTTCAATTAAGGATTCAAGAATTGCTTTAAAGGTGCTCTACAATCTAAAATAAAACCCATGGGCCTCCCCGGTGGCGCAGCGGTTGAGCGCTGGGTTGCAAAGCTGCCCGCAGCCTCTGCGGCGCCGGTTCAATCCCCGGCTGCTCCCCGGCCACCAGAGGAGGGTCCCACATGGCGCGCAGACCTCTCCTGCCGCCCGCTGCTCCCCTCAGCAGTGTACTTCGGTCCTTCTGCCTGCGCTGCTCCCCGCTCTGGCTCTGGTGAATTCTCTCACCCTCCCGCGCTTCTGACTGTACCCAGTGCATGTATAAACAAAAAACAAAAAAACAAACCAGCAAACAAATAAATAAAGCATGCCTCTATAAAAATAAATAAATAAATAAATAAATAAAATAAAACAAAACCCAGACATTGCAATAAATCAGAAAAAAGTACACAATATGAGAATTTTCTAAAGAGATAGAAACAAAAAACCAAACAGGAGTTCTGAAGCTACAGAATTCAATGAAAGAAATAAAAATACAACAGAAAGCATCAATAGTTCGAATCCCTAAAGCATAGAGATGAAGAAAGTCTCAATAAAAATACCAGCAAAGGGCCTCCCTGGTGGCACAGGGGTTAAAGTCTCAGTGCTATCAAGCTATCTATTACCAGATCCTAAGCAGTTTATTTCAGTCAGTCTGCCTGCTCTGCTCCCCACTCTGTCTCTGGTGAATCTTCTCACCCCCCTGCACCTCTGGCCGACACCCCAGTTCTTGTATGCATAAATAAAAATAAATCTAAAAAAAAAAACAAACCAGCAAACCAAAATCAAAAGCATAGTCAAAAGAATCATAAACCATTATCAGTTAGGATTTATCCCTGGGATGCAAGGATAGTTCAGCATACATGTCAATAAGTGTTATGTACCACATTAATAAATGAAATAAAGTATCATATGTTCACCCCAATAGACACAAAACATGTATTTGACAAAATTCAACATCCGTTCACGGTAAGGCACTCCAAACAAAGTGGGTATAGAAGTAAATATTTCAGCATAATAAAAACAATTCATGGGGCCTCCCCGATGGCACAGTGGTTGAGCGCTGGGTTGCGAAGCTGCCTGCAGCCTCTGCAGGGCCGGTTCGATCCCCGGCTGCTCCCCGGCCACTGGAGGAGGGTCCCACATGGCGCGCAGACCTCTCCTGCCGCCCGCTGCTCCCCTCAGCAGTGTACCTCGGTCGTTCTGCCTGCTCTGCTGCCCGCTCTGGCTCTGGTGAATTCTCTCACCCTCCCGCGCTTCTGACTGTACCCAGTGCTTGTATAAATAAATAAATAAATCTTTAAAAAAAAAAAAAAAACAATTCATGACAAGACCATAGCTAACGTCATATTCAAAGGTGAAAAGTTTAAAGTCTTTCCTTTAACATCAGAAACAGGACAAGGGTGCCTATTCTCACCATGCCTTTCAATGCAGTCCTGAAACTCATAGCGCAGTCAGGCAAGAAAAACAAATAACAGCCACCCAGACCACAAAGAAGTAAAATTGTTTGCAGATGATATCTCACATCAAAAAATCCTAAAGACAACAACAAAACTGTCAGAACTAATAAATTCAGAAAAATTTCTTAATACAAAATCCACACAGAAAAATCAGTTCTATTTTATACACTAACAACCATTCTCTAGGAAGGAAATAAAAATCCCATTAACAATAACATCAAAAACTATAAAAATACTACGGAAAAAAACTTAACCAAGGAGACTGACGAAAGAAACTAAAGACACAAATAAATGTCAAGATACCCTGTGTTCATGGATCAGAAGAACACTACTAAAGTGTTCATGCTACCAAAAGTTATCTATAGCTCCAATGAAATCTATCAAAACTCCAACAGCAGTTTAAGGAAAGAAGACAATCCTGAAATTCCTATAAAAACACAAAAAGACATCAAAGCCAAAGCAATCAGGGCATTGGTTCGCCTGCTGGCTCGCCTGCTGATCCCCACAACAGTGTCTTTCAGTAGATCCACCTGTTCTGCTCCTGCTCTGGTGAATCCTCTCACCCCCCACACCTCTGGCCTACACCCCAGCTCTTGTATGCATAAATACAAAAATAAATAGATGTGTTTAAAAAAAAAAAGCCAAAAACAATCATGACAGCAAACAATGCTAGAGGTACTCTAGCTTCTGGTTTCAAACTATATTAAAAAGTCATAATAATCAAAACAACATGGTACCCATATAAAAAGATACACACAGGTCAGTTAACAGAGATGACAGAAATAAACTAATGCATATACCACCACCTATTTATTATTTAACAAGGGAGCCAAGAACACTCAAATAGCATTTTTAAATATGGGTGCTGGAAAAACTGGCTATCAGCACACAAAAGAATGCACCTGGACTGCTAACCTTACATCATAAACAAAAATTAACTCAGAACAATTAAAGACCAGAATGTAAGACCTGAAATCAAAAACACAGGAAAAAGATTCCTTGACACTGGTATTGGTAATAATTTCTTGGATGGGACACCAACAGCACAAGCACACAGCAAAAATAAACAAGTAGAACTGCATCAATCTTTTTTTTTTTTTAAAGATTTATTTATTTAGGGCCTCCCCTGTGGCACAGCGGGTTGAGCGCAGTGCTGTGAAGCTGGCCGCAGCCTCTGCAATGCCGGTTCGATTCTCTGCCAGACAGGAGGAGTCCCACACGGCATAGCAGACCTCTCTTGTCATGCCCACTGCTCCCCTCAGCAGTGTACTTTGGTCCTTCTGCCTGATCTGCTCGCTTCTGTGTATCTGGTGAATTCTCTCACCCTACCGTACCTCGGGTCTATACTCCAGTGATTGTATAAATAAATAATCTTTTAAAAAAAAATTATTTATGTATACAGTGCAGGGGGTGAGAGGAGTCACCAGAGACAGAATGGGGAACAGAGCAGGCACACTGACTGAAATACTGCTGAGGAGAGCAGCGGATGAGTGAGGAGATGTCTGCTGTGCCAGGTGGGTATCTCCCTGGCTGGGGATCAAACTCGTGCTGCATTGGCTGCAGATAGCTTCATAGGTTACATCTTAACCCCTTGTGCCACCAGGGAGGCCCCTGCATCAAGATTCTATGGAGCAAAAGAATCAACCAATGAAATGGAGAAAACAGCTGCATACCATACATCTCATAAAGTTTTAACATCCAAAATCTATGAAGAACTCTTACAACTTTAGTTAAAATTAAAAAATCCCCAAGAATCCAATTTAAAATGGGCTCATTTTTAAATTAAGTAAACATGTATCCACAAAGACATACCAATAGCCAACAATTTATGAGAAAATACTCAAGATCACTAGTAATCAGGGAAATGCAAATCAAAACTACAATGAATTGCTGACCCCACTTCTGACAGAATGGCTACTATCAAAAAAAAAGACAAATGATAACAAGCATTGGCAAAGATGTAAAGAAAAGGGAACCCTGGTGCACTGTTAATAGTAATGTAAATTGGCAGTCACTATGGAAATAGTATGGAGGGTCCTCAAATATAGTAAAGATAACTCTAAGTTTCACACTACTCTTTGAGGCATTAGATGCACCCTCACCATGCAGAACGACACCACCAAGTCATCAGCAATTGCAGCATCCACACAAAGGATGACACATCCATCCAAATGAATGTGGCCAAGGTTGACAAGGTAACAGGCTGGTTCAACAGCCAGTTAAAAACCTACGCCATCAGCAGGGTCATTGTATCATGAGTGCGATAACTACATTCTACAACTGCTCGAGGATGATGGCATCATCTCTAAGGGCTTCTGATGGGGAAGGAATCATGGATGTGGAGTATTTGTCATAAACAGTGAAAAGTTAAAAAAAATAGCAAAGACAGAATTATAAACGAGCAATCCCATTTCTGGGTATGGTCATGTGTTACTCAACAACAGGGATATTTTCTGAGAAATGCATCGTTAGGGAATTTTGCTTTATCAATGCCACAGAGTGTAATTCAACAAACCTAGGTGATACACACCTGGGCTACATGGTATAACCCATTGAGAACACTGTATTATATGCATTCTATTGTTGACCTAAACATCCTTAAACAGCCCAACTGTTTAAATCCAAAGGAAACAATCACTAACAAAGGAATTATCAGCACAGCATTATTTATCACAGAGGCATTATTTACAATTACCAAGACAGGAAAACTATCTACTAATGGATGAATGACTAAGGAAGATGTGGTACTACATTCGATGGAGAAATATTCAACCATAAAAAGGAAGAAAATTCCTGCCAATTGGGACAATGTGGATGGACATTAGGGGCATGATGCGAAGTGAAATAAGAGAAAAAAGACAAATACTGTGATCTCACATATATGTGGACTCCTTAAAAGTTGAACTCACAGAAACACAGAGCATCTATATGCAAGAAGGGTGATTGCCAGAAGCTAGGAAGTAGGGGAAATGGGAAGGTGTTGCTCAAAGGGTACAAACTTCTACTTAAAAGATGTGTAAAATTTTGAGATCTAATGTGGACCATAGTTAATACTGCATTTTACAATTCAAAGTTGCTAAGAGTAAATCTTAAATGTTCTCAATGCACACTCAGAAGTTATTATGTGAGGTCATGGATATTTTAACTAACCTTAGTGTGGTAATCAATTTGCATTATATATGTTTATCAAATCACCACACTATGCATTTTAAACTTATCCAATGTTATATATATCAACTATATCTCAGTAAAATGGGTGGGGAAGCACATCAACAGATATAGGATGGAAAGTTTGTAGAGACTGTTCAATTGTGGGCCTCCCTGGTGGTGCAGCGGGTTGAGCACAGCGCTGTGAAGCTGTCCACAGCCTCTGCAGCAGGGTTCAATTCCCAGCCAGCCAGAGAGATTCCCACATGACGTAGCAGACCTCTCCTGCCTCGCCCGCTGCTCCCCTCAGCAGTGACTTCGGTCCATTTGCCTGTTCTGCACCCCGCTGTCTCTGGTGAATTCTCTCACCCTCCTGTGCCTCTAACCTATACCCCAGTTCTTGTATAAATAAAAATTAAAATTAAAAAAAAAAAGAAAGCCTTAAATCAATTGTGGTGCTGCTTATGAGGATATATACATTTGTCAAAATAAAGGGAACCACACACTTAAAATATTTTAAACTTTAAAGAAAAGAAATAAATTAGCAACAGACCTTATCTGAATCTTAATTCAAATTTTGTTTTTATTTTTTTTAAGATTTATTTATGCACCCAAGAACTGGTATACAGGCCAGAGGTGCAGGGGGTGAGAGGATTCACCAGAGGGAGTGGGGAATAGAATAGGCAGACTGACTGAAATACACTGCTAAGGAGAGCAGCAGGTGAGACGGGAAAGATCTGCTGCTATCATATGTGGGTTAGCTCCTTGGCCAAGGATCACACTCAGGCCACAGTGGTGATAGCGTGATAGTGCTGAAACTTAACCTCTATGCCACCAGGAAAGCCCCCTTAATTTAATTTTTAAAGGAAAATCAAAAGTAATGGCCTTTTAGAAAACTATAATGAAATACATAAAGTAACATAATTCCTAGGTTTGCTTCAAAATAATCCATACAGAAAGGGATTGAGGAGGGCAAAGATTAAGCAAAACTGATTCTAAATTGTAGTTGTTGATTGGGTGCTGAGTACTTATATTCACTGCTCACACTTCCCCACTTCTGCATGCACATAACTCTTAAAAAAAAAAAAAAAAGACAAAAAGAAAAACTTAAACCTATAAAGATTGATTTATTTATGCATACAAGATCTGGAGTACAGGCCAGAGGTGTGGAGGGTGAATGGATTCACCAGAGACAGAGTGGTGAACAGAACAGGCAGAATGACTGAAATACACTGCTGAGGGGAACAGCAGGCAAGTCAGGAAAGGTCTGCTGCGCCATGTGGGTAGCTCCCTAGCCAGGGATCGATCTACGTGCTGCAGTGGCTGCAGACATCTTCACAGGTTGCATCTTAACCCCTCGTGCCACCAGGGAGGCTGGTTTAAGTTTTTCTGTAATAAATTTAAATTATGGGACCTTCCTGGTGGTGCAGGGATTAAAGATAGTACTATCAAACTATTGCCAGCCACTGCAGCAGGAATTCAGTCCCCAGCTGGCAAGGGAGCAACCCACATGGCACAGCAGACCTCTCCTGTCTGCCCCGCTGCTCCCCTCAGCAGTGTATTTCAGTGGATTGGCCCCCACTCTCTCTGGTGAATCCTCTCACCCCCCCACACCTCTGGCTTACACCCCACTTCTTACATACATACATAAATAAATCTTTTTTAAAAATTAAAAAATAGGGGCCTCCCCGGTGGCGCAGCGGTTGAGCGCTGGGTTGCGAGGCTGCCTGCAGCCTCTGCAGCGCCGGTTCGATCCCCGGCTGCTCCTGTCCACCGGAGGAGGGTCCCACATGGCGTGCAGACCTCTCCTGCCACCCACTGCTCCCCTCAGCAGTGTACTTCGGTCCTTCTGCCTGCTCTGCTCCCCACTCTGGCTCTGGTCACCCTCCCATGCTTCTGACTGTACCCAGTGTTTGTATAGATAAATAAATCTTTAAAAAAAAAATAAAAATAAATTAAAAAATAAATTTAAATTATGACCAAGCTTACCAAAAAACTACCACAAACCAGAAAAATCAAAAACAAGGGGATGACAGGGACAAGAATATAAAAGTCTGATTAAATTAGTTATCAGACCTGAATTTTACCATAGTTGGCTGTTGAAGATATTATATGTTAAGATAAAAATTTCAACAAAGTTCTGAAGACTATATTCCAAACAATCAAAAGCTTTAAAATTGAAATATACAGTAACTGGAAATGAGATTTAATGAAGGCTTCAATACTAGTTTACACAAAATTTAAGAGAAGATTAGTCTAGACTAAGTATGAAGACACTAAAGAAAAAAAGGATGGGAAATACGAAAGAGAGTAAAGTAGTCAAGGAAGATGAAGAGTGTAGCAATTATGTAATTGGAGTCCCAATAAGTGAGAAAAGCACGAGGGAAGAGCTACTTTTCAATAGCTATTGGATAGGATATCCAAAACTAACTTTAAAAAACTCAAACCAGATTCAACAATGACTACCGAGCAAATAAACACAAAAATAAGTGTAAGCATATCATAGTTAAACTAATGAAAACAGAGAAGACAACCTTAAAATCAGACAAATGAAGGGAAAAAAGTACCTTTAAAAAAGCAATAGTAGGGCCTCCCTGGTGGCGCAAAGGGTTAAGATGCAACCCATGAAGCTGTCTGCAGCCACTGCAACACAAGTTCAATGCTCCGTCAGGGAGCAACCCACATGGTGTGGCAGACCTCTCCTGACTTGCCCACTGCTCCCCTCAGCCGTGTATTTCAGTCAATCTGCCTGTTTTGTTCCCCGCTCTGTCTCTGGTGGATCCTCTCACCCCCCCACACCTCTGGCCTGTACACCAGTTCTTGTATGCATAAATAAAATAAATCTTAGGAAAAAAAATAAAAGCAATAGTAGGGCCTCCCTGGTGGCGCAAGGGGTTAAGACACAACCTATGAAGCTATCCACAGCCACTGCAGCAGGAATTCAATCCCCAGCCAGAAAGATATTCACATGGTGCAGCAGACCTCTCCTGCCTCACCCACTGCTCCCCTCAGCAGTGTATTTCAGTACATCTGCCTGTTCTATTCCCCAGATTCTCTGGTGAATCCTCTCACCCCCCAATACCTCTGGCCTGTCCCCAGTTCTTGTATGCATAAATAAAAAAATCTTTACTAAAAAAAAAAAAAAAAAACCACAATAGTAAACCTGATGGGAGATTCTCTCAAACAATCTTAGTCAAAAAAGAAATGACCCCTTTAAGTAACCATAGTAAGTGCCACCTGAATTCTATACCCTATTTCAATATTGTCTGAAGAATACATTTTACTTTCATTTTATTTTTTTTAATTTATTTATTTATGCATACAAGAGCTGCGGTACAGGCCAAAGATGCGGGAGGTGACAGGATTCACCAGAGACAGAGTAGAGAACAAAACAGGCAGACTGACTGAAATACACTGCTGAGGGGAGCAGTGGGCAAGACAGGAGAGGTCTGCTGCACGATGTGGACTGCTCACTGGCCACCGGGGATTGAACTTGTGCTGCAGAGACTGCAGATTGCTTCATAGTGCAGTGCTTAACCCCTTGCGCCACCAGGTAGGCCCTTACTTTCATTTTATTTTTCTTTATTAATTTTTTTTTATTTTTTACATCATTGTTCATGTTTAAACAATATTTGCTTCCCCCCACCTCAAGTGTAGTCCCCATAGAGTTTCCTTCACCAATGCACCCGAGCGCCATCACCTCAGTCCCCTGTGCTCCTCCCTCTCTCCCTCTTATCCCTCTCCCTCCTCCTGCCCTGCAGTATCTGATTTATAATTGTCCGTTTTTGCTTTGTTGTGTTTTGTACTGTTATTATTTCTTTACACTGATGTTTTATTTGGTTCCCCTATATTCCTGCTATATAGGAATAGCAGGAATGAAACCATCTGATATTTTTCTTTCTGACTTATTTCACTGAGCATAATTCCATCTAGTTCCATCCTCGTTGCTGCGAATGGCAT